>NC_048307.1:38897567-39113631 GCF_013100865.1 Trachemys scripta elegans
GGGGCTGCCCGAAGCCGGTAGCGCTGGGGCAGCCTGGCTCTTAAACAGAGCAGGGGCGGCTGGAGCCTCCAGCCCCCGGGGCTCTGTGCAACTGACTCAGTGTCAGTTACACAGAGCCCCAGCCGCTGGAGGCTCTGTTTAAGAACCGGGCTGCCCAAGAGCTACTGGCTTCGGGCAGCCCGGCTCTTAAACAGAGCCTAAGAGGAGCAGAGCCTCCAGCTGCGGGGGCTCTGCTCCTCTTCGGCTCTGTGTTACTTATACAGTGTAAGTTACGCAGAGCCGCCGGAGCCCCGGAGGGGAAGTGCCTGGCTGGGGGCACAGGGTCCGGAGGCATAGGGGTTGCCCAAAGCCCGAGCGCTACCGGCTTCACGGTTTGCTGGGCAGCCTCCAGAACCTGCGCCCCCGGCTGGGTGCTTCCCCTCCCGGGCTCCAGCTGCGCTGGGGAAGCGCCGGCTGGGGGCGCAGGGTCTGGGGGCTGCCTGGGAAACCATGGAGCTGGTAGCACTGGGGCAGCCCTTTCCCCCTGGCTGGGAGTGGGAGGGAGGAGGGGGCGGAGTTAGGGTGGGGAAGGGGCGGAGTTGGGGCAGGGCTAGGGGTGGGGAAATGGGCGTGGCCATGGCCCGTGGAGGGTCCTCTTTTTTTATTTATGAGATATGGTAACCCTAGTCCAACAAAAGGTTTAGGCGCCTCACTCCCCTTGTCTCTCTATTGAAATCGGTGGAAGCTAGGAGCCTAAATGTGTGTGTGGATCTGGGCCCAACTTCATGCAGGAGCTTGGGAAATCCAGCCAACATGCCAGTCAACCCTTGGAGTGTTAATTATCTTGACAAATATTCTATACAACCTCTGTGAAACTTCTTCACCTGCCTAACCAGTCCTACCATCTGCATCCATGGAAAGATAATGGGTTTCTGAAACTTGCATCATACCATAAACAAAACCAAAGATGGAGCATAAGATATAGATAAGGGCTGGGAAATGTCAAGATGCCTAAGGGAGTTAGGCACCTTTTGGATATTTAGACTAGGAAATATGGTAAAAGGGTGCTGCGTCAGTTCAGAACAGGAACATCACCCGTAACAAGTCTGACCACAAGGTGTGAGAAGCAAAACAGAAGGAATCTTTAGAGCTCCATACTGCAAAGGGTCAGAAAAAAATTGTAGCAGCACTTCCCCATCCTTTGCAAGAGGCAAAAGAAACTGAGTACAGGAGATGAAGAGAGGGACCCTGAGTGTGCATGGCAGTTGGGTTCAGGCACTGGGTTGAATCAGTATCCCTGAGCACAGTGAGGCTAGGTCTACACTACCCGCCTGAATCGGCGGGTAGAAATCAACCTCTCGGGGATCGATTTATCGCGTCCCGTTGGGATGCGACAATCGATCCCCAAATCGGCGCTCTTACTCCACCAGCGGAGGTGGGAGTAAGCGCCGCTGACAGAAAGCCGCAGAAGTCGATTTTGCCGCCGTCCTCACAGCGGGGTAAGTTGGCTGCGATACGTCGAATTCAGCTACGCTATTCACGTAGCTGAATTTGCGTATCTTAAATCGACTCCCCCCTGTAGTGTAGATGTACCCTGAGTGAGTGCAGATGCTTGGCATGTGGCTTGTTGGTTCCACAGTTGTCTCTCTTCCTGGTTGTTTCACATGTGGGATGGGATCTGTGGTTGTGAAGGAAGAGGAGAGGGTTATTCACTTGGGATGATAATGCCCTACTTTAATGGTGCTGGGAGAATAAAGTCATCAATATATGTGAGACATTCAGGCCCAGATCCTCAAAGGTCTTAAGATACCTAACTCCCACGGATTTTCTAAAGACCCTTAGTAGTGTCGAGAGTCAGACTCCACAGCTGTTATAATGGTAACTAGGGTGACCAGATAGAAAGTGTGAAAAATCAGGACAGGAGATGTGGGGGTGGGGGGGAATAGGCACCTACATAAGAAAAAGCCCCAAATATTGGGACTGTCCCTATAAAATCGGGACATCTGGTCACCCTAATGGTAACGTACCCATTAACACAACTCCTTGTGTTTGTGTAGGGCATAAGAGCCACAAGGCATGTACCAGCCCACACTGGTCAATCATTTGGCTTTTATATTGCATCCTTTTGTCTGTACTGCCCTTATAGGGCCCAGTTGTGGTGACCTTGTTCTGATTTAGAAGCACACTGGTCCACAAGTAATTTTATTAGCTTCAATAAGACTGCTCTTGCAGTATAATGAAAGGACAGGTATCAGAATCTGGCATGTACATTGTAAGCCCTTTGGAGCTAGGACCTTGCCTTCCTACATGTGTATAAAACAACCATCAGACTTTTGGCATTATGCAGAACCATCAAGAGCCTCACCTGCTGAAGACAGGGTTTTGATCATATTCAGGCAATCAGTGGCTTCATACAGGAAGATGAATTTGAAGGTGAGAACACCTTGACTGGAAGCTAAGTGGATGAG
Source organism: Trachemys scripta elegans (assembly GCF_013100865.1). NCBI lineage: Eukaryota > Metazoa > Chordata > Testudines > Emydidae > Trachemys > Trachemys scripta. The sequence goes on from NC_048307.1 coordinate 38,900,015, forward strand.
ATTATAGTGAGCCCATGAGTCAAGTCACCTGATGTTCCTTCACCAGAGACATTTCCTCTTTCTCCAGTTTGCTCTTTTGTCCCTGTTTCCTCATCTCTTTGAACCATGTTATTTTTCCTACTCCCATGATCTTCCCTCCCACTGTTCCATGGTTCCTTTCCCTGTCATTATGCTGACATGAATACAACACAGAAACTACACCTGTGAGGCAATCCTTGGACTGCCCTCAAATGAACCTGATGAAAGGGAGTGGTCACTCTTATATCATGTCTGTTCTTTTAGTGCTACACACAATGATCCTTTGCAGTTCTCCTCTCAGGATCTCAAAGCACTTTATAATCACCAAGTTTCTCAACCAGCCTGTGGAATAGGTATCATTACCCCTCTGGGAGGAGCTGAGGCACAGAAGCGACCAACACGACACAGTAAGTAGCTGGTAGAGTTGGGGATAGAACACAGGAGTCCTGAGTCCAATCACCTGCTGTAAGTAGTTACTTGGGCCCAGATCCTCAATGGTATTTAGGCACCTAACTCCCATAGAAACCAATAGGATTTGGGCATCTAAATAACTCTGAGGAACTGATAATGTGCGGAAAACCTGTGACACACAGTTAGCCGATAAATTCATCTGGGGTAAATATCCTCTGAAGATATTTTTTGAGGGATGCATGCGTGTGTGAGTAATGTATTTTCTATCCTAACTGAAAATGGTGGCTGGTTAATCCAAGATGTATGGACATCCTGGGTTTTATCCCAGCCCTCGCTTCCTGTTTCTAGGGGATGGTCCTCCATTGCCCTCAGCTGAGTGCAAGGGAGTTGGGTTCAGACCCCCTGGAAATCAGATGTAATCGTGGTTTTATATTTGTGATAAATAATCCATGCCCTGTTTAAAGTGATCATCAAAATGATAGCAGGATATGGCCTTCTCCTGGTAAATACACCTGCATGTAGACCTCTCTACAGCCTCACAGGCAATATCTGCTAATATCCATCTGCTTCTCCTCATTCAGAGTAAGTGTGACAGGAGACACAATGACATGTGGCAGCAGTAGGGTCCTGGGCATGGTAAGGTACGACACATACTAATAGTCCCTTTGATATATTGCTGTCTGGAGCTCAGCTCCTCCCCTATCATACAGTCCCCCAGGAGCTGAAGTGGAAAGCGGATGGTCGTGGAGCCCTTGTCCTTGTGCTGGAATATCATCTAGGGAAACAGAGACAAGAACTGGTTCAGGAAGAGTATTGCTTTGAGCTTTGTTGCTTATTTGGGGAGTGTGATCAGAAAGGGAAGGGAGAGACCTAGGGAGGTGCCAATGCTGGAGATGATAAGCAAGATGCAGCTAAGCAGCTGACCCAATGCAAACCTGTAACCCCACTGCTCTACTAACTATACTGGATCCCTCTGCAAGTTCTAGAGCTTCATGCTAATCTTCATGGCAATCAGTGGGCTTTGCCTACCTTCTGAGGAATCACCTCTTTCCCTGTCAACAGTAGTTACTACAACAACTTTGCTCACCGGCAAACATGGAATTGTCCATGAAACAAGCAAGAGTCATGGAAGTGTGAAATGGAAATTTCTCAGCTGCTGGCCCACTACTGCTGAATCCCTTCCCTGGGAGATTACAAGATCCATCAATCTCACCATTGCCAGGAAGAAATGGAAAATCCATCACTTTGCAACAGCATGTGCATGATAATACCCGCCCTCCGGAAATAATATATTCTAAGACATGTGGGCAGAAAGGAGAGCAACATTAGGGTGTACCAGTATGTTGTGTTTTGCCTTGACAAAGAACAACCATACGTTCAGTAGAAATGACTTTAACATTAAAGGAAACCAACAAAACAAGAAGGAAAAAAGGAAAGTCTTCAGGAGAGAGGAGAGTGTGTATGTCTCTTCTGTAACAGGCTGCATGTGAAATTAATGCAAAATGGCAGCTGCCTCCAGAGAACTTAAAGGTACAGCACACAGAAAGCAAAATCATAGCTGTTGTTTCATGTACTGCATGCTGGGTAATAACATGAGAGTTGTTTTATTAGGCCTGATTTATGCTACTGGGTTTTACCAGTATAGTTAAACCAGCAAAACCCTCCTAGTATAGATGCAATTATAAAAGTACTTATACCAGGATAGTGTATGCTGTTTCCCCTAACTAGCAAAATCTATACCGGTATAACTACTTTTGTATTGCTATAATTGTCTAAACTAGGGCTCTTACCTGTGTAGTTATGTTAGCAAAAACTATCATATCCCTAAATAACATGCTGGGAAAATTTTCTTATGTAAACTAAACTGGTTCTTTATTAAAGCAGTAATTTACATAGCTGCTTCAACTGCAAATTAACAGTCTATCCACATGAACACAATCCATGCTCCTTCCTTCAGCTGCCATGCAGTTTGCTAAAGCAGTGATGTAGCGTTGTGACACCCCATATTAATTTCCTGTTTGTGTGGCTGGCTTATGGCTTTTGTAGTTTTGCCAGGTGTTCAGACACAACATCGTTTGGCATGATGTAAATAATTAGATTTAGAGTCTGGATCCTTACTTTGTACTGTGTGAGATACAGAATCCCTTTCTTTGCCCCTTGGAGCTCCTCAGGGAAGTTTGGCATCTCGTCCAGCACTAGCAGTATGTTACTGAAATGAGCTAGAACCCTGGAAACAAAACCCTCAGATATATTACCCCACAAAGAAACACACACAACAGGGAAATCAGAGGGAAAACACAGAAATGGTATGCTTAGGCCTTTCCCTTTGCACATCACCTTTATGAATGTTTGCTGAGAAGGGGCCCGATCCCGTGAGATGATGAGTAACTCCCACAAGGTGTTGAGTGCCTCCCAAGTCCCACTGATGTTGAAGCTCACTCAGTACCTCATAGGATCAGGTCCAAAGAGAGGAAGAGAGGATTGCTGCACTGGTTCCCTGTGGTCTATGCTGTGTGTACACTAGAGAATGGAACTCTTGGTAAATGAAGCAATTAAGGTTGTCAAACGATTAAAAATTAATTGTGATTAATTATGTGATCAAATAAATGGTATTCTATTATTGTTAAATATTTTTGGATGTTTTCCACATTTTCAACTATATTGATTTTAATTAAAACACAGAATACAAAGTGTATATTGCTCACTTTATATTTATTTGATTACAAATATCCGCACTGTAAAAAAAAACAAAAGAAATAGTATTTTTCAATTAATCTAATACAAGTACTATAGTGCAATCTCTTTATCATCAAAGCTGAATTTATAAATGTAGAATTCTGTACAAAAAACCCTGCATTCAAAAATAAAACAATCAGTCCTACTTCTTGTTCAGCCAATTGCTCAGACAAGCAAGTTTGTTTACATTTGCAGAAGATAATGCTACCTGCTTCTTGTTTACAATGTCACCTGAAAGTGAGAACAGGTGTTTGCATGGCACTGTTGTAGCTGGTGTCGCAAAATATTTACATGCCAGATGTGCTAAAGATTCATACATCCCTTCATGCTTCAGCCACCATTCCAGAGGACATGGGTCCACGCTGATGACAGTTTCTGCTCGATAATGATCCAAATCAGTGTGGACTGACGCATGTTCATTTTCATCATCTGAGTCAGATGCCACCAGCAGAAAGTTGATTTTCTTTTTTGGTTTCTTTTTCGTGTTCTGTGGTTTCCACATCAGAGTGTTGCTCTTTCAAGACTTCTGAAAGCATGCTCCACACCTCATCCCTTTCAGATTTTGGAAGGCACTTCAGATTCTTAAATCTTGGGTCAAGTGCTGTCGCTATCTTTAGAAATTTCACATTGGTATCTTCTTTGCATTTTGTCAAATTTGCAGTGAAAGTGTTCTTAAAACGAACAGACTGCTATAACATGAAATATATGGCAGAATGTGGGTAAAACAGAGCAGGAGACATACTGTTCTCCCCCAGGGAGTTCAGTCACAAATTTAATTAACGCATTATTATTTTAACGAGCATGTCCTCTGGAATGATGGCCGAAGCATGAAGAGGCATATGAATCTTTCGTGCATCTGGCACGCAAATATCTTGTGACTCCAGCTACAACAATGCCATGAGAACGCTTGTTCTCACTTTCATGTTGCATTGTAATTAAGAAGTGGGCAGCATTATCTCCTGTAAATGTAAACAAACTTGTTTCTCTTAGCTATTGGCTGAACAAGCAGTAAGACTGAGTGGACTTGTAGGCTCCAAAGTTTTACAATGTTTTGTTTTTGAGTGCACTTATGTAACAAAAAAATTACATTTGTGAGTTGCACTTTCATGATAAAGAGATTGCACTACAGTACTTGTCTGAGGGGAATTGAAAAATACTATTTCTTTTGTTATTTTTACTGTGCAAATATTTGTAATCAATAATATAAAGTGAGCTCTATATACTTTGTATTCTGTGTTATAATTGAAATAGATATATTTGAAAATGTAGAAAAGCATCCAAATTTCAATTGGTATTCTATTGTTTAACAGTGCAATTCATTTTTTTGAGTTAATTGTGTGAGTTAACTGAGATTAAACAACAGGCCTAGAAGCAATGGGATAGTGCCAGTATAAGTGCTGACAGTGCAGTGCATCCATGCTAGTTATGCTATTTCATATTAGAACTACGCACTCATGATAAACACGTGAGAAGTATATATACAAGCACTAGCTAGAAGATCTGATCCCACAAACCCTCCTTGTGCAGAACTCCCATTAGGGTCAACAGAATTTCCACACAGGATTGGGCCCAACATTTCTAGGCTTGTTTAATGCTATTGTTTTATGATATAAGTACATACTACCTATATCTTTTCTGATTATTTTCTTTATATTGTTTGCAAAGCTCTCTGGGATCCCATGGGAGGAAGTTTTGCTAGATAATTGACTTTATCAGCATAATTATTACAATGAAAAAGGATCAATCAATTAAGCAGCTTTTATTTTAAAATATTAACAATTCTATTCAGCATCTGATCCTCACACAACGTATTAATCTGATCTGTCATGCTCTATATGTTTCAGAGAGGGAATTAATTTCCAGAACATAGATGGTTGCCTAAAGCAGATATTTAAGGCATATAAGTGGAAATTTTGACAATTGGACCCCCCTATGGGTTTGTTGCTAAAGCTGCACACACCAACCCCACTTACAACAAAATTTGCTGGTTTTACCTTTCCTCAGAGTTGTTGGTTGTCCTGGAGAATTGGTACCTGGTCACTTCCATTCCCGATCACTGAAAGGTGCTCTGCCTCTTGACTACAGTGTCACACGCTCCCTAGGAGTGCTGGAGGCAGTGAAATGTCTGTGTGAGTGACCAGCAGCTCTTTGTGATGGCAATAGATGAGGTAACACAACAAAGGCGTTTAATACAGCAGGAGCCTTGAAATATACAAGGGCTTTGGTCTCCATAGGCCACAATCTCTCCTGGTGAGATTAGTGCAGACATAAGCACATTGAGCCCCAAAAGTATGTGCAGGGACTCACACACATTACTGGGAGTCCCACCTCAGACCCCTTAGCAACACACTGCAAACAAATAAGGTTCTACCGAGATTTGAACTCAGATTGCTGGATTCAAAGTCCAGAGTGCTAACCATTACACCATAGAAACACACAGTGAATCTGATTTTCATTTAATGGATTCTGTTTTTGTAATTAATTCTTTAAGCTGTATAGTATTTCATGAAGAAAGAGAAATGATAATGGTCAATTCCAATGCTACTCAGAGGGGGAGATACAAAATAAATAGCCTTCTAGAGCAGTGGTTTTCATCCTATTTTTCATTTGCAGACCCCTAAAATTGTTTTCAAATGGTGGTACAGACCCCTTTGGCAATCTCCACGGACCATAGGTTTTGAAAACCACTGTTCTAAAGGGTGTTTATAGAGCCTTTAGTTTCTTCTGGGGGTGAGGTTCAGCCATTTACAAGTAGAGGGGAGTACGCGGTACCCAGTATATTATACATATCTAATCTGTAGTCTCAGTACCCTATTACATTGTCAGTTCCTTTAGGGTACAAACTATGGCTGCGCTAGAAATGCTGCAGCAGCGCTGCAGGGTAGAGATACTCACTCCAGTGCCAGAAGGGGTTTGCCTATCACTGTGTTGTAGTTAATCCACCTGTCCCAGAGTTGGTAGCTAGGCTGACTGAAGAATTCTGTTGACCTAGCACTGTTCACCCTGAAGTTCCCGCCGCGGGTTGCTAGGAGGCAAGCAAACGCCGAGGCCTTGAGGTAGTTTGTCCCTTCGTCTCTCCCGTCCCGGCCAAATCCCTTCCGGTGATTGACTTTCGCTTCTTCCCCATTCCCGGAAGTGATCCCGCCCCTGCGGCCGAGGCTGGGAGAGACCTAGGTAGGTACGCGGCAGGGCTTCGGTGGGAGAGGAGTGCAAGAGGCCACCGGGCAGGTGTAGTGTATTAAACTGCTCCGCGTAGGAATGTGCTATAGATAGCAGTTACTGATACAGAATGGATTGTAAGAAACTGCTATTGTAGTAAACTGCTACCGGATGTAGCAAATGCCTACAGGTAGCAGTTTGTTGCACTGTAATATATGTGAAATTGCTACTGTAGAAATGTGCTATCTGTAGGAGTTATTTATACATGTAGATTGTAAGAAACAGCTTTTGTAAAAAGATGCTACTTCCCTCATAAGTAATGTTTTCTAGATCTTAATTTTTTTTTTCTCTTCTCTGGGCTCTCTTCAGTTTGTCCAGCTCTTTCCTGAAATGTGGTGCCCAGAACTGGACACAATACTCCAGTTGAGGCCTAAATCAGGGAGGAGTAGAGTGGACATCCCAGAGTGATGTTCTGGTATTTTTTTGCAACACTGTTCACTCGTTCAGCTTGTGGTCTCTTAGGACCCCTAGATCCCTTTCCACAGTACTCATATTCAGCTTGTGGTCCACTATGACCCCCAGAACCCTTTCCACAGTACTCCTTCCTAGGAAGTCATTTCCCATTTTGTATGCATGCAGCTTGTTATCAGTCACAAACTTTATAATTGTACTCTATGCCATTATCTCAATCATTGATTAAGATTTTGAATAGAAACATATCCAGAACTGATCCCTGGAGAACCCCACTTGTTATACCCTTTCAGCTTGACTCAGTCCTTTCAGCCTGTGAATCACTGATAACTACTGTCGGAACTGTTTTCCAACTAGTTTTGCACCAATCTTATTTTAGCTCCATCTAGGTTGCATTTCCATAGTTTGTTTATGAGAAGGTCATGGGAGACAGTATCAAAAGCCTTACTAAAGGCAAGATAGACCATGTCAAGCACTGCCTCTCATCCACAAGGCTTGTTACACTGTTAAAGAAAGCTATCAGTTTGGTTTTACGTGTGTGACTGCTTGAATTAGCTACATCAGTGGTTCTCAAAGCCGGTCCACTGCTTGTTCAGGGAAACCCCCTGGCGAGCCGGGCCGGTTTGTTTACCTGCCATGTTCACAGGTTCGGCCGAACATGGCTCCCACTGGCCGCAGTTCGCCGCTCCAGGCCAATGGGGGCTGCGGGAAGCGGCGCGGGCCGATGGATGTGCTGGTCGCCCTTCCTGCAGCCCCCATTGGCCTGGAGCAGCGAACCGCAGCCAGTGGGAGCTGCGATCGGCCGAACCTGCAGATGTGGCAGGTAAACAAACCGGCCCAGCCTGCAGCGGCTTTCCCTGAACAAGCGGCGGACCAACTTTGAGAACCACTGAGCTATATTAGATGGCCTTTTTTAACATAGTTGGACTTGTCGCTGCTGCAGGTAGCCCCGTTCTACAGATAGCATTTTCACACACACACACATGTGTAAGAAATTGCAATCTGTAGGGATGTGCTACCCAGCATACACTGCCAAACCAAAGCTTCCCAAAATACAGTGGGATATCTATTCATGGTGCACCTCACTCTCAATCTATATAAGTGCTTCTGGTGAGTACTCTGATTCAGGGCCAGCTCCAGCTTTTTTGCCGCCCCAAGCGGCGAAGTGAAAAAAAAAAAAAAAAAAAAAGCAGATCGGCGGCACTTTGGTGGAAGCTCAAGCGCACCGCTTCATTCTTTGGTGGCAGTTCGGCGGCGAGTTCTTCACTCCCTCTCTTCCTTTTCGGCAGACGAGAGGGACTGAGGGACCCGCCGCCGAATTGCCGCCGAAGACCTGGACGTGCCGCCCCTTTCCACCGGTGCCTGGAGCCGGCCCTGCCCTGACTGCTGAGACAAGGAATCCAGGAGGCATGCACACAAGTGACATAGTAACCACAAAAAGCAACAGAGAGTCCTGTGGCACCTTTAAGACTAACAGAAGTATTGGGAGCATAAGCTTTCGTGGGTAAGAACCTCACTTCTTCAGATGCACGTAAGATAACTCATCGATCGTCCCTCTTTCTCAGCATGAGACAGGAGTCCTCCCCTCTTGCGCACTCCTGCTTGTGCTTCCTCCCAGGATCCCATTTCCCCACTTACCTCAGGGCTTTGGTCTCCTTCCCCCGGTGAACCTAGTTTAAAGCCCTCCACACTAGGTTAGCCAGCCTGCTGGCAAAGATACTCTTCCCTCTCTTCGTTAGGTGAAGCCCGTCTCTGCCTAGCACTCCTTCTTCTTGGAACACCATCCCATGGTCGAAGAATCCAAAGCCTTCTCTCCGACACCACCTGCGTAGCCATTCGTTGACTTCCACGATTCCATTTATCCTCTTGAGTAGTGACTGTCCAGTTTGGCCAATGTACATAGCAGAGGGGCATTGCTGGCATCGAGAACACCACTTGCGCCTCAAACTCCTTTATCCTTCTTCCCAGAGCCACGTTGTCTGCAGTGATCCGCTCAAGGTCATTCTTGGCAGTATCATTGGTGCCCACGTGGAGAAGCAGGAAGGGGTAGCGATCCGAGGGTTTGATGAGTCTCGGCAGTCTCTCCGTCACATCGTGTATCCTAGCTCCTGGCAAGCAGCAGACCTCTCGGTTTTCCCGGTCGGGGCGGCAGATAGACTCAGTCCCCCGGAGGAAGGAGTGCCCAACCACCACCACCCTCCTCCTCCTCTTGGGAGTGGTGGTCGTGGAACCCCCCATCCCTAGGACAGTGCATCTTTTGCCTTCCAATCGGTGGAGTCTCCTTCTGCTCCCTTCCCTCAGATGGGTCATCTAGTCCACTCTCCGCAGTAGTACCTGTAGAGAGAACATGGAAACGATTGCTCACCTGTATCTCCATTGCTGGTGCATGGACGCTCCTCTTTCTCCTTCTGGAGGTCACATGCTGCCAAACCTCCTCACAATCCTTCTGTCCCTGCTGCGCCTGCTCTGAATCTTCGGAACATTGTGGCCGTAGAAGCATCTCCTGACGTCTGTCCAGGAAATCTTCATTTTCCCTTATGCAACGCAGAGTCGACACTCGTTTCTCCAGCCCTCGAACCTTCTCTTCCAACATGGAGACCAGCTTGCACTTTGTACAGACAAAGTCGCTTCTGTCCTGTGGAAGAAAGACAAACATGGCACAACCTGTGCAGGTTACAACAGCTGATCGCTCACCTTCCATATCACCGTCCTCTTAAGAGCTTCCTCAACTGTTGCAGGAACTACTCAGGGAACCTGCAGATGAAAGCCTCAGTGCACTCTCCCCACGCGAACTCCCAGGCAAACTCCCGCTGTTAGCCTCTGCTGTTTGCCGCTCAGCTGGTTCGCTGCTGACTGCCCTTATATACCAGTCAGGCCCACTCAAGGCCCACCTGGAACAAAGCACTCCCAATTCACACTTTTCAAACAAGCAAGCAAGCAATCAAGCACACGGTCAAACTGACCAACTGTCCCAGCAGCAGACACTCAGATACTCACCAACACAGCCCCCCAATGCAGCACTTAGCGTACCTCCTCTTGGACAGCTCCCAGGCAAACTCCCGCTGTTAGCCTCTGCTGTTCGCCGCTCCCTCTGCTGTTCGCCGCAGAGGGAGTAGCCGTGGATTAGTAGAGGGGGTAGCCGTGTTAGTCTGTATCCACAGAAACAACAAGGAGTCCGGTGCCCAAATAAATCTGTTAGTCTTTAAGGTGCCACCGGACTCCTTGTTACCATTCGAAAGTGAGCAATCCTACCACTGGGTGCCCGGGGCGGGGGGACATCGCCACCATGGGGCCTCTAGCGCTGATTGGGGCGGTGGGGGGGGGGGGGGGGGGGTCCCCCCCCCAAGGGGGGGCTGGGGGGGGGGGGGGGGGGGGGGGGGGGGGGGGGAAGTATGCCACCCCATAAGGGGCCGCTTGGAGCCGGCACTGGGTGCCTTGGGAGCCCCGTTGCTGCGGTAGCTCCTGGGGGTCACTTGGGACAGGGCTCCAGGCACCCTCACCAGAGCCCTGGGGGCCCGGTAGTAAAGTGCTCTCTGTAGTAATGTGCTACTTACGGTATACTGAGCATGCTCAGATAATCTGAGCATGCTCAGTACATCTGCTGAAGCCACTGCCCTTCACCCTGCCCTTAGCCGTAGGATTCTGCAGACTGCTTTTGACAGGGGTTAAAAAGTGGCAAAGAGGGCGAATCGGAGGAGGGGGGTGGCCAAGGTCTGAGCAGGGGGTGGAAATTTACTGGTCAGAGGGGAGGGGGGGTCAAGCAGCTGGAGGCAGCATTAGGAGAGGGGCTAAAGGGAAAATCAGGGATGGAGGGGGAGGAGGCGGAGTTAAGCCCAGGAGTGAGGTGCTGGCACAGGGTGACAGAAGGCAAAACCCGGCACAGGGGCTAGCAGTTACCCCAGTGGGACTGAGACACCAGTGCTTTGCAAAATAGTTTGTTGTGGGGGGAGGAGAGAGAGGCTTTTTTATTTGAGCAAAGTGGCTTTTTTGTATGGTCACACGAACTGAGCATGCTCAGTAACATCTGCTGAAGCCACTGCCCTTCACCCTGCCCTTATTAGCAGTGAGCAGATTTTTATGGCTATTTACATAGGGTTACCATCTTTTAGTTTTTAAAAAGGAGGACACTCCATGGGGCCCTGGCCCCGCCCCAACCCCGCCCCTTCTCCGCCCTCAGCTCCGCCCCAACTCTGCCCCTTCCCCTGAACGCTCCGCCCCCTGGTTCTCCCCCTCCCCTGCTTCCCACGAATCAAATGTTCGCGGGAAGCCTGAAACAGGGAGGCAGCAGGTAGGCTGAGGCGGGGTGCGGCGCGGCTCAGTCCGGCCCTCCTGGCCGAGCAGCTCCATTCGGCGGCCAGCTGGCCGGCCCAGGCCAAGAGGCTCTGGCCCCGGCGTCTCCCGCCTGGCTTGGCTTGGGCCCTGGCTCCCGGCCTGGCCCCGCGACCCCGGCTCCCGGCACTGCGACCCCGGCTTGGCACCGCGCGCCCGGCTCCTGGACCCCAGCCCGGCACCGCGGCCCTGGCTCCCGGCCCGGCACCGCACCGGCCCCGGCACCACACCCCCGGCTCCTGCTGAGCACCGCCGGCCCCGGCCCCGCCCCGCACCGCCGACCCGAGCCCCAGAGGCCCCGGCCGAGCACCTCTGAGCCTTCCCTCCCTCCCGATTTTCCCGGACATGTCCGACTTTTGGGGATTTCCCCCCGGACGGGGATTTGAGCCCCAAAAAACTGGACATGTCCGGGAAAATCCGGACGTATGGTAACCCTATATTTACAGGGGTTAAAAAGGGGCAAAGGGGCGAATCGGAGCAGGGGGTTGGCCAGGGTCTGAGCAGAGGGCGGAAATTGACTAGTCGGTGGGTCAAGCAGCTGGAGGCAGGATTAGGACAGGGGCTAAAGGGCAAAATCAGGGCTGGGGAGGGGAGGAGCAAGAGTTAAGCTCGGGGTGAGGTGCCGGCAGAGGGTGACAGAGAGCGAAACCTGGCACAGGCAGGGGCACAGTGGGTAACAGTTATCCCAATCGGATTGAGACACACGTGTTTGCAAAAATTGTGGGGGGCAAAGGGGCTTTTTTTTTATTTCCCCTCTCACAGACAGCACCTCTCAGCATCGGCTTCCCAGGGATGGGTTTCATAAAGGCACAGGCATCCCAATGCCTAATCAATGCAACACTTCTTTGTCTGATCTAACCTACTGCAGCTATGTCTACACTACAAAGTTCAAAGCGCTGCCAGGGGTGCCAGTGTTCCTGGTAATCCACTTTGACGAGGGGATTAGCTCTGAGCACTGGGAACCGAGCCTGCCCACACTAGCGCTTTAAAGCGCTCAAACTTGCTGCTTTAACTTGCCAGTGTAGATAATCCCTGAGACTTAATTCAGTGAAACATTTTACATATATCCCCTCAGAAACAAAGAATCCCTTATCACTGTATCTGAATGCACAGAGTCTCCGAGCAGTTTCCCAAGTTGTCTTATCTGCTGCTGAGATTTCCTGAATTCCCTGAATTTTTAAATTTAATTTTTTCTTCTCATTTTAGAGCTGACTGAATTTCGGGCCTAGTGTCAAAACTTTGTTTTGAGTCAATCCACCAATGGGGATTGCATTTTTGCAACTGTTATTTTGTCTCTCAGTCTAGCCCTTCGTGTTTTTCCGCATGCCATTGGGTACAACTTGATTCTTAAATACACCTCTACACCGATATAACGCGACCCAATATAATGCAGGTTTGCATACAAGGCGGTAAAGCTCTGACACTCCGAGCAGCGTGTTAAGGGTGCCAGGCCAAGCCGGGGCCGAGGGGTTGGATAAGCGGCAGAGGGTCTCGGGGGCAGTCAGGGGCTCCCCCTCCCAGGGTCTGGGAGGCAGGAGCTGTGGGGGGGGGCACCTTTGGGGGCCCCGCAGTCCCAGAGTGGCCCTGGGGATTAGCAGGGACCGGGAGCAGCCCGCTCCGCTTCCCTCACCCCGCCCCCAGCCGTGTCGCTTGGGGCAGGGGGATTGGGGGAAGGGATCCCCCTTGCACTCACCGGCAGCAGCGGAAGTGGAGCAGCCCGGCCCCAGCCTGCTCCACTCTGCCACCTCCCAGCCGCGGCGCTCCCCTTCCCGCCACAGGTGAGTACTTTCCCCAGCTCCCCCCCCTCCCCCCAGCTGGGGCCAGGGCAAGGAAAGTGGAGCAGGCTGGGGCCGCGTCGCTCCGCTTCCTGCTGCTGGTGAGTGCGGGGGGTGTCCTTTCCCCAACCTCCCCACACTCACAGACGGCGGGAAGCGGTGCGCCGCGGCTGGGAGGTGGCAGAGTGGAGTGGGCTGGGGCCGGGCTGCTCTGCTTCCCGCTGCTGCCGGTGAGTGCCTGTCAGGAGGTGGAGGTGTAGACAGGGGGGCTAGGTAGGAGGTGGGGTCCTGGGGGTGATTAGGGACGGGAGTCTCTGTAGGGGGCGGTCGGGGAACAAGGAACAAGTTCGATATAACGCGGTCTCACCTATAACACGGTGAGATTTTTTGTCTCCCGAGGACCACGTTATATCAGGGTGGAGGTGTATTCAATAAAGGCAGTATACTATCTCCTATAACGTCTTTCTCCCTGGAAAAAAATCTATTGTAATTTTTGCAGAAAATTAGAACTGCCATCATAGGTCAGACCAATAGTCCGCCTAATCTAGTATTCTGTCTTGTGACAATGGCCAATGCCAGGGGCTTCTAAGGAAATTATCAGACCAGGCAATGACTCAGTGAACCATCCCATTGTCCACTCCCAGCATCTGGCAGTCAAAGGATGGTTTAGGGACATGCAGAGCATGGACCTGCAGCCCTGATTATCTTGGCTAATCGCCAATGTACTTATCTGAGGACTGATCTAATTCTTTGTTCAACATATTCATAGTTTTGCCTTTCAAAATATCATGAACACACAGCTACAACCCCAAGATACCTTTACAACCACAAGAATTCTAAAACCATGAGTTACACACCCTCGAGTCAAGAAATTTTAATAAATAAATGATATCTTTTTTTTTATGTGCCTCTTTGTTCCTGAGCCTGTAGGGTGCAGTAAGGCCAGTTCCAATGCCTTGAGCCTAAACACCTGAATGAATCTTAGTCTACCCTCATACTGTTCCTGTTACCTCTCCCAAACATTTCATATATCTAAGGCCATATCTACACTTTAAGTGTGTGTTAACTCAAGTTATGTCAGCATAGAGTCACTATGGTTACTATCAGAGGGGTAGCCGTGTTAGTCTGAATCTGTAAAAAGCAACAGAGTCCTGTGGCACCTTTAAGACTAACAGAAGTATTGGGAGCATAAGCTTTCGTGGGTAAGAACCTCACTTCTTCAGATGCAAGTAATGGAAATCTCCAGAGCCAGGTATAAATCAGTATGGAGATAACGAGGTTAGTTCAATCAGGGAGGGTGAGGTGCTCTGCTAGCAGTTGAGGTGTGAAGAAGGGAGGAGAAACTGCTTCTGTAGTTGGATAGCCATTCACAGTCTTTGTTTAATCCTGATCTGATGGTGTCAAATTTGCAAATGAACTGGAGCTCAGCAGTTTCTCTTTGGATTCTGGTCCTGAAGTTTTTTTGCTGTAAGATGGCTACCTTTACATCTGCTACTGTGTGGCCAGGGAGGTTGAAGTGTTCTCCTACAGGTTTTTGTATATTGCCATTCCTGATATCTGACTTGTGTCCATTTATCCTCCATTTATACAAAAACCTGTAGGAGAACACTTCAACCTCCCTGGCCACACAGTAGCAGATGTAAAGGTAGCCATCTTACAGCAAAAAAACTTCAGGACCAGAATCCAAAGAGAAACTGCTGAGCTCCAGTTCATTTGCAAATTTGACACCATCAGATCAGGATTAAACAAAGACTGTGAATGGCTATCCAACTACAGAAGCAGTTTCTCCTCCCTTCTTCACACCTCAACTGCTAGCAGAGCACCTCACCCTCCCTGATTGAACTAACCTCGTTATCTCCATACTGATTTATACCTGGCTCTGGAGATTTCCATTACAGTGCATCTTAAGTGCCTATACACAAATGCAAGAAGCCTGGGAAACAAGCAGGGAGAACTGGAAGTCCTGGCACAGTCAGGGAACTATGATGTGATTGGAATAACAGAGACTTGGTGGGATAACTCACATGACTGGAGTACTGTCATGGATGGATATAAACTGTTCAGGAAGGACAGGCAGGACAGAAAAGGTGGGGGAGTTGCGTTGTATGTAAGAGAGGAGTATGACTGCTCAGAGCTCCGGTATGAAACTGCAGAAAAACCTGAGAGTCTCTGGATAAAGTTGAGAAGTGTGAGCAACAAGGGTGGTGTCGTGGTTGGAGTCTGCTATAGACCACCAGACCAGGGGGATGAGGTGGACGAGGCTTTCTTCTGGCAACTAGCAGAAGTTGCTAGATCGCAGGCCCTGGTTCTCATGGGAGACTTTAATCACCCTGATATCTGCTGGGAGAGCAATACAGCGGTGCACAGGCAATCCAGGAAATTTTTGGATAGTGTAGGGGACAATTTCCTGGTGCAAGTGCTGGAGGAACCAACTAGGGGCAAAGCTTTTCTTGACCTGCTACTCACAAACAGGGAAGAACTAGTAGGGGAAGCAAAAGTGGATGGGAACCTGGGAGGCAGTGACCATGAGATGGTCGAGTTCAGGATCCTGACACAAGGAAGAAAGGAGAGCAGCAGAATACGGACCCTGGACTTCAGAAAAACAGACTTTGACTCCCTCAGGGAACAGATGGGCAGGATCCCCTGGGAGAATAACATGAAGGGCAAAGGGGTCCAGGAGAGCTGGCTGTATTTTAAAGAATCCTTATTGAGGTTGCAGGAACAAACCATCCCGATGTGTAGAAAGAATAGTAAATATGGCAGGCGACCAGCTTGGCTAAACAGTGAAATCCTTGCTGATCTTAAACGCAAAAAAGAAGCTTACAAGAAGTGGAAGATTGGACAAATGACCAGGGAGGAGTATAAAAATATTGCTGAGGCGTGCAGGAGTGAAATCAGGAAGGCCAAATCACACTTGGAGTTGCAGTTAGCAAGAGATGTTAAGAGTAACAAGAAGGGTTTCTTCAGGTATGTTAGCAACAAGAAGAAAATCAAGGAAAGTGTGGGCCCCTTACTGAATGAGGGAGGCAACCTAGCGACCGAGGATGTGGAAAAAGCTAATGTACTCAATGATTTTTTTCCCTCTGTCTTCACGCACAAGGTCAGCTCCCAGATTGCTGCACTGGGCAGTACAGCATGGGGAGAAGGTGACCAACCCTCTGTGGAGAAAGAAGTGGTTCGGGACTATTTCGAAAAATTGGACGTGCACAAGTCCATGGGGCCGGATGCGCTGCATCCGAGCGTGCTAAAGGAGTTGGCGGGTGAGATTGCAGAGCCATTAGCCATTATTTTTGAAAACTCATGGCGATCGGGGGAGGTCCCAGATGACTGGAAAAAGGCTAATGTAGTGCCCATCTTTAAAAAAGGGAAGGAGGAGGATCCGGGGAACTACAGGCCAGTCAGCCTCACCTCAGTCCCTGGAAAAATCATGGAGCAGGTCCTCAAGGAATCAATTATGAAACATTTAGAGGAGAGGAAAGTGATCAGGAACAGTCAGCATGGATTCACGAAGGGGAAGTCGTGCCTGACTAACCTAATTGCCTTCTATGATGAGATAACTGGCTCTGTGGATGAGGGGAAAGCAGTGGATGTGTTATTCCTTGACTTTAGCAAAGCTTTTGATACGGTCTCCCACAGTATTCTTGCCGCCAAGTTAAAGACGTATGGGCTGGATGAATGGACTGTAAGGTGGATAGAAAGCTGGCTAGATCGTCGGGCTCAACGGGTAGTGATCAATGGCTCATGTCTAGTTGGCAGCCGGTTTCAAGCGGAGTGCCCCAAGGGTCGGTCCTGGGGCCGGTTTTGTTTAATATCTTTATTAATGATCTGGAGGATGGTGTGGACTGCACTCTCAGCAAGTTTGCAGATGACACTAAACTAGGAGGCGTGGTAGATACACTAGAGGGTAGGGATCGGATACAGAGGGACCTAGACAAATTAGAGGATTGGGCCGAAAAAAACCTGATGAGGTTCAACAAGGACAAGTGCAGAGTCCTGCACTTAGGACGGAAGAATCCCATGCACTGCTACAGACTAGGGACCGAATTGCTAGGTAGCAGTTCTGCAGAAAAGGACCTAGGGTTCACAGTGGACGAGAAGCTGGATATGAGTCAACAGTGTGCTTTTGTTGCCAAGAAGGTTAACGGCATTTTGGGCTGTATAAGTAGGGGCATTGCCAGCAGATCGAGGAACGTGATCGTTCCCCTTTATTCGACATTGGTGAGGCCTCATCTGGAATACTGTGTCCAGTTTTGGGCCCCACACTACAAGAAGGATGTGGAAAAATTGGAAAGAGTCCAGCGGAGGGCAACAAAAATGATTAGGGGTCTGGAGCACATGACTTATGAGGAGAGGCTGAGGGAACTGGGATTGTTTAGTCTCCAGAAGAGAAGAATGAGGGGGGTTTGATAGCAGCCTTCAACTACCTGAAGGGGGGTTCCAAAGAGGATGGAGCTCGGCTGTTCTCAGTGGTGGCAGATGACAGAACAAGGAGCAATGGTCTCAAGTTGCAGTGGGGGAGGTCCAGGTTGGATATTAGGAAACACTATTTCACTAGGTGGGTGGTGAAGCACTGGAATGCGTTACCTAGGGAGGTGGTGGAGTCTCCTTCCTTGGAGGTTTTTAAGGCCCGGCTTGACAAAGCCCTGGCTGGGATGATTTAGCTGGGAATTGGTCCTGCTTTGAGCAGGGGGTTGGACTAGATGACCTCTTGAGGGGTCCCTTCCAACTCTGATATTCTATGATTCTATGATTCTATACCCCCTGATACTTTCTAATGGTAGAAAATCGAACACCCGAGCCAAGCCCCGCCCCTTCCCCAAGGCCCCGCCCCCGCTCACTACATTCCACCTACCTCGGTGTCTCACTCTATCCCACCCTCACTCATTTTTACTGGGCTGGGGCAGGGGCTTGGGATGCAGGAGCAAGGGAGGGCTCTAACAGGGAGTGCGGGCTCTGGGGTGGGACCAGAAATGAGGGGTTCAGGGTGCGGGAGGGGGCTCCAGGCTGGGGCAGGGAGTTGAGGTGCGGGAGGGGGTGAGGGCTCCGACTGGGGGGGGGCAGGCTCTGGGGTGGGGCTGGGGATGAGGGGTTTGGGGTGCAGGAGGGGCTCCAGGCTGGGGGGTGGGGCTAGAGTGACCAGACATCAAGTGTGAAAAATCGGGACAGGGGTGGGGGTTAATAGGAGTCTATATAAGAAAAAGACCCCAAAATCAGGACTGTCCCTATAAAATCGGGACATCTGGTCACCCTACCCGTGGCCTTCAGCATCTTGTTACACTAGTAATACAACTGTTGCTATCTCCAGTGGAGTTGGATAAGACCTAACTGACTTTACCAAAGTGATGCAATGAATTAGTAGCAAACACACAAACAGAATCCAGGACTATGTCTATATTGGAAAAAACTGGGACCCTTAAGCTTCCATGGATAGTAGCAACAGGGAAGGCTGTAATGCTGCTGTCTTTTAAGGTATTATCTACACTTGGGAATAGCAATGATTAAGCAACCGGTGGCCAGCAAGCAGTGTAGCTGCTCCAGTACTGATTCCTAAGGTGATGTCTACACTACAGACCTTACAGCAGCACAGCTGTACCGCTGCAGCTGCATTGCTGTAAGGTGTCCCATGTAGCCACTGTATGCCAATAGGAGAGAGTTCTCCTGCCAGCATAATTAAAGTACCCGCAATGAGTGGCGGTAGCTATGTCGGCAGGAAAGCGTCTCCCACCGACATAGCACTGTCCATACTGGTGCTTTTGTTGGTGGGGTGTGTTTTTTCACACCCCTGACCGACAAAAGTACTAATGTAGACAAAGCTTTAGAGTAGACAAGGGCAAGGTAGGGTTTGCACCAATTGAACTAATCAGGGATTATTTTTGCCTGAAGCAAGATCCAGTAGCCAAATGTATTATTGAAAGATGCAACTCCTCTGACATCAATGGAGAGGCTCATGTTTACCCCAGAGCTGAATTTGGCCACAGATTCTTCTAGTACCTTGTTGCTAATGTCATGTTCCTGTAGCCCTGGAACTAATGGTAAAGTGAAAATGGACCTGCTTGTCTCAGACTCTTATTTGCCCTGGAAGAAAGTCATGTTTGCAATGCATTTATGTTACAGCATTTAATAGGGGATAGGGGAAGCAGCAGTTCTATCTATGTTGTTTTGTTGGGACTCATTACAGATGCAGGTAAAGAAATGGAAGGGAACTGCTGGGAAATGACTGCCAAATGGAGAGTGCCCTGTGGTCCCCACGTGTGATGCTCCACTATGAAAGGGCATATTGGGCCTCCTCAGAAACCAGTGGTGCTCAGCCTGAGCATTGTTTCCAGCCTGGGGAAGCGTCTTACTACTGACTTGAGAAATCTGGAACTGAACAGTTGTGGGAATGAGACATCTGATGATCACTCTGTGACTGGGGCTCTGGGCACGACAGAAGCGCCCAGACTTGGCTCACCTCGAGAGGCACAGAATATTGGACAGCAAGTAATTTTTGAAAATGTAAGCAAATAACCGTGTTCTTTACAGACATGAAGAGGGCATCTTCAGAGAGGCAGAATCACAGGTAACGATAATTATCAGTATTTGTGCCACATCTGCAGCCGTGGTGCCCTCCCCGATTGGCTCTACTGCTTTCAGCATGCAGTGAGGCCTCACCACCTGATTCACTATGTCTACACTACAGCAGCTCAACTACAGTGCTATAGCTGTAGTGTAGACGCTGCTTTTCTAAGGGTCTGTCTACACTACAAAATTACTCCGATTTTACAGAATTCGATTTTTGGCAACAGATTGTATAAAGTCGAGTGCATGCATCCACACTAAGCACATTAATTCAGCGGTGTGCATCCATAGTACCGAGGTTAGGGTCAACTTCCAGAGCATTGCACTGTGGGTAGCTATCCCATAGTTCCCGCAGTCTCCCCCGCCCATTGGAATTCTGGGTTGAGATCCCAATGCCTGATGGGGCAAAAGCATTGTTGCGGGTGGTTCTGGGTACATGTCATCAGGCCCCCCTCTCTCTCCCTCCCTCCGTGAAAGCAACGACAGACAATCATTTTGCACCTTTTTTCCTGGGTTACCTGTGCGGACGCTGCCCAGAGGAACTCTGCCCAGATGCGTGAGTGTACGGAGGAGTGGAAATAGGTCCCACAGTTGCAGGAAATCCCGTTGGCCAACCTCCTCTCCCTGGTTTTGTAGATGGCTAGTTTGGCCAGGGCTAAGAGGAGGTTGATAAGGAGATCCCGCGACTTTGTGGGGCCAAGGATGGGGAGTGCATAGATGAACAGGTGAGGGGAAAAGTGCAACCAAAACCATAATAATATATCTAAGAGGAGCCGGAATAGGGCTGCAACCTGGCGCACTCTAGAGAAATGTGCACCAGGGTTTCCTTCATGCCACAAAAGGGGCAGGTGTTTGGGATAGGGGTAAACCGCGCCAAGTACACGCCCGTTCTCATGTCTCCGTGAAGGAGCCACCAACTAATATCCCCAGCGGGACTTGGAACCAGGGTGGAGTGTAGGCTGGCACCCTCGAGAGGTGGCAGGAGGTCCCACCATTTTGTGTCGGGGTGGGACACGACGGCGAGGAAGTGAAGGGTGTGGAGCACGAGCATGTACAGATGTTTCTTTGGCACGGTCTGGAACAGAACCGGCTGCAGATTGTGCAGTTGGCTCACAGTGAAAGGGTGGGGGGGCTGGTTGGGTCCATGGGGCAGGGCCCGATGAAAAGGTCCACAGGGCCTGGGGTGGAGGGTGGGCAGGGCATGCCCTCTCGCAGGACCCGGTCGAGGTAGGCCTGAGCAGCGGGCAGTAAAGCAGCCTTCACCTCCTGGAGTACACGCTGGGGAGTGTGAGGTCTGGAGAGCCCCATGCGCTGAGCGAGCGTCAGGGGATCTAGCCAGTCTCCCCGGTCGTAGTCCAGGCGGTCTCCGACCCTGGTGACTTCTGCCAAGACCAGCCTCTGGCACACCATGAGGGACTCCGCCACCTGCTCACGAAGCTGGGGGTTGTGTAGCAGGGGCTCCGTGAGGAGATCAGTCCCCACGGTGGCCACCACGGACCTGGTCATTGAAAGCAGCTTCCAGATCCGGAGTAATGCACCCGGTAGTGGGCTTCCTGGTAGGGGACGAGGAAGGACCCCTCGAGCGCCTCTCCGTCACGTGCCGCCGGCAGCAGTAAAGCTGCACTTGCCGGTGGAACGAGAGGACGTGACGGAGGGCGGGGTCTTTGCAGCCCAATGGAAGATGGCTGATGACAAAGCTAGGTCACCCTAGGGTAGAAAGGGCAGGCAGCAGGGCGGCATTGGGCAGGAAGGGAGGGACTGATGTCAGGATTAACTGGACCCCCAGGTCTTCCAACGGCTCCAGGGGGATGAAAACACCCCCCACCGCCAGGCCCGTCTCTATGGCCTCCTGGGCGGCAGCCTCCGATGCTAGGAAGAAGACGACCTTTCTGTACATTTTGGAGGCTGCCACGATGGCCGTGGGTCCCACCACCCTTGCCAGCGCCCGCACGTAGGTCTCCACGTGAGGCGACGTGGGCATCAGGAGGCAACGGACACCGTGTTTCCTGGTCAAGGTGGGGAAGGGGCCCTGGCCGCTATAGATGGTAGTGGATGCGGTGGTCAGAGGAGCAGTGGCAGGTGGGGGGGGCTGCCGCCACCTGGGCATATGCCCTGGGGGCTGAGGGAGGGGCACCCGCAGAGCTGCTGGAGGGAGCAGCGGGGAGGGATGCCATGGCCCGTAGCAGGGCTGCGGCATTGGGGGAAGCCCCTGCCATGGAGGGCCCGGTTTTTTTAGGGGAGCCCTTACTCTTCTTTCTTCCCTGACTTTTCCCGCCGGCTGCGGGGGCTCCCCCTGAATAGGAAGGGGCGAAGGACTTGGCAGCAGCAGAGGTCTTCCAGGTACTCACCGCTGCTGGAGCCCCAGCGGGGGGTGACAGTAGCAGGTGGGTCGGCAGCAGCGGTTGAGGTAGAAATTTGGGGAATGGACACGGGGGCAGGTGGAGGAGGGGCAGTAGGATCATCGTGAGGGATCTCTCCCGCCGTGTCCCCCGCCATAATGAGAGTGTGGAGGAGGACAAATAGCGAGGGGCGGGGAGAGAGAGAAGGCAACCACTCCTCCCCGCTAGGCTGCAGGGTGCTAGAAGGGGAGGGCTAAATGGGTGTGGGGAGCTATCAAGGACTTAGGGAGGGGAGGGTGTCAGTCACCGACTCAGAGTGGAATTCCGGCTCCTCTAGCTGTACTAGGGGATTGGGGGTGATAACAGCATAAGGGAGTGCAGTGAACAAGGGTAAACTCAAACGGGACAGGCACAAGCGCATGGGAGGGGGCATGGGTGCATGAGGGGAGGGGCTAATCAGGGCTGGGGGGACCACAGGGTAGGGGGGAAAAGAATTGAGCTGGGAATGGGGCGGAGGGACCAAGGGGCTAGCTTCAGGGCTGGGGCAGGACAATCAGGGCTGCAGAGGGAAACGGGCAGGGCAGACAAAGGTTGCAAAGGAGAGGGGGTCAGTCCAAGGTTGGGGGATGTGTGCCCACGAGCACTTGTACGGAAAGTCAATGTTTGGCTGGCTGCTGCTGCAGGCCCAAACAATGGAAGTGAGCGTGGCAAGCCAGGTGAGTAGCTCAGTCCCAGAGGCAGGAAGTCGAGGCAGATGGAAAACAGCCAGTGGAGGTTGTTGGGGGGGCAACAATGGTGGTGGGGGCGAAGGGGAACACGGATAGACCGGGGGCAGGCTCCACGCCACACCCCTGGTGTCTCCACAAACACAGTCTAGACCCCCACCACAAGAGCACAGTTCGAAAAATACTCAGTCCAGAAATGCCCCCTCCACAGTGGTCTTCAAAGCCTTCATGCGTTCCCCCAGCACCGGGTGGTCCTCTTCTATTCCTCCTCCTCCTCCTTGGGGCTCTAACAGCTTCCTAGCAGCAACCTCAGCAGCTCCAGGTGGTGGTGGTCTGGTGTCCAGGCAGGAGGGACCTCGCTCAGATGGTGATTGTGGTGGTGTCCTCAGCAACAAGGGCTGGAGCTGGGGTCCTTCACTCCCTTCTTCCTCTGGGGAGCAGGCCAGCTGCCTCCCCGGGGCTGTAGCTGGAGCAACAGCAGCAGCAACTGAGGGGGGAGTATTCAGCAGCCAGCCAGCAACTGGGTAGCAGAGAAGGGGGCAGGTGGTGGTGGTGTCTGTCCCAGCCAAGGGAGCAGCTGGAGCAGCAATAGCAGCAGTGAAGGCCAGTGCTCAGCAGCAGGAACAGCAGCAGCAGCCCCCTGCCTTCCTTCACCCTCCAGGCCAGAGGGCAGCAGGAGAATGATCCTACTGGGATCCAGGAAGTGGCTAAAGGATCCCCCACTGCTAAAGGATCCCCCCCAGCCTAAGGGGGAGTCCACAGGACCTGAAGACCAAAAAATGACGGGGGACAACTAATAAAAGAACAGGGACAGGAGTGAGGTCAAAGGGTCAAACGAAGCGAATCAGACGGGGACACTGAGCAGAGAACCTCGGACAGCGCCCACTGCTCCTCGAAGGCGTCAAGGGAACCAGCGGACACCGGCCAGAGGAACTCTGCCCAGATACGTGAATGAACAGAGGACCTGAAATAGGCCCCACAGTCACAGGAGACTCCATCTGCCAACCTCCTCACTCTGGTTTTATAGATGGCCAGTTTCACTAGGGCCCGGAGGAGGTTGACCAGCCCCCGCAGCCCGGAGAGGTCTCACCAGATTGCAGGCTGCAGAGGCGGGGCTCTCCCGTTTATCTGGGCGCACTGGGGGAGATACCCCTTGGGCCTGAGCGGGAGCGTTGGTGGGCCAGAAAGGAGGAGGGGCGGCTTCGGGCACTGAGCAGCCAGAGGCGCCGGTGATGACGTCACAGGGCTCGGGGGTCACAGTTGCCCCTCCGTGCCGAGACAAGGGGCAGTCCCTCCGGACGTGCCCTATTGCCCAGCAGAGGTAGCACCAGGCCTCCCCTGTCGAATAACGCAGCCGGTAGCAGGCCCCTTGGCAGGGGACCAAGAAGGACCCCTCGAGCGCCTCACAGTCACGTGCCGCCGGCAGCAGTTGTAACTATACCTGCGGACGGAACAAGAGGACATGATGGAGGGCGGGGTCCTTGCAGCCCAATGGGAGAGGGCTGACCACAGAGATCGGCCTCCCCAGGGTAGAGAGGGCGGGTAACAGGGCGGGTAACGGTGACATTAGGAAGGAAGAGAGGGACAGAGGTCAGGACCAGTCGGGCACCCAGGTCTTCTAGCAGCTCCAGGGGGACGAACACGCCCCCCACCACCAGGCCCTTCTCCACCGCCTCCTGGGCGGCGGCCTCCAATGCTAGGAAGAAGACGAGCTTTCCGTACATCTGGGAGGCCGCCACAATGGCCGTGGGCCCCACCACCCTCGCCAACGCCTGCACGTACGTCTCCATGTGAGGCGAGGCGGGTACCAGGAGGCAACGGATGCCGTGCTTCCTGGTCAAGGTGGGGAAGGGGCCCCAGCTGCTATAGATGATAGCAGAGGTGGTGGTCGGTTGAGATGATGATGCAGCGGCAGGCGGGGGGGACACCCACAGAGCTGGTGCAGGGAACAGCGGGGAGGGACACCACGGCCGGTGGCAGGGCCGTGGTAGTGGGGGCAGCCCCTGCCATGGAGGGCCTGGTCTTTTTGGCGGGGCCTTTACCTTTCTTTGTGTCCTGGCCCTTCCTGCTGGCTAGGGGGGCTCCCCCAGAGTTGGAAGGGGCGAGGCAGCAGCGGAGGTCACCTCGTTACCCGCCGCTGCCGGCGCTCCAGCAGGGGCAGTAGCAGGTGGCTCAGCAGTGGCGGTTGAGGTAGAGGCTAGGGGGGACGATGGTGGGGCGGGTGGAGGAGGGGCAGCAGGGTTAGCCCAAGGGATGCCACTCGCCTCGTCCCCTGCCATAAATGAGGACGGGGGGGGTGGACAAACACCAGACGGGGGGGCAGGGAAAGGGGAAACAGGTTGCCCACTCCTCCCCACTAGGCTGCAGGCAGGGGAGGAGAGTGCCAAAAAAGGGGGTGGGCTGGATGCGGGGACTATCAAGGGCTAGGGGTCAGTCACCGACTCGGGGAGGGTTTCTGGCTCCTCTAGCTGCACTAAGGGAGGGGAGATATAACAGCATTGGAGGGTGCAGTGAGACAGGTTCAAACTAAAAATGGGGAGGGGCACAAGCGCATAGGAGGGGACATGGGCGCACGAGGGGAGGGGCGAATCAGGGCAAGGGGACCACAGGGGAAGGCGAACAACCAGGCTTGGAAGTGGGGCAGAGGAACCATGGGGCTAGCTTCAGAGGCTGGGGCGGGTCAAACAGACAAAGGCTGCAGAGGGAAAGGGCGGGGCAAACAAACAAACTGGAGCTAGCAAGGGGCTGGGGCAAGGGAGAGGGGCAAAAGGCTGCAAGGGGCAAATTGGTAGGCAGCAGGGGCAAAGCTGCGGGCTTGCTGCAGGGGGGAGGAGGGGTCAGTCCAAAGTGGGGGGCACGTGCATCCACATGCGCTTGCAACAACAAAAGAAAGTCAGTTTAGGCTGGCTGCTGCATCAGGCCCAATGGTGGCAACAGGGCATGGCAAGCCTAGGTGAGCAGCTGAGTCCCAGAGGCAGGAGCTCGAGGCAGATGGTGAGTAGCGGGGGAGGGGGCAACGATGATGGTGGTGGTGGAGGGGGGTCGGGGGGGACACACAGATGGACCAGGGGGCAGGCTTCACACCACACCCCGTGTGTCCCCACAAACACAGTCTAGACCCCCACCACAAGAGCACAGTTCAAAAAATACTCAGTCCAAAAATGCCCCCTCCACAGTGGTCTTCGAAGCCTTCATGTGTTCCCCCAGCACCGGGTGGTCCTCTTCTATTCCTCCTCCTCCTCCTTGGGACTCTAACAGCTTTCTCAGCAGCTCCAGGTGGTGGTGGTCTGGTGTCCAGGCAGGAGGGACCTCGCTCAGATGGTGATTGTGGTGGTGTCCTCAGCAACAAGGGCTGGAGCTGGGGTCCTTCACTCTCCTCTTCCTCTGGGGAGCAGGCCAGCAGCCCCCCCGGAGCTGTAGCTGGAGCAACAGCAGCAGCAACTGAGGGGGAAGTATTCAGCAGCCAGCCAGCAACTGGGTAGCAGAGAAGGGGGCAGGTGGTGGTGGTGTCTGTCCCAGCCAAGGAAGCAGCTGGAGCAGCAATAGCAGCAGTGAAGGCCAGTGCTCAGCAGCAGGAACAGCAGCAACAGCAGCAGCCCCCTGCCTTCCTTCACCCTCCAGGCCAGAAGGCAGCAGGAGAATGATCCTACTGGGATCCAGGAAGTGGGCGGGCAAAGCTAAAGGATCCCCCCCTGCAGCCTAATGGGGGGGTCCACAGGACCTGAAGACCAAAAAATGACGGGGGACAACTAATAAAAGAACAGGGACAGGAGTGAGGTCAAAGGATCAAACGAAGCAAACCAGATGGGGACACCGAGCAGAGAACCTCGGACACCGCCCACTGCTCCTCCAAGGCGTCAAGGGAGCCAGTAGACGCCGGCCAGAGGAACTCTGCCCAGATACGTGAATGAACGGAGGACCTGAAATAGGCCCCACAGTCACAGGAGACTCCATCGGCCAACCTCCTCACTCTGGTTTTATAGATGGCCAGTTTCGCTAGGGCCAGGAGGAGGTTGACTAGGAGGTCCCGTGACTTTGTGGGGCGACGGATAGGGAGTGCATAAATAGAAAGGTGAGGAGAAAAGTGCAACCAAAATCTTAACAAAATATCCGTGAGGAGCCGGAATAGGGGCTGCAGCCTGGCGCACTCCAGGTAACATGCGCCTCATGCCGCAAAAGGGGCAGGTGTCTGGGATGGGGTAAACCGCGCCAACTACACGCCCGTGCTCACGGCTCCGTGAAGGAGCCGCCAACTGATGTCCCCGGTGGGCTTTGGGATCAGAGCAGAATAAAGGCTGGCCCACCGGGGCTCCTCACCCTCCAGAGGTGGCAGAAGGTCCCACCACTTCGTATTGGGGCAGGACGCGAGGGTGAGGACATGAAGAACATGGAGCATGAGCATGTATAGATGTTTCCTTGGCGCGGTCTGGAACAGAACCAGCTGCAGATCGTTCAGCCCAGCTCATGGCGAAGGGACGGGAAGGGGACCGGTTGGGTCCACGGGGCAGGGGCCCGATGAAAAAGTCTAGAGGGCTCAGAGTGGAGGATGGGCGGGGCGTGCCCTCTCGCAGGACCCGGTTGAGATAGTCCCAAGCAGCGGGCGGCAAAGCGGCCCTCACCTCCTGAAGTAGGCGCCGGGGAGTACGAGGTCTGGAGAGCCCCATGCGCTGAGCAAGCGTCAGGAGATCCAGCCAATCTCCCCGGTCATAGTCCAGGAGGTCTCCAACTTTGGTGACTTCTGCCAACCTCTGGCGCACCATGGGGGACTCCGCCACCTGCACACGGAGCTGGGGGTTGTGTAGCAGGGGCTCCACGAGGAGATCTGCCCCCACAGCGGCTGCTATGGACCTGGTCACTGAGAACAGTTTCTAGGTCCGGAGGAGGTCCTGGTAGAAGACCGGCAGCCCGGAGAGGTCTCATGGAAGACCCCTCGAATGGAGACAAAGGAGCTGCCGGTCATATCGGAGCCCTCGGAAGCAGCGCAGGAAGGCGTGCGCCAATACGCTCCATGCCGGACTACCACGCCTCCTCGTGCCCGCCTCGCCCCACGTGGAGACCTACGTGCAGGCGTTGGCGAGGGTGGTGGGGCCCACAGCCATTGTGGCGGCCTCCAAGATGTACGGAAAGGTCGTCTTCTTCCTAGCATCGAAGGCCGCCGCCCAGGAGGCAGTGGAGAAGGGCCTGGCGGTGGGGGGAGTGTTCATCCCCCTGGAGCCGCTACAAGACCTGGGCGCCTGACTGGTCCTGACCTCTGTCCCTCCCTTCCTTCCTAATGCTGCCCTGTTACCCATCCTCTTTACCCTGAGGAGGCCGATCTCCGTGGTCAGCCCTCTCCCATTGGGCTGCAAAGATCCCGCCCTCCATCATGTCCTCTTGTTCCGCCGGCAGGTACAGTTACAACTGCCACCGGTGGCACAGGACGGTGAGGCGCTCGAGGGGTCCTTCTTGGTCCCCTACCAGGGGGCCCGCTACCGGGTGTATTATTCAATGGGGGAGGCCCAGTGCTACCTCTGCCAGGTGATGGGGCATGTCCGGAGGGACTGCCCCTTGGCCCGGCATGGAGGGACATCCGGGACCCCCGAGCCCCGGCAGGGCGCCGGCCCCGTCGTCGCCGGCGCCCCTAGCTGCCCGGCGCCTGAAGCCGCCCCTCCTCCTTTCTGGCCCTACAACGCTCCCGCTCGGGCCTAAGGGGTATCTCCCCAAGTGCGCCCAGACAAGCGGGAGGGCCCCGCCTCTGCCGCCTGCGATCTGGTGGGCCTATGGAGGAGGGTGAGGTAGGGGTACCGCCGGGCATAGAAAAGGGCATGTCCCAGGGAGACTCCTCCCTCCTACATGCTGCCCCATCATTTCCTCCCCGAGTCCCTGAGCCTTCGCCCTTGCTCCCTGACCCGACCCCTGTTAGCCAGCCCCCGGATGATGCCATGGAGGGCTGGTCCTTAGTACAGGGGAAGCGGGGCAAAGGGAAGGCTCGAGCTCCGCTCTTCCCATCTGATGCGGTAGCCCCCTGAAAGACCAGGAAGGGGGGCACCGATGCCGAGCCTTCCGCTTTGCCCCCTGCCGATTCCAATTCAATGGTGCCGGCTGGGGATGCCGTGGCAGTACCGGAAGGTAATATCGCCCCTCCTCCGGAGTCCCTTCATATGGAAGCCCCTGCTGGGGCCCCTCTCGCCCCCTTACAATCTGAAGCCCCTGCGAGCACCAAGGCGAGTGTAACTTCGGGTGCTGGCGAGGAGAGCCCTGGGGTGGGGGAAGGTGATCTCCCCTCCATTTATGAGGAGATCGAGGCCCTGGGTCTGACCAGGGGGAGGACGACCCTCTGCCAGCGGGCCTCGATTTGAGCGACCTCACCTCGGCCCCCTTTCCCCGTGTTCTGTCCCCTTATCCACTGCCTCCGCTCCTGCCTCCGAGGAGCCCCTGGACTCTTCCACCAACCAGGCCGCAGATGGCACCCCGCTAGCGGCCGCCGAGCCTCTTGAGGCGATGGCCAGTGCCACGCAGCCGGGACCCGAGTCACCAGGGGACTCCCTCATGGCTGAGGGGCAGCCGACCTCCTTTCCAGGTGGGGGCCACATCGTTGATTCTCCACCTACGGATGCTGTGGCCTTACCATCTGCCTTGGAGCATGAGCCCGGCATCGCCGAGGGCCCCCCTCCCTCCCCGCAAATCCCTGAGTCCATTTGCAGGCTGTTACCCCCCCACACCCAGTGGCCTGGCTGCTGGGACCCCCGATCCCACTATCGCCCCTTCCCCTGTCCCTGATTCCGGCCCTGCCCCTGACACCGACCCCGTCTCTGTCCCCTCCACTTCCTGTGATGCTTTTGCCGCCCCTGGGGCTGTCTCCTTCCATATCCCAGAGGATGACCCCCAAGGAGCGGCCTTTGTTTTTCCCTGTCCCGACCCACCAGGGGCTGCTATCTTCCCTCCGCCGCCCCCCATTGAGTCAGGGTCTGAGGCAGGCCACGTGGTGCCAGCCCATCAGACACCACGTCGAGTATCTGCCCCCTGCTTGCCCATCTTGGTGGGCCACGGGGCTGTGACAGGGGCTCCACTGGGGGAAAGCCATAGATCAGTAACCCCACTCCCCCCCATACGCTGAGAGAGGAGCTACGGGAGTTCCTTGAGGATGTCCGTGGCTCCCGCAACAAGGTACAGCTTGCACTCCAGCGATGGGGGGATTTTCATCAGATCCTCTGGGCCGCGAGGACCCTACTGGGGGAGGGTAAGAGGACTGGGAGGCAGGCCGCCGCAGCCTACCAACGGGTCCGCCTCTTCCGTGACTCCTTAATCGCCCATGGGGTTGGTCACGGATTGTTGCGCGGCCCGACGGAGGCCGTGAGCGTCTCTGCCAGCAAGGATCTCCCCCAGCCCTCCTTATGGCACCGATCATCTTTGCAACATTAAACACCCAGGGCTGTAGGATGGGTCTCCGCAGGAGCCAGGTACTCTCCTTCCTTCAAGAGGGGGGCTACTCTGTGATTTTCCTGCAGGAGACCCATAAGGATCCGGCTGCTGAAGCTAGCTGGCGGCTGGAGTGGGGAGACAGGGTCTACTTTAGCCACCTCACAGTTTGTACGGCTGGAGTGGCGACCCTGTTCTCCCACGACCTACGGCCCGAGGTGCTGGGGGTCGCTGAGGCTGTGCCAGGCCGCCTGCTGCACCTCCGGGTCCGAATGGAGGGACTTGTGGTCAATCTCGTCAACGTTTACGCCCTGACATCGGGCCCGGAGAGGTTGCCTTTTAATCAGCAGGCGTCCGCCTTCCTCGGCACCTTGGATCCTCATAAGTGCCTGGTCCTGGGTGGGGACTTTAACGCCACCCTTGAGGAACTGGACCGCTCGGGGACCAAGCAGCACCCGGGCGCCACGTACGTCCTCCGGGAGATCATTGAACATCACTCCCTGGTGGACATCTGGCGCGACCACCACCCGGATGACGTTTCGAGGTTCACTTTTGTCCGGGTGGAGGTCCATCGGTCGTGCCACTCCCGATTGGACCACATCTATATGTCACGCTTCCATCTTTCCCGGGCCCACTCCTCCAGCGTCTGGCCGGCCTCTTTTTCAGATCACCATCTGGCCACCATGACAGCCTCTCTCTGCGCGGAGAGGCTGGGGCCAGCCTATTGGCACTTTAATAATAGCTTGTTGGAGGATGTGGGCTTCGTGGCGTCCTTCCGGGAGTTCTGGCTGGCCTGGCGAGGGCAGCGGTGTGCCTTTCCCTCGGCGCCGCCGTGGTGGGACCTGGGGAAGGTGCGCGCCCGGCTCTTCTGCCGTGACTACACCCCAGGGCGCCAGCCGACAGAGGGATGCAGCGATAGGGCCGTTGGAACGGGAGGTCTTAGAACTGGAGAGGTGTCTGGCCGCCAGCCCCAGTGATCCATCCCTCTGCGAAGCGTGCCGTGCCGGGAGAAGCGGGAGGAGCTCCGGACCCTTGAGGACCATTGGGCCCGAGGTGCCTTTGTTCGATCCCGCATCCACCTCCTTCGGGAGATGGATCGCGGCTCCCACTTCTTCTACGCCCTGGAGAAAAAGACGGGGGCCAAGAAGCACGTCACCTGCCTTCTAGCAGAGGACGGCACCCCCCTCACGGATCCGGCGGAGATGTGCAGGAGGGCCAGGGCCTTCTATGCAAGCCTTTTCTCCCCAGATCCGACCGATCCTAACGCTTGCAGAATGCTCTGGGATGAACTCCCGATGGTCAGTGCGGGCGACCGAGACCGGCTGGAGCTGCCTCTCACTCTGGCCAAGTTCTCGGAAGCCCTCCGCCGCATGCCCACCAATAAATCTCCGGACATGGACGGGCTGACCGTGGAGTTCTACCGCATGTTTTGGGACGTCCTCGGCCAGGGTGTCGGAGCGGCTCTGGAAATGGACAGGACTGCTCCAGTGGCTCCCTTCGAGGGAGAGCACTGGTGCTCAATCAACTAGTCCTGTCCATGCTCTGGTACCGGCTCAACATCCTGGCCAACCTCCGGACGTCGATTCTGGAGTTCTTTTGGTCAGAACTGCACTGGGTCTCTGCAGGGGTTCTCCATCTACCCCTGGAGGAAGGAGGGCAGGGCCTGAAGTGTCTGCAGGCTCAGGTCCATGTCTTCCACCTCCAGGCCCTGCAGAGGCTCCTTTATGGTGCAGGTAGTCCGGCATGGAGCGTATTGGCGCACGCCTTCCTGCGCCACTTCCGAGGGCTCCGATATGACCGGCAGCTCCTTTGTTTCCATCCGAGAGGTCTTCCGCGAGACCTCTCCGGGCTGCCGGTCTTCTACCAGGACCTCCTCTGGACCTGGAAACTGTTCTCAGTGACCAGGTCCATGGCAGCCACCATGGGGGCAGATCTCCTCGTGGAGCCCCTGCTACACAACCCCCAGCTCCGTGTGCAGGTGGCGGAGTCCCCCATGGTGCGCCAGAGGTTGGCAGAAGTCACCAAAGTTGGAGACCTCCTGGACTATGACCGGGGAGATTGGCTGGATCTCCTGACGCTTGCTCAGCGCATGGGGCTCTCCAGACCTCGTACTCCCCGGTGCCTACTTCAGGAGGTGAGGGCCGCTTTGCCGCCCGCTGCTCGGGACTATCTTGATCGGGTCCTGCGAGATGGCATGCCCCGCCCATCCTCCACTCCGAGCCCTCCAGACTTTTTCATCGGGCCCCTACCCCATGGACCCAACCAGCCCCTTCCCCGTCCATTCGCCATGAGTCGGCTGCACGATCTGCAGCCGGTTCTGTTCCAGACTGCGCCAAGGAAACATCTATACACACTCGTGCTCCATGTTCTTCATGTCCTCACCCTCGCGTCCTGCCCCAATACAAAGTGGCGGGACCTTCTGCCACCTCTGGAGGGTGAGGAGCCCCGGTGGGCCAGCCTTTATTCTGCTCTGATCCCGAAGCCCACTGGGGACATCAGTTGGCGGCTCCTTCGCGGAGCTGTGAGCATGGGCGTGTACTTGGCGTGGTTTTCAAAAGTTACTCAGTCCATGAGAATCCTCTCCATGGTGGTCTGTAGAATTCCTATGCGCTCCCCCACTGGCAGATGGTCCTCTTCTTCTCCTCCTCCTCGGGGCTCCAGCTGCTCCCCAGCAGCAAACACAGCAGCTTTAGGTGGCAGTCTGGTGGCCAGCAGGAAAGACCCTTCTCAGGTGGTGGTGGTGGTGGTGTCCACAGCAGCAGGAGCAATGGATGGGGTCCCTCCCTCCCCTCCCCTCAAGGGGCTGTAGCCGGAGCAACCAAGGGTTGGGGGGGGGGTCTAGCAGATAGCCAGCCAGCAAGCAGGTAACGGAAAAGGGGGGGGGGGTCTGGCCTAGCCAGGGGAGTAGCTGGAGCAGCAGCAGCAGTTGTAGGGAGAGCCCAGGGCCTAGTAGCAGGAGGAGCAGCTCCCTACCTATCTCTCTCCAGGCCAGAGGGCTACAGGAGAGTGATTAAAGGGAGAGTCCCAGATTAAGCAGGTCTCTTTTCCCTAGGTAAGGTAACAGGGGCAGTTCCAGAACAAGCAGGAACTTGCTGGAACCAATTAAGACAGGCAGGCTAATTAGGACACCTGGAGCCAATTAAGAAGAAACTGCTAGAATCAATTAGGACAGGCTGGCTAATCAGGGCACCTGAGTTTAAAAAGGACCTCACTTCAGTTTGTAGCATGCATGTGAGGAGCTAGGAGAAAGAGGCACTAGACTCATAGACTCATAGACTTTAAGGTCAGAAGGGACCATTATGATCATCTGGTCTGACCCCCTGCATGCTGCAGGCCGCAAGACCCTTCCCTGGACTCTGCCGTTGAAGTCCCCAATCCTGTGTTTTAGTGACTTCAATCGGCTGAGACCCTCCTGCTAGTGATCCCTGCCCCATGCTGCGGAGGAAGGCGAAAAACCTCCAGAGGCTCAGCCAATCTACCCTGGAGGAAAATTCCTTCCCGACCCCAAATATGGCGATCAGTAATACCCCGAGCATATAGGCAAGAGTCTCTAGCCTGACCCTTGTTGGCCATTATGCTATTCATGTACCATTGCTTGGTTTTCCTCGGCTACTATGTTTTACCATTAAACCATTCCCTCCATAAACTTATCCAACTTAATCTTAAAACCAGACAGGTCCGTCGCCCCCACCGTTTCCCTCGGAAGGCCGTTCCAATATTTCACCCCTCTGACGGTCAGAAACCTTCGTCTAATTTCAAGCCTGAACTTCCCCCCGGCCAGTTTGTATCCATTTGTTCTCGTGTCCACATTAGTACTAAGCTGGAATAATTCTTCTCCCTCCCTTGTATTAACCCCTCTGATATATTTGAAGATAGCAATCATATCCCCCCTCAGCCTTCGCTTTGTCAGACTAAACAACCCAAGCTCCTCTAATCTCTTTTCATACGACAGGTTTTCCATTCCTCTGATCATCTTAGTCGCCCTTCTCTGTACCCGTTCCAGTTTGAGTTCATCTTTTTTAAACATTGGAGACCAGAACTGCACACAGTACTCCAAATGAGGTCTCACCAGCGCCTTATACAACGGAAGCAGGACCTCCCTATCCCTACTAGATATACCTCGCCTAATACATCCCAAGACCGCATTGGCTTTTTTCACCACCACGTCACATTGTCGACTCATAGTCATCCTGCGGTCCACAAGGACCCCTAGGTCCTTCTCCTCTTCCGTTACTTCTAACCAATGCGTCCCCATCTTGTAACTAAAATTTTTATTAGTCATCCCCAAGTGCATCACCTTACACTTTTCACTATTAAATTTCATCCTATTTCTGACACTCCAATTCACAAGCTCATTCAAGTCTCCCTGCAGAATATCCCTATCCTCCTCCGAGTTTGCAACTCCTCCCACCTTCGTATCATCCGCAAACTTTATCAGCCCACTCTTGCAATCGGTCCCGAGGTCAGTTATAAATAGATTAAATAAAATGGGTCCCAAAACCGAACCTTGAGGCACTCCACTAGTAACCTCCCTCCAACCCGACAATTCACCCTTTAATACGACCCGCTGCATTCTCCCCATTAACCAATTCCTTATCCACCTCTGGATTTTTATATCGATCCCCATGTTTTTCATTTTAACCAATAATTCCTCATGGGGTACTGTATCAAACGCTTTACTGAAATCCAGGTATATTAGGTCCACCGCATTTCCTTTATCTAATAAGTCAGTTACTTTCTCAAAGAAGGAGATCAGATTCGTTTGGCACGATCTGCCCTTCGTAAAACCATGCTGTAATTTATCGCATTTGCCATTAATCTCAAGGTCCTCAACTAGTTTCTCTTTCAGAATCTTCTCCAGCACCTTGCACACTACTGATGTTAAACTAACAGGCCTATAGTTACCCGGGTCACTTTTTTTCCCTTTCTTGAAAATAGGAACCACATTGGCTATTCTCCAGTCTAACGGGACCACCCCCGAGTTTACAGATTCATTAAATATAGTCGCTAATGGGCCTGCTATTTCCCGCGCCAATTCCTTTAATATTCTCGGATGAAGATCGTCCGGTCCACCCGACTTAGTCCCATTAAGGCGTACTAGTTTTGTTTCTACCTCAGATGCGGTAATCCCCCACATCCTGTATGCCCCTCTGTAACGGTGCTAGTATCCCTAATACCTTCATTGGCCTCATTAAACACCGATGCAAAATATTCATTGAGATATTGCGCCATGCCTAGATTATCTTTAATCTCCTCTCCGGCTATAGTCTTCAGCGGTCCCACTTCTTCTTTCTTTGCTTTCTTCCTATTTATATGGCTGTAAAACTTCTTACTATTACTTTTAATTCCCCTCGCTAAGTCCAACTCTTCCCGGCCTTTGGCCTTTCTCACTCTATCTCTACATTCTCTGACTTCACTAAGGTAAGTTTCCTTACTGATCCCTCCCCTCTTCCACTCTTTGTACGCTTTCTGTTTTTTCCTAATCGCCCCTTTGAGTCGGTCGCTCATCCAGCTTGGTCTAAATCTCTTGCTTAGTAGTCTTTTTCCCTTTTTGGGGATACAGGCCTCCGACAGCTCATGCATCTTTAACTTAAAGTAATCCCAGGCTTCTTCTGCCTTTAGATCCCTTAATACGTTTGCCCAATCCACTTCCCTTACCAGTCCCCTTAATTTGTTAAAATTGGCCTTTTTAAAATTATAAACCCTAGTCTTTGACTTAATTCTGGTAGTCCTTCCATTTAGTTTAAACCGAATTAGCTCATGATCACTGGAGCCCAAGTTGTCCCCCACTACCACTTCCTCAACAAGGTCCTCACTACTTACCAGAATCAAATCTAAAATGGCCTCCCCCTCGTCGGCTCAGCTACCACTTGATAAAGGAATTGATCAGCAAGCACATCTAGGAACATCTGAGCCCTATTATTGCTACTAGCGTTTGTTCCCCAATCTATATCCGGGAAGTTAAAGTCCCCCATAATTACACAGTTTCTATTAGTATTTACCTCCCTTAACACATTAAATAGTTCCTTATCCATATCCTGGGTCGATCCCGGCGGTCTATAGCACACCCCAAGCACTATCCCCGGAGAGGCTCTAGTAGTCCTTTTACCCAGCTTGAGTATCGCCCAGACGGACTCCGTGTTATCAATTCCATCCACTATTATTTCTTTACAGCTTAATTCACTATTAACATACAATGCCACCCCCCCACCTTTACCTTTATCCCGGTCTTTCCTAAACAGCGCATACCCCTCCATACCTGCGTTCCAGTCGTGACTGCCATTCCACCACGTTTCAGTTATTCCTATGATGTCCAGTTTCAATTCTTGGACCAAGACCTCCAATTCCTCCATTTTATTACCTAGGCTTCTCGCTTTGGTGTACAAACACCCTAATGTATGTTGTTTAATCTGTCTCCCATTAGTAGCACTGTATGTTGCGGGCCTCTTTGTGTCCGTCCCGCCTGTCCTTCCTATGTCCAATCTCATCTCCCCGGCTATGTCTCCTCTTATTACACTCAGCTTTTCAATACTGGAAACTGGCATGGAGATTAACTGTGCATCTCCCAACCATCTCCCCAAACT
The DNA here is from genome assembly GCF_013100865.1 of Trachemys scripta elegans. Taxonomy (NCBI): domain Eukaryota; kingdom Metazoa; phylum Chordata; order Testudines; family Emydidae; genus Trachemys; species Trachemys scripta. Next base: position 38,936,518 of record NC_048307.1, read on the forward strand.
TCCTAGTTTAAAGCTCTTTTGATAAGATGAGCCAGCCTCCCTCCCAGAAGTCTATTTCCTTCCCTACTCAGGTGAAGCCCATCCCGCGAGAACAGGTGCCTGTCCCTGAAAGCCTCCCAGTGGCCATACATTCCAAAGCCCTCCTTATAGCACCACTCCCTTAGCCAACTATTTATCCTCACAATCCTATCAGCCCTTTGCTGCCCTTCCCTCGGAACAGGCAGAATCCCACTAAAGATAACCTGAGCCTCTATCTCCTTGAGAGTCTTCCCCAGCCTGGCATAATCTCCCTTGATTCTCTCTAACGAGAACCTAGCCGTGTCATTCGTTCCTACATGAAGGATTATCAAGGGGTTCTTACCTGCTCCTTTTAGGATCCTTTTCAACCGCAGGTCCACATCACGTATCTTTGCGCCCGGTAGACAGCACACCCTTCTGTTCTCCGGGTCCGCCCTGGTCACAGGCCTGTCCAATCTCCTCAGTAAAGAGTCTCCAATTACATACACCTGCCGTCGCCTGGCAACAGTGCGATCTAGTAATCTAGTCTCCGATCCCTCTAGTCCTGACCTGTGTCTGCTCCTATCTTCTCTTATGCTCCCCCTTATTCCTTCCTCTATCCTCTGGTGGCCCATAATTGGTGCTGTCTCCATCAACTCCTCCCCCCTCTCTCTCGGACTAGCTGCTCTTCTCTTCTTCCTCACCCTCCCAGCTTCAGTCACCACCTGCTGCCCCCCTACCTCGTTATCCAAACACTCAAACCTATTCCTGAGTTCTATTCCCCCCTCACTGGCCCTCCTTTTCTTTGGCCTGCTTCTCGCAGTCACATGCTTCCACTTCCCTTGATCTCCCCCTTCCATTCCCCTCTCGCTGTCATCTACTACTGCCTCCTTCTGCACCCTAGAGCCTTCCCCTTCAGCCCCGCCTTGCCTATCCTCCATCAGCTGCTCCAACCCCCGCCTAAACTCCACCAGGGTCTCTACCTGCATCTCCAGCCCCTTAACCTTTTCCTCCAGTAACGCTATAAGGCGACACTTCATACACACATACCTTTGTTCCAGGTCTCCTGCTAGGACTATATACATACCACAGCTTCCACATGCAGCCATCTGCATTCTGTCTGCTGCTGCTGCTTGGCTCATGGCTGCTGCGGTCTCTGCCCACAGCACCTGGGGAAACAGAGCACACACCACGCCCCACCCTCCTGCCTCCCCCTGCAAACTCCCTCTCAAACTCCCCTGTTTGCTGCCTCTGTGCCGCTGCTCGCAGCTGTGCCGCTGCCTGGCTGGGCGGCCGCTTTTATGGGCCCACTAGGAGCTGAGAGCGGGAAGATGTATTTCTGGAGGATTGAAGAGCGCAAGCATCATCAGACACCAAGAGAAAGGTCCTGTGGTAAGGATAAAGAAGGTGTTGGGAGAAGGCCATGAGGAAGTAGCCCAGGGAGTTGTAGCTGTCACACAGCTGTTCCAGGAGGCACCCTAGGCAGCTGCAGTCCACAGAGCCCTGGGCTGGAACCCAGAGTAGAGGGTGGGCCCGGGTTCCCCCCAAACCTCCCAACTCCTGAGCAGACACAGGAGGAATTGACCTGGACTGTGGGTTCTACCCGAGGGGAAATTCTCTGGGCTGTTCCCTGACCCACATGGTGAATCTCCGAAGCAAACAAACCTGCCAATAAGCACAGGACGCACCAAGATAGAGGAGGAACTTTGTCACACCACTTATACGAAACAGACATTCAATCTCCAGATACAGAGCCTGACCCATAAAGTAATGGTCTGGATTGTAGAACAGGGAGATGCTAGATCAAGCAAGGCAGTTTCTTGAAATCAACCTTCAAGAATGCAGAAGATATGGTAAAGAAATTAAGCAAACAAAGTATTTAGGATATGCTGTTGTAAAGAATTTCTTAGCTGGAAACTGATTCTAATATCTCTAGTAGGTGAACACCAGTATTTTAAAAAAATTACAGATTATCTTTGTCTTCACTGGAAAAAATTGGTGTGTTTATACATTGAAATAACTAACTCAAGTTAGTGATATTGATGTAAAAGTCTAGTAGAGACAAGGTACTGTAGTTTTTACCTTGATGTAGCTAGTCAAGGTCAACCCCAGATATAGGGCATTGAGGTAACAACTACCTGTGCCTTATCTTCACAAGGATTTTACACTGAGGAGCTATCTTTGAGTTAGATTTCTTGATTTAAAAACACATCCATTTTTTGCAGTGGTGACATAGCCACAATAACTAATACATATATTACACGGCTGTCTTGGGTGCAGACTGAGGGTCATCAAACACACTGATGATTTCTGACTTGTGCGACAAAGTCAGGCCGAATGGCTGCAAGAGGGTGGTCCTGTTGGGTTCTGAGAAGTGGGTAGGTGCCAGCCTGCCCAAGGCTAAAGGTCCCTCCCCCAGCCTAACAGGAGGACCCACTGAGCCTGGGACTCAATGTTGGACAACAGAAGAAAAAACAAGGACAGGTGTGAAGGTCAAAGGGTCAAAAGTACGGAACCTGAAGGGAACACCGAGCAGAGAACCCCAGACAGTGCCCACTGCTCCTTGAAGGTGTCAAAGAAGCCAGAGGAACTCTGCCCGGATGCGTGAACAGATGAAAGAACGAAAACAGGCCCCACAGTCGTAGCCCCTCCCCCCCAGCCAATCTCCACTCCCTGGTGTTATAGATGGCCACTTTAGCCATGGCTAGGAGGAGGTTGCAAGAGGGTGGTGAAACCAATTTTAGCTCTCATCTATATTTCTTTTTATGAATAAACCTTTAGATTTTAGATTCTAAAGGACTGGCAACAGCGTAATTTGTGGGTAATATCTGACTTGTATATTGACCTGGGTCTGGGGCTTGGCCCTTTGGGATCGGGAGAACCTCTTTTCTTTTACTGGGATATTGGTTTTTATAACCATTCGTCACCATAAGGAGTGGTGCTGGTGGTGATACAAGGGAACTGGAGTATCTGAGGGAATTGCTTGTATGACTTCTGGTTAGTCAGTGGGCTAAAACCAAAGTCCTCTCTGTTTGGCTGGTGTGGCATGCCTTAATAGAAAAGGAACTCCAGCTTTGAGCTGTAACTGCCTGGCTCTAAGCAATTTGTCCTGAATTGATACTCTCAGTTGTGTCCCGCCAGAGGCCGCATCGTTACAGGAACACCTTGCTGATCCTCCATCTTTTGCAGAAGGCCAGCGTGCCATCACCCAAACAAAAAATTACAAGACACCAGGCCTAGATGGCATCCCAGCTGAGGTTTTTAAAGCTGGTGGAACAAAACTCCAGCACAAACTTTGCCAACTACTCGCTAAAATCTGGACCTGCAAAGAAATTCCACCTGACTTTTTAAGAACACCAACATTGTTTCAATAGTCCAGAAAAGGGACAAATCTTTGTGCGGGCACTACAGAGGTATTGCCCTCCTCTCCATTGCAGGGAAGATCCTTGCCCGGATCCTACAAAACCGCCTCCTCCCCCTTGCTGAGGAACTTCTTCCCGAATCACAGTGTGGCTTCAGGCCATCTTGATGCACAACCGACATGATTTTTGTGGCACGAAAGATTCAGGAGAAGTGCAGAGAGCAACACCAGGAACTGTTCATGGCATTCATTGACCTAACCAAGGCCTTTGACTCTAGCAATCGTGATGCCCCATGGAAGGTGCTGTATAGGTTTGGCTGTCCACAGAAATTCATTTCCATCATCAGACTACTCTATGGTGGGATGACTGCCACCATTCTGTGCAGTGGCTCAGAGACTGAACCATTCATCATTCGCACGGGTGTCAAGCAGACCTGTGTCATTGCTCCAACACTCTTCTCTATTTACCTTGCCGTGATCCTGATTCTCATCCATGACCACCTTCCTGATGGAATCGTGATTGAGTATTTTATGGATGGCCAATTCCTCAATATTCAACGTCTCCAAACAAAATCTAAGATCATGAGAATTTGCATCACTGACCTTCAGTATGCAGATGACTGTGTCATCCTCTCTCACACAGAGGCCGACCTGCAAAGCACCCTAAATCTTTTTGCAGATGCCTATCACAGCCTGGGTCTCTCTCTCAACATCAGGAAAACCAAGGTACCAGCCCTTACCTGCAAAAACTACTCATCATACTCCACAAATCACCATCAGCAGAGAATCCCTGGAAAGTGTGCACCATATTCCATACCTTGGCAGCCACCTCTCCCAAAAAGCCAGCATTGACAAAGAAATTGAATACAGGATATGCTGTGCCAGCACATCCTTTGGAAGACTACTCAAATGAGTCTTCAATGATAGGGATCTGCAAACTGGTACCAAGATCTTGGTTTACAAGGCAGCTGCCATTTCCACCCTTTTCTGTGTGTGTAAGACCTGGGTAACCTACAGACCATATCTCAAGTGGCTGGAGTGGTTCCAGCAGCGCTGCCTCAAGAGGATTCTCAGGATCAGCTGATAAGACCGATGCGCTAACATCAGCGTTCTCTCTGCAGCTAACATCAGCAGTGTAGAAGTGCAGGTCATGAAACACCAACTGCGCTGGGCTGGCCACTGTCTATGTATGCCTGACACTCGCCTCCCACAGCAAGTACTCTTCTCTCAGTTAAGTCAGGGAAGAAGGGCTCACAGAGGACAGAAGAAGCCCTTCAAAGACATATCTTGATGCCAAAAATGGAGGCATCAATCCAACAAACCAGGAAGACTTGGCGCAGAACAGAACATACTGGTGCCACACCATACACCGAGCCACAGCCCACTTTGAGGAGAACAGACGTGCTCATGAGATGGAAGCGACAAAGGAGGAAAGAAAGGGTGCAACACTCTAGCCAACAACTGTCTCTTCCAACATTACACCCATCACATCTGTGGGAAAATCTGCAGGGCATGAATTGGGCTCTTCAGCCACCTAAAACCCACCAATGAACCCTCTTGGCAGACTACATCCTCGCACTGAGGGACAGCCGAAGAAGAAGAATTAAAACCACAGTGCAGGAGGGAAAGCCCAGCAGGAAAATGTAGTTTTTAGCTCTTGATAGGAAGAAAACACATTAATTAGCCATATATAATATTTTGCACTTGAGAGTGGATGGAGATGTCACTAACAAGTAAATATTAAAATGCTATGACTACAAAAGGACAAATTCTGCCCTGATTTACTTCCTAAGGAGTAAATTAGGATTGGCCTCATTTCTAAATCAGAAGAAAATATTAGGTAAAAATATCTTTTTAATCTGTTTGTATAGCACCTAGCACAATGGGGTCCTGGTCCATGCATGGAATTCCTGGGCACTGTGGTAATACAAATAATAAATAATAGTAATAATAAAAATCAGGGTGGATTTGATTTAAATCGCTAGGTAGGAAGACTCGATTTAATCATGGATTTCTACATAAAAGTGCATTCTTGTTGGTGGTTATAACCTTAATACATATTCTTCACAACTCAGAGATAGATGTAGGTTTCATTTTTAGAAGGTACACACTGTACATTTTTAAAGTGATTTATTTTGAAAACTTTTCAGATTAGTTTTACAGCTATATCAGAAAATGAATGATTGTTTGGTTATTTCATTTACTAAAGGTAATTGAAGCAGATATTTATGAAGTCATTGGGAGGTGAACTATTTTCAATTCAACAGGTTAATCATTAATATTTGGAGGATTTTCTTGCAATGCTGTACTAGGAGGAGAACATCACCAGACAGACATTTAAATTGTTTAACTAAAACAACAACATTATGTATCTGGATTTTTTCTTCAACAGCAAACATAATATTTTAGCAAAATAAGCATATGAATTTTTGAATTTAAACATTCAAGTTTTTTAAAATCAGGTTTGTTTTTGTTAAAATAGTTTTTAACTAAAATAGTTAAATTAAATTTAAAAAATTTACATCGACTATATCAGTCAGGTCAACATGAGAAACTTAATATTGGCTTCTGCAGCTAACTCAGTCATCTTCACCTTCATTTTCCTGTTTGTTCATAATCTGGAAAAGAAAAACAAGCTTTCCTGCTTTTTCAGGTCCTAAACGATTTCTCAATTTAGAATGAATTAGTCCAAAGGAAAAAAATATTCCTTCTACACCGGCAGAAGAAGCTACTGCTGTTAAAAGTGAGATTATCACTTCAACAGTCTCTGAATCCAAGTGCTTAAGTGACTTCCACCAGTTCACTGATGTGACTTTCTTTAAAACATCATCAGCAAACATATATTTCTTGAATGGTTCACCCTTAGCTCTGAAGTTTATTATAGTTGGCATTATGGAGAGATGATTGCTGGATGTCCATGTCATAGCCTACTCCTCTTCAACAGTTAAGGTTTGACCCTGGTATTGAGTATTGAGACTATTTGCAAGAAAATGAGCTGGAGATTGTGCTTGTCCCTTTTTTTTTTTTTAATGCTTGTAATTTAACTGTCATTGCATATTTCTCTTGTTAAGATCTCACTCAGTTCCTTCCAAATTTCAACAGCGTCAGCAATAAAACAGCTATTTCCGTGCATTTTGTTCAAGGCTACAGAAATAGGCTTTGGGGTACTCGGCATGTGTTCAACATTTCTCTTAAGCCAAATGTTGAGAACTTTGGCTGTGACAGTGCCATCTATTTTCTTTTTCACAATTTTGTTCACAAACTGTCATCAGATTAGGCCAGTTCTTGATATAGTGCTCAAAACAGTCCACTACTGAGTTCCATAGCACGTCTTGTGACAGAGTTAGCTTGGTTCCTCCCACTTTTTTCAGAGCAGCTGCTGCAAAGTGGTTGTTACAGAAGTATTTTGCAATTTCAACAACATTAGCCTTTATTTCTGGAACACTGAAGTCTTTGGCTAGGAGGTGCATCAAATAACCACTGCAACCGTATGTTATTAGCTTGGCCCTCGCTTCTAAATAATTTCTTCTCATCTTGGATACATTTGCAGCATTGTCTGTGACCAAGCTGCGTACTAGACATTTGAAAAAAAAATTTCAGTTTGTTATAGCTTTTACTGCTACTTCTTGTATCAGTTGTTTCTGTAAGGAAGGGAGGGATAGCTTGGTGGTTTGAGCATTGGCCTGCTAAACCTAGGGTTGTGAGTTCAATCCTTGAGGGGGCCACTTAGGGATCTAGGGCAAAATCAGTATTTGGTCCTGCTAGTGAAGGCAGGGGGCTGGACTTGATGACCTCTCAGGGTCCCTTCCAGTTCTAGGAGATGGGATATCTCTATTTATTTCTGTTGTCACACAAGCACATACAACAGGATCATTGTGGACATTGCTCCATCCATCAAGACTCAGATTAACAATTTTACCCTCTAGACCTTTTGCACACTGCTCAATTTCTCTTTCATACACTTTATCCAGCAATTTGCCTGTGACATCTGCTCTGTTGGGTGGACTGTATCCTGGTCTTAATGACTGAACCATGTTAATGAAGTGTGGGTTCTCAATCATACAGAAAGGAGAGCTTGTTGCATAAACAAACTAGGCAATTTTTTCATCAATTACCTCTTTTTGTAATCTGCTGGTTCTTATCACAAACTTATCTATGGTTGTTTCTGGATTTTGGAGATTTTGTTTGTTTGCCACAGGTGATATACTGTGGCTATGTGATATACATGATGTGACTGAAACACCAGTTTCAGAGTTCTCTGCCAATGATATAGAAAATGATGATCTTGAAGCTAAATAGTCTTCAGAATCCTGTATGTTGAGGATGGATTCTTCTAAACAAAATAAGTCAGTGTAGTTATTTAATTATTATTCCCATACTGCTCATTTAATATTACTCATTGCATTCACTGACACTCAGTACTACTTTAAAGATGAAATTGTAAAAGGAAGATCTGCCAATTTCAGCTATTTATTTTTTTTTTATCACAACTGCATCTAAAATGATAGTACCATAGAGTAACAACTATATTTTTTTTGCTCAAACATGAGAATTCAAGAATAGTCTAGAAGGAAGACAGGCAGTCCTTAAAGAAATATGAAATAAAAAAGTTTACCAACCTGAAGATCCTGCATGTTCAGACATGTTCCTTTCATCATCTTCAATGCAGCTTCCTCCTCGGAAGAAATACTTCTCATGATTATGTCATTCCGGAAACCAGGCCTTGCATTTCTTTGTTGCACTGTTTGTATTTTGCACGCATGCATGTCTTACCCACAGGTAGAGGAACTTCATTAAAATATTCCCAAACTGGGTCTCTTTTATGGCCTGCTGGGTATGATAGATCTCAAATCAATGAAGGCTACACTCAGACCTCAAGCGTTCTGGAATATGCTGCTCAGTTTCACTTTTGTTTCTACTGCCTCTCCCTCCCTTCTCACATTTATCTCCAGACTTCTTGTCCAGATCTATTCTGCCCCCAACAATCTTCTATTTATTGAACTTTTTGAAACTTTGCACTTTTAGAGAGGGGTAAGGGATTGACTCTGTGTACACAAATTTGCAGAGGGACAATAGGGTTGAGGCCTGTTATTTCTCACCTCTATATATTTATTTATTTATTTGCTGTTAACAAGCATGTTATTTCTGGAGACACAAATCCACAGTTTGAGAACTGCAAAACTAAGCATCTCTGATGGTATCTTCTAGACTGAACACTGAATCCCATTGGGTAGATAGAAAGATTAACCTAAATAATCTATACAGAAGCCCCTGGAACCCCATAAGGGTCCCTAATCCATGAACTATTGGAACTCATTTACAAAACTTTTCTTAAACATTACATGAATATATTGTCTAATACTATAGAATTAGAATTTATAATCCCTATTTCATGATGAGATATTTTGAGCTATCTTAATTAAAACTATCTTTAGATAGGGTTTTTTTTTTCCTCAAAAAGCATTTTATCAAAAAAATCCAATTTAAATAAAAAAGTCCACCCTGATAAAAATAATCTTTTCACGTGTTATCTAACTATCACAATACACCAGTTCACGAACCTAAGAAGGAGAAATTACTGAGCACAGCTGACAGAGAACCATTTGTAGGGTCCCTGGATGCTCAGTTAAAAGGTTTTAAAACACCTATAATTATTAAACCTCATAATACATAATGTCTGTGTTTTCAGTGTTATGCCATTTTGAAGTGTCAGAAACATAAAGCAAAACAGAGATCTAGTTGAACCAGAAGCATCCAACTCAGCACAAGTGTTAAAGCATTTATGAAGTAGTTTAGTGAAATTGTCTGAACTGGTGGCTATACTGTATAGGCTTGAGAATCTTGTTTCTCAGAGTATGTGTACAGTGCAAAAAAACAACAATCAAAAAACCACTGCAGCAAGTCTGAGAGCCTAGGCCAACTGATTTGTGTTTGCAAGGCTTGCGCTAGGGGCTAAAAACATCACTGTAGGCATTCCCAATCGGTCTGGAGTCTGAGCTCTGAGACACACCCTTCTCACCATGTTTCAGAGCTCAGGCTCCCACTCAAGCTCAAACTGCAATTTTTAACCCTGTTAGCATGAGTCCAAACCAGTCCACACAGGCTCTGAGACTTGCTGCCATGGTGTTTTTTTTTTTTGCAGTGTAGATGTACTGTCAGAGGCCAAGGGTGCTAGTGTTTTTATATGGATTGTGCAGCGATTGTAGGATGGAAGCGGAGTGTTAATCACTTGATGTATGAATCAAGGCTTCATATGTTTCAGAGTAGCAGCCGTGTTAGTCTGTATCTGCAAAAAGAACAGGAGTACTTGTGGCACCTTAGAGACTAACAAATTTATTTGAGCATAAGTTTTCTTGGGCTACATCCCACTTGTAGCCCACGAAAGCTTATGCTCAAATAAATTTGTTAGTTTCTAAGGTGCCACAAGTACTCCTGTTTTTTAAGGCTTCATATGCATCCCAGAACTGGTATCTGAGTAAGTGACTGTGGACTTGTCCACACTTAAAGTGCTACAGTGGCACAGCTGTGCTGTTGCAGCTGTCTCTATAGCACGTCAGTGTAGACACTACCTATGTGCCAACAGGAGGGATTCTCCCATCAGCATAGTAGGTAGTCCACCTCCCCAAGAGGCAATAACTAGATCGATGGAAGATGCTTCCATCAGTGTAGTGCTGGTCACACAGGGACTTAGGTTGGCTTAATTACATTGTTCTGGGCGGTGGATTTTTCACACCCCTGAACACAGTAATTATGCCAACTTAATTTTCTAGTGTAGACCAGGCCTCTGATTATGCTCAGAGGCTATATTCTGGAATCAGAGAACTAGCCTTGGATTCTAATGCCATGTCTATACTACAGGCCCAACTGTGCTTGGCAGATGGGGGTGTGGGTCTCATTATTAGTTCGCTGAAACACCCACTATCAGCTTCTGTATATCCCAGCACTGGTATGTGGATGTGGCTGTAGGTGTGAAGAGACTGAGAATTCTTGTCACTGTTTTAATCCTCTTATGAAATCACTTCAGTGGTGTCGGTTGCTTTTGCAGAAGAATAAGCCATAATTGCATATTTCATTAGGTTCTCCTTCCCATAAGCCCCAGAATGGCTCTGCCTCTTGGTCCCTTTCTATGTTCATGTAGCAACCTGGACCAGATGCCACTAATGTAGAGCTGGTATACTCTGCTCAAGATGGAGCCTACACCCTCCCCATCCCCCTCTTTTCTTCACTCCCTGTCTTTTTGAGTCTAGGTTTGGACAGACACTGAGAAGTTACTCAGACTTGTGGTTCTCTCAGAGCATTGCATTTTATCCACACATAAGAGACAGGTTCTTATCTAAACTCATGTGACCAATAGGAATAATAGAGATGATGAAAAGGATAACAAAACATGGGGATTAAGAACTTGCATTTCTTTAAGTCTTGACAATCACTCATCAAGTTCTCCCAGCTTTAACCCTCATGGCCTGCACACCACTGTTATGGTCTCACACCTCAACTACCATTTTGACTAAAGTATTATCTATGCTTGGGAATAATTCCAACTCAGCCACTGGCCAGTAATCGTGTGGCTGTACCATGTAGACAAGAGCAAACCAGAGTTGGCACTGATTGAACTAATTAGGATTTATCTCACTTATATCCAGGGGTACACATTGACTAGTTCAGTTGCTGGAAACTCCTTTATGTCTTGGTCTACATTTAGGAGGCAGCACTGGTGCATCGTCATTGATGGCTGAGCTGGGGCCATTTCTGAGTGTGAATGAGGGCTGAGAAGGACTGGGCAGGACTCCCTTTGAAGATCACCACCAGTCAAATGGGTGTTGGGCAGTGGAGGGCCTTCACGTCTCCCGGGACATCATTTAATTTGGGCAAGCAAAAGGCTTTTGGAAGAGCTAACTTCAAAATGTGTCTTGCTTCAGAATTTGGCCATCTTTCCACTCCTTGGCTCAGCTGGACGAAGATTGGTTTGGGAGGGTCCCTCCTAGCTATCAGCTGTGTAGAACCAATGTGAATGAAATTGTTTTTAAGTTATCCACTGTACCATTGTAACTTCTGTTACTACATTGTAACTTTCATTACACTTGCCATTTTGCTACATTGTAACTTTCATTACACTTGCCATTTTGCCTACATTGTAACTTCTGTGCCATATTGTAATTCAAACCCCATTTTAAAATACTTACTCCATTTTGTAAGGGCTTGCTGCAACCTTCATTTTTGCAAACCCTGCTGTAACTTTATTAGTCTAGTTAAGATGTGTGAATGAGGGATGTATGGGTGATAGAATCAACCTCCAGCACCAGCCCGTCCTGATGAGATAAAGTTCAAATACCAACGGCTGAAGAACTAGACAACAGCCCTAACTCAAGCAAGAAGCATCCACCTTAAAAAGAAACAACAGAAGGAAGATCAAAGCCAGGTCCCAGGCTGACAGTCACGCCTGCAATTGACGGGTGATCAAGTCAAACCCAGAGGCGGCGTGACACAGCGAGACCTAGAGACTTTGAATCCAAAAACTCCTATAAAAAAGGAAGGGTGAGATGAGAGACTTTGGGTAACGTTCTGCTATCAACATCAAGGAGCATCGGTGCGCGCCCGACAGAGACCCGGCTCCCCCTCGTGCTCAGCTTTCCTGGCCAGTTAGCTGTCACGAGCTACGATCCCAAGCTGCGAACTCAAACTACACTCAGGACTGGTAACTATCCAGCAGCTGCAGAACATTTTGGTGTGTGTGTGTGTGTGTGTGACTGTATGTGTATAAGCCTTGAGGTATTTGTTAATAGTTACAGATTAATAAATGTGGCATCTTTGCCTTGACCCCTAAAACGATCCTGTATAAGTTTGTGGGACAACAGCTGCAGCTTGAATAAGGTTCAAGGACCAAGGTTTTTAAGGCCCGGTTTGACAAAGCCCTGGCTGGGATGATTTAGTTGGAGTTGGTCCTGCTTTGAGCAGGGGGCTGGACTAGATGACCTCCTGAGGTCTCTTCCAACCCTAATCTTCTATGATTCTATGACATCCTGTTGATAAGAGGATGGGACAGAGGTTGTGAATATTGTAGAGCTCAAGAAAGAAATGCAAGAAAGTAGATTGTCCAACAGTAACTATTACCTATCCTGGAGCATGGGGCTTGATTAAATAAGAGCATGGGGGTGTTTGTATATGGGTTTTGGTTTAGGCCCATCTCTAAATCTAATGATACTTCAGAGGCTTAAAGTATTATATTGTTTTACTGGAAACATATCCTAATGTACTTCTCCATCACTGTGGTAAGGATGCAGTGGGGCAGCCAACAAAGGTTAAGGGGTGACTTGATCACACTCTGTAAATACCTACATAAGGAACAAATATTTTGATAATGGGTTCTTTAATCTAGCAGACAAAAAAGTATAACATGATCCAATGACTGGAAGGTGAAGCTAGACAAATTCAAACAGGAAATAAAGTATACATTTTTAGCAGTGAGGGTAATTAACCATTGAAACAATTTACCAACAGTCATGGATTCTCTATCACTGATAATTTTTAAATCAAGATTGGAGGTTTTTCTAAAAGATCTGCTTTAGGAGTTATTTTGGGGAAGTTCTATGGCTTGTGTTATACAGGAGATCAGCGTAGATGATCACAGTAGTCCCTTCTGGCCTTGGAACCTATGACTCAATAGACTCAAGGCTTGCTGGGATGGGAAATGAAGAATTCAACTTCCTCTCCTAAATGTAAAATCACTTCCCTCCCTGCCCAATAGTGGGAGAGAAATTTAATATCCCAGAAAGCAAGGGATACTGTTCCAGTCATATCGGCCTGTCCTGGAGTGAGGACAGTCATGGGGGATGCCTTGTGGTATTAGAACCATATGATTCTGGGATTCCTGCCACATAATTTGGGTCAGATGTGGATCAGAGGACATGGGGGCCATGATTCTAGCCCATGTAGTTATCAGCACTCAAATACTAGCTGTGTCAGCCAGTCATGCTCTCTTGGTTGTCAGGGGCTGTCCCATATGATGGTGTCCTCAGCAGCAGAAGCCACCACAGTATTCTGCCAGGGCTGGGCATGCAGAACTGGGGTTGTGAGCAACTATAGGCTGACTTCGAACCATTCCAGCATCATCACTCACTTTAACCTGCAGATGGTGAGTGTGGACCTAGGGTTTCAGAGTTTGGGTTTTCACATCTGTGTCTTAATGCATTTTCTCATGTTTATTTCTTTGTCCCTTATAAATTATGTTCAAATGTAGCCAACTTACCATTGCTAAGTGTTAACTAAGGAAGTGCTAGGACTTGACCTAGGAATTGTACTGGATCAGACCAATGGTTCATCTAATCCAGTATCCTGTGCCTGACAATGGCCAGTACCAGATGCTTCAGAAGAAGGTGCAAGAAACACATTTGAAAGCTTTGCTCTTTTCCATTCTTTCTGACTCTTAAGCCTCCGTTTAGATTGTAAGCCAATCCTTTGTCTACCTAGCTTCTGGTAGCAGAGTCTGCAGAGTCAGACAAGGATCCTGCTCTGCATGACTCTGGAGACTCTCAGATCCTGGTTCCTCTAACTAACTGCCTCAGTTCTTTGAGTTCTGACTGATTTTTTTTTCCCTGTCTCTCTCGCAGCATCTCCATAAATAGCCTAGTCCAGTCAGGTGCTGGCTGAAAATTGCGGATCTTCCTGGAGCAGAGAACCTCACTGAGAACCTGTGGGGTGGGAGTTTAAGAGAGACGCTTCTGCTGAAGAAGTCCTTGGTGGCTTGCTACCAGGTAGTCAATCAGCTGGCAGGTCCTCAAGGACTCAATTCTGAAGCACTTAGAGGAAAGTGATCAGGAACAGTCAGCATGGATTCACCAAGGGCAAGTCATGCCTGACTAACCTAATTGCCTTCTATGAGGAGATAACTGGGTCTGTGGATGAGGGGAAAGCAGTGGATGTGTTATTCCTTGACTTTAGCAAAGCTTTTGATACGGTCTCCCACAGTATTCTTGCCAGCAAGTTAAAGAAGTATGGGCTGGATGAATGGACTAGAAGGTGGATAGAAAGCTGGCTAGATTGTCAGGCTCAACGGGTAGTGATCAATGGCTCTATGTCTAGTTGGCAGCCGGTTTCAAGCGGAGTGCCCCAAGGGTCGGTCCTGGGGCCGGTTTTGTTCAATATCTTCATTAATGATCTGGAGGATGGCGTGGATTGCACCCTCAGCAAGTTTGCAGATGACACTAAACTGGGAGGAGTGGTAGATACGCTGGAGGGTAGGGACATACAGAGGGACGTAGACAAATTAGAGGACTGGTCCAAAAGAAACCTGATGAGGTTCAACAAGGACAAGTGCAGAGTCCTGCACTTAGGACGGAAGAATCCCATTCACTGTTACAGACTAGGGACCAAATGGCTAGGAAGCAGTTCTGCAGAAAAGGACATAGAGGTTACAGTGGACGAGAAACTGGATATGAGTCAACAGTGTACCCTTGTTGCCAAGAAGGCTAACGGCATTTTGGGCTGTATAAGTAGGGGCATTACCAGCAGATCGAGGGACGTGATCGTTCCCTTCTATTCAACATTGGTGAGGCCTGATCTGGAGTACTGTGTCCAGTTTTGGGCCCCACACTACAAGAAGAATGTGGAAAAATTGGAAAGAGTCCAGCGGAGGGAAACAAAAATGATTAGGGGGCTGGAGCACGACTTATGAGGAGAGGCTGAGGGAACTGGGATTGATTAGTCTGCAGAAGAGAAGAATGAGGGGGGATTTGATAGCTGCTTTCAACTACCTGAAAGGGGGTTCCAA
Source organism: Trachemys scripta elegans (assembly GCF_013100865.1). NCBI lineage: Eukaryota > Metazoa > Chordata > Testudines > Emydidae > Trachemys > Trachemys scripta. The sequence continues at coordinate 38,951,643 of NC_048307.1, forward strand.
AGAGGATGGATCTAGATTGTTCTCAGTGGTAGCAGATGACAGAACAAGGAGTAATGGTCTCAAGTTGCAGTGGGGGAAGTTTAGGTTGGATATTAGGAAAAACTTTTTCACTAGGACGGTGGTGAAGCACTGGAATGGGTTATCTAGGGAGGTGGTGGAACCTCCTTCCTTAGAGGTTTTTATGGTCAGGCTTGACAAAGCCCTGGCTGGGATGATTTAGTTGGGAATTGGTCCTGCTTTGAGCATGGGGTTGGACTAGATGATGAGGTCCCTTCCAACACTGATATTCTATGATTCTACCCATATCCAAATTGAATGATCAACTACAGTGAATGTTGTCTTAGTGGCCATTTTTCTGCATTCAGGGCCAGTGTGTGATCTCTGTCACACTTGTGTAAACCCTAAGTAACTCCATCCTAGTCAATGGATTTACACTGTTGTGACTGAGCTCAGAATCTGGCTCACAGTGTATAAGCTGCACTGTGCAGGCCTTTCCTATTATATGGTCTGCATTGATGGAATGCCCTGTATTCATTAAAGGGCTGCACAAGCAGGATGAGAGATGGCATACAAGCAGTTTAAGTAAAAATTCTGGACTGCCTGATGGTCTAGTGAGTAAAATGTTGTACTGTCTTGTAAAAGGCCTGAATTGGGGAGCAATATATTGTCTGTTCCTTGAGCAGGCTGAAACTAGGGGTGTTGTGAAAATAACGCTTAAGAGAGGGCGTAGGTGAGATGGGCAACCTCACTCAGGCCAGCTCAGACGTATGCTGCTGGAACATAGCCAGGAAGACTTGGGACAACACATGCAGGAAGCATCTGATTGAAATGGGGTAAGAGAGATTAAATAGTCCAAAGCGTAAGACTGGTGTCCCATTCAGCCAAACTGGCTGTTTCCATAGACTGGGGTTCTCAAAGTAACCCCAGGGAGTTAAGCACTAGAGCAAGGTGGAAAATGGTTTTCCCATCTCAGGAAAATTTTTGAGATTTGGAAAAACTTTCTCATCTCAAATCGGGGTGAAAACTTAATCTCAAACATTTTTGCAAACTGAAAATCCAAAAAGTGTTTTGGTTCGGGTCTGTCAAAATGTTTCCATTCAATTTTGACCTTTTGACATTTAAATTTTTTTTACTAGAATTAATTTCAAAACACAAATCTATTTCAAACCAAGAAACCTGAATTTTTCATTTTGAATATGTCAAAACAGGACGTTTTGACAGTTTGGAAATTTTTCCAATTTTTTCCCAAATAGGAAATTTTGTTGAAATGGACACTTCCCATAAATGGTTTCAATTTTGACAAATTGGTATTTTTTGACAAAAATATGCTGAGTCAAAACATTCCCAACCAGCTGTTAGGCACTCAATTCCCATTAAAGTTCAGTAGGATTTGAGATTCAGATATCTAATTCCCTGAGGTTCCTTTGAAAATCCTAACCTTTATCACTAGCCCTGGTGTCTGAGGTCCTGCCTGACATACCCCCATGCTGAGAGTAGCAAAGTGAAGGATTCCCTATGCTCTGATGCCTGGTGATATACGCTACTAGAAAGAGACAAAGGAACAAAATAATTTAAGTTTTCACAAGTGGAATGAGTGTTGATGATCTCAGCTCCAGAGGTGAGCTTGGATATTGCCATCTGACTGCCCTTAGTTGGCACTAGATGAGACTTTACAGTTAATTTCAGAAATGGCAGGGAATAGATTCCAATGTCAGTTTTATTTTACTTTCCCCACAGTGATTCCAAGTTGACCCAGTTGCTGGAAGAAGCCCTGGCCGGGAACAGCAAGACCATGGTTATTTTCTGCCTGTCTCCAACCTTGGATTCTTGGCACCTAGCGGCTGTGCTGAAGACCTGTATAGCTCTCTCACAAGTTAAGAACTTCCCTGTTTTAAATGAATACTTTGTAGAGGTACAGTATAGATCCCAAATCCCTAGATTCTGGCCTCAGCTCAATCTTTTCTGGGAAGAATCTAGACATTTAATAGGGCTGGGTTGCTGAACACTGAATATTAATGGCTGCTTAAACTGCAACATCTATGTCAATATGATGGTTGGGTTCATAGTGCATTGTTCGTTGGGTTAAAAACAGGGCTGGCTTAATAGGTCACCAAAAGATACAAACGTATGTTCAAGTGCATGATTCATATCTAAATTCAACCAGCCAGACTAAATTCAACCAGTGGATGTTTGAGTTTGGTGATGTGGTGCTTGCATCCTCATTTTGTGATGATGCCCTAGGAAATTTTGCACTGTGGGAGACCAGAGCACAGAAAAGATGAGAAGGTTGGCTACTTTCCCCCTGCTGTGCTTTCTCTCCTGCCACTTCTGCCCCATCCCAAAAACCTCAGTCCTGCTTGGTGGCATGTGATTATGGATATTTTGAATTTTCTGAATTTAGCAGGTAAACTCAAACCTGAACCCAACATCTTTTGATATTGCCCAGCATTAGTGTTCTCAGACCATCATGGGCTGGAAACATTGGAGATGATGCTCTGTCCTGAGCGTAGAGGCAAAGCTCTTTTCCACCCCCAGCGGCTAGTTATAGAATAGCATTTCAACCTCCTTCAAAGATTTTTTCCCGTTCCAGACACAGGGTACGTATACTTCATCTATAGGGAGAGGGTGCTTTATAAACCAAGGATTAGGGGATGGGTGAAAACCTCAGAATAAATATTTTGACTCCCCCCTTCAGTGTAATGAGAGTCCACTTGGCATATGCCTGGCAATCAGCAAGTGGCACATCAGAAGACGGCAGTCCCAGTTTTGTGTGTTTCAGTTTAGCCTCATTTCTCCAGATCAGAGACATCTCAGTACAGAATAACTTCTTTGTGTTCCACTGGTTCTGGAAAGGTACAGGCAGAGTTCCTCTTTACACTGAATTCATCCCAGGTTCTACATTTCAGGAATGTCATTCTTCTAGGATATGTCTGTGAGTGAAACCACTTCCTGAGACTGAAGCAGACCAACCCATGTCTCTGTTGCATGTATAGATTGCTGTCTTATTGCAGTATCCTGCCCAGAATAGAAGGGTTACAATGATCTGACAAAGAACATTTAGTTATTTAAAAGAATATGATCAGATAGGAAGAATATGGGAAAAATACAATAAAGATACAAGTGAGATGTTTACTGAGACCCTTATACAACAAAGAAGGGGATCTGCTGAGCTTTCCTTTGAAACCTCTAGTATATGCCATGGGAGCAATCAGGATACCAGACTGGATGTGTCATTAGTCGCTTCCTCTTTGGCAGTTCCTAGGAGCAGGTGTAGTCATTTGCTCCACCTCAAACAAAATGAAAACCACACCCTCTAGCAACCTGAGTTGATAGCAACCCTGTGTATGCTATCCATAGAGGAAAGAACTATTGGCAGATAAAGATTTTTGTCACCAAAATCCCATCTCCGGTTCTTTCTTTGATCCTTAGTCATTGCTTACTCAGTACTGGGCAAGGATCCTGGCCCTTCAGCACCGACTATATGAACACATGGATCTTAGGAGTGCCATGGAGAGTGAGAGCATAAGCACCCTCCGAGAACAGGTCCAGTGCCTCACCAATGAAAATGTAAGTGTGAAATGCAAATTTGTCTTCAGTACCTTTCCTGCATACTGAGTCAGGTATTTTGAAAACTTGATCCTAATCGCAGGATGAAAATGGCAACTGACAACCCCCTTTCCAATCTGTTAAAGCCACTGTATGCAGAAAGCTGTGTTTTCTCATCATGTAAGCTTCCCTTCCCACAACCTGGCTATCTGTGCAGTGCTGTGCATGGGGGAGAAGATCTTGTCTCTGCTCAGCATAGGGAGTCACTGGAGTTGTTTTGTGTACCCAGGTGCAGCTGCAGGATAGGAATGAAAGACTGTACACAAAGCTTGAAGAACTGCAGGAGAAGATGGGGAAGCTGGCTGGTTCCAAAACAGACTTGTCATCCAGACTGGTCTTCAGTGAGGAGGAGAAACTTAAGGTAATGCATGCACCTTGGGAGCTGGAGGTACTTGAGCTGTTGAACCCCACTGAGCCCAGAAATATATGGGTATGTAGAATTCTTGGGAAATGTAAAGATATTCTCCCTGAAGGTCTATAAAAACATGTGCACTCCCCAACTGCCAGGGCTACTCTACTTATTCCTTCTAGTTACTTCTGCTGGGGAAGGCTAGGACTGGTGCACTATGTCAACTTCCAGATAGCCTCTATTCCACATCACTTCCTTCTGGAAAAGGCTGAGATGTCTCAGAACGTGATCACTTAATTTCATAGTTTTTACTTGCTCTTTATACTCTTCCTCTTTGGGGTTATAAGGGAATCCAGTCTTGGGTGTCTCCACAGTTCTCAGCTGATGTGTCTCAGCATCACTATATTTTAATATTAAGGTGCAAAACTCTTCTCAGCTTTACCTATGGAGCCATGGTCAGTGCCTCCATAATAAGCTGGTGCTCAGATCACAAGAGGCATGTCTGCTTGCAGATCTCTTTTGTGCTTATATTTTTGGTCTAGACCTGTTGGCATAATCGGTAACACTGAAGTGTTGGCCTCAATGGCAGTCCCTGAACTTTAACTGAGGCTCACAAGCATTCCTGGAGGCTAGCCTGCTTTCTCTTGGCCAAATCCTTAGTCCCGATTCAGTCGCTGCTCAGGCAGAACTCCCATTATCTTCAGTGGGACATTTATCTGAGTGAAGACTGAATGAAGACCGTAGGATTTGGCCCACAGATTGGAAACATAAATACAAGGGCTTCTCTTTTTCATAAACCTTGTCAGGCTGGCTAGTCTGGCATTACCCTGTGTGACAAAGTTCTTCCTCTACCTTGGTGGGTCCTGCGCTTATTGGCGGATTTTCTCGCCTCACAGATTCACCATGTGGGTCGGAAAATAGCCCAGATACCTTCCCCTCTGGTAGGGGCCACAGTCCAGGTCAACTCCTCCTGTGTCTGCTCAGGAGTTGGAAGGTTTGGGAGGAACCAGGGCCCATCCTTTATTCCGGGTTCCAGCCCAGGACCCTGTGGACTGCAGCTGTCTAGAGTGCCTCCTGATACAGCTGCACAACAGCTACAACTCTCTGGGCTACTTCCCCATAGCCTCCTCCCAACACCTTCTTTATCCTCACCACAGGACCTTTCTCCTGGTGTTTGATAATGCTTATACTCCTCAGTCTTCCAGCAATATGTCTTCTCACTGTCAGCTCCTCTTGCTCCCAGCTCCTCACATGCATACCACAAACTGCAGTGAGGTCCTTTTTAAACTCATGTGCCCTGATTAGCTAGCCTGTCCTAATTGAGTCTAGCAGTTTCTTAATTGGCTCCAGGTGTCTTAATTATCCTGCCTGTCTTAATTGGTTCTAGCAGGTTCCTGATTACTCTAGTGCAGCCCCTGCTCTGGTCACTCAGGGAACAGAAAACTACTCATCCAGTGATCAGTATATTTGCCCTCTACCAGACTCCTGTACCCCACTGGTCTGGGTCTGTCACACCCGGCAAACTGGAACAGGCATATACCACCTTCGCATAAAGGGGGAGTCACAGAGTCTCTTGAACGGATTCTACAGGGTAAAATATCTCTGATTTCAAAAGTAATTTTTTGAAGAAATCTTACCTCTCATTGTCCTTGAAACCCCACTTATGTCCTGTAAGCCCTCATTTCAGGAAACTGGAATTTCCTGTTGCGGATTTCTGTACCTAAGATTACAGTCCAGTCTCATTTGTGTCTCTCGTAGATTTCTAAGGACCTCATTGATCTCCAGATCGAGACAAACAAAATGAGAGAGCAGTATGAGGCAGAGAACTTTGAACTGAAAAATATGGTACGTGGCACTATAATACTGCATTACATTCTGTATGCATTAGCCCATCTCTGCTGCTCTTCTAAATCATCCTCTGTCAGATACACTGACTCTAGGGCTAGAATCTAGAATCTTTGGTGTGCACCTAATACCCACAGTTTGTCCCTGACTCTTGCTAGAGCTGTCATTCTCCCTTCACTTGCATGAGCATTGAAATGCACTCCCAAACTTGTCAGTTGTGCGCTAAGCCCGATGAGAACCTGTTTGTCCAAGTGAAAACCTCGGAATGTTACACTGCCCCACTCAGTTCCTGTTGTAGAGTCTAATTGTGCCTCCTGCACACTGTAGATCCTGACCCTGGAGAACCATATTCTGGAGTTGGAGCTCCATGATGAGAAGGTCACTGGGGAGCATGATGCCCTACAGGAACGCCTGCACACTGTAGAGACCAATCGCAAGGAGCTGGCTGATGAGTACATCATTCTGAAAAGCAATTATATGGCCCTGGGCAAAGAACATGAACAGGAGGTGAGTGAGACCTGCTAACCTGCTGAGTTTTCCTCACAATGCAGGCTTTGCTCTCACTGATGCTGCCCTCCTCCTCTGTGCACATGCCTGCCTGCTGCCTCTTCAATTTCTACTTTGCTGTTGCTGGAGAACATCTTCCTGTAGGGCCTGGGAAAGAGCATGAATGTGAGCTCCTCACAGAGCAGCCTTATTTGTTAGTGCATGAACCAGGATGTGTAATGGACCGTAAACAAAACAGTGAAACTGCAGTGAAACTACACATAAAATATTGTCAGAATAAACATACTGAACAAATGGAGAAGGATTTTTTGGGGTACTTTCTTTTAGTAATCTTAGTTTCTTTTTACCCATGGGAGGTATGCAATTTTCAGGTGGAAATGTGATTTTCAAGTTGACATGTCCCTTTAAAATTTAAATTATAGTTTTAATGGTATAGTAATAACATCTAGTATATTCAGCCAATGATCTAAGAGCACTTTACAAAGGTAGGTAAGTGTCAATAGACCCATTTTACAGGTATGGAAATAGAAGCACAGAGATTAAGTGATTTGCCCAAAGTCTCACAGCAAGTCAGTGGCAGAGTCAGGATTAGAAATCTAGGGTGAAATCCTGGTTTCATTGAAGTCAATGGGGCCAAGATTTCATCAGTAGTCTCTTGACTTCCTGTCCCCTGCCTTAACCACTGGACTCACTGCTGGAATTGAGTGATTTTCAATTAGCTAGCTGGGACTAGTCACAATGTGTGGCTTTTGCTCATTATTTTTTCAGTACAGATTTTTCAAAAGGAGCCTCAGGTTCAAAACCCGCAGTGGTCTCCTCAGGACACAATGAGCCTCTGACACTCTTCTAATTATGAGCTGTCTGTGAACTTGCCAGTGTGTTGTCATGGCTGCTTGGCCCAAAAGCATCTCTGTGAACTCATTTGTGAGCTCTTGTAAATAACAGGGAGAGTCTCCAAAGCATTATGAAAACAATTCTGTGTTTCTATTCAAAAATTGCTCTGTGTCTGTCCAAGACAAATGAGATTGGCTGGATTGGCCTTTTTAGCCATACGGCCCTTTTGGAGAAGTCCGTCCTCTAAGATGTCAGTCAGTCATTTTGAGGCTGTTAGCAAATTTATTGTAAATCCTCTTTCAAGTCAGTTAATCTGTGGTCTACACTCAGCCCTACCCTTCTTTGCAGGGGTGTGTATGTGTGTGTGTGTGTGGATTTTGATGTTGGCGGTGTGCAGATCAGCCATTGCAAGGCCCCCAAATGGCCATGTAAACTGCCTCCATACTGGGCCATCCACCCTGAAAGGATCAGGATTGCTGTGTAAGGGAGATAAGGAGAAGCTTCAATTGTGCTAACTGGGCCTACAAATTTACCTTGTGAGCTCAACTGTTGAAGGAAAAGAAAGAAAGAAAAGAAAATTCATAAGATGTCCCAATATGCAATAATAACAAATGATGATGGGGAAAGGTGCAAAAGGGAGATAAAAAGACTGAATTAGTCTGAACCAAAAGGCCTCCTGATATAGCTCAAGGACTGTGTTAAGATCATGCCTGGTAAACAAGAAAATGTGGATCCAGAAATCAATTAACTAACATCGATGTGTCCGATATTAGGCCTAATAGGTGGACAAAATAATGGGGAGATGGGCTATTCCAGCCATCACACCCCTTGTGGGTCCTTGAAGAAAGAGGCTTTGGGAGGAAAATACAGAAGAACAGACAGAGGCTACTGGAGTGAGCTTCACCATAATAGCTGCCATCTTCACTGTCTCCTGGGATTCCAGACCTCCTTCGTTCTAATCCTCAGAGATATCCAGACTGGCCAGAGAGAGGGACCCTGATAACATCGCCATCTCTTCCAGTTCCAGCTGAATCCCAAACACTGCCTGGGATGAAACAGGATTGGATTATAACAACAACAGCAACAATGACAGCTCAAGCCCATCTAAACTAACTTCTTCTCTTTGGCCCCAAGGTTGCAGTTATTTCCATTTCAGATACCATCTAAGAGAATGTCCGACCAAGGGGGTGGGTATTTCTTTTGAAAGCTCTCTCCAATGGAAAAGGGAATGGGGATGTTGTTACGATGAACGTCTTATTTCATACTTTACATTTCAAACCCTTTACCTCTTTTTTCCCTTCTTTTCTTTGTCTTTAACAAAAGGTTAAAAGGATTTTTAATGGTGTGTTTGCCATAGTACCAAGCAAGCTGAGGTCTCTGAATACCAAACCCAGATCTTGTTTAACACCGTTTAATGTTGGACAGTGACTGTATTAACACCTTTGGCCCATATATTCCATCTAAATCAATACAATACTTCTTCTGATTTACCGGAGGGTGCTGTGGGGTTCTTCAGGGACATTGGGAGGTTGTGCAACTTCCTTAAAATAGCCCTTTGCAAATCTTGGTCCTGTCTCCCTGTAGCTATCCACATAAAGCAAAATCTCATGCAGCCTTTCTTTTCCTTGGGAGCTCCTGTCAGCTTTTACAGCTGTATCTCTCATCTGTTTGTCAGTCTCTCTTTTCTCCTCCCGTCACTGCCTCAGCCCACCCTATGTTATCTTTTGATCACCCATTATTGAAATGGATGACTAAGGTTACCAAAGCATCACATCCTCCAGGATTCAGCGAATTGGTAACAATTACTCAAACTTGTCCTCAGTCAAAAACCCCATCAGAATTTTGTTATTTAATCCTCCCTTGAGATATGAATTCCCTCACTATTCACTCCAGATCCCCTGTAACTGAGCCTTTCTAGTTGAGATGCTGTTTATCCTTCCAAAATGTGTCAACTTCCTACTGGCACTGCATTGAATCTGAATGGCTAGGTGGTGCTGTGGGTTAATCTACTTCTGGAGGTCTGCGTTCAGCTATAATAAAGATCAAAAATGAAATGACTTGGGTGGCATCAGCCTAGTTCCTAGAGGATATCTGTCCATTTTTTGTAACACCATTCAATTTGGTCACGAAAGGTCCAGGACTAGAATAGTAAGGGGCACTGCAGGTCAGGAGTGAGAGGCATTGGCAGAGCTGAGAGGGTGGGGAAGAGGATTAGCAGGAGGACCTGCAAGTCCTGAATGGCAGAGCTGTGTGAGGGCTCCAGAACTGGAATAGCATGGATGCTGCAGGGGAGAATTGAGGGACATTGGAAAGCTGTGTAAGGAAAAAAATCACACAGCAACACCTCTGCTCTCTCTAGCTGGTTCTAGTTAATGGTACCAGTCCTGCCTTTTCATGAGAATTAAATAGTTCACCACCATATTCAGACAGGTGAGAGAAAAAATCTGCTATCCAGAGGGATAAGAGTGAATGCTTTGTGTATACAAAGAACTGCATGTGCATGATGAATAATACACACTGAGAGCTGGAGAGGGGAAAGATTAAGAAATGAAACAGTTCCCTTCTTGTTTTACTTTGCAGGTTGCTAAGAATGAAGAGCTGAGCATAGAGCTGCTAAACCTGGTCAACCCCAGGAGCTCCCTTCCTCAGTCATGGAGCAACAACTCCCCGTCCCAAGCGCTGGCCAATGAAACCTCAGCTGAGCTGGAAAGGGTGCGGGCTGTGGTCCACCGCCTCTCTGCCCGGAAAGTGAAGGTATGGACTTGTCTGGCCTCCTAGATAGTCTGATCTCCTTGCTTCCGCCAAGAGACCAGAATCTGACCACTGCCCTGTTCTGTTTTTTGAAATCAGCCAGAAGATATAGTTGCCTCTGAACACGAACGTCGAAAACTGGAGAGACATGTGAGTGTGGAACACTGCATGTGTATCTGAGCTGTGTACTTGTGATTATTTATTGTGTGGGGTTCATCCTCCCTGCCCACCCTTCCCCCATGCAAAACATCTGTCAGACTGAATTTGGAGAATTGCCTACACCTAGTTTCTTGAGAGCTGTGTAGTTACCAAATAGCATGTACTCTCTCTTCAGGTTGTTTGTTAGAAAACTGGATCTGCATTGTTTTATACAGTGTTTTATACAGTGACTTCTGCAAGGAGAGGCTGCAACTGGAGGAGCTGGGAGCTTCCCCCAGCCATTTTCATTGGGCAGATATAGACAAGAGTTTTAAAGGAAGTGGGTCTGTGTTACCTGCTAAGTGCATGTTCACCATAATCTCACAGAAGGGTTGGCTCAGTGGTAGCACCTCTGCACTGCTGTGTGCAGGAGACTCCATCCCATTCTCTTGCCCCCAGAGCTGGGAGAGCTGCACAATCAATCCACATAGTATCCCACTGAGGGGAAAAGAGCACAGAAATCACTGAAATCAAGCGAGCTGTGCCTGCTTACGCCAGCAATGTATTCTGCTGATGTTTCAAATTGCTCAACAGTGAATCTTTGACTAGTTAAGGGAGTATTAGCCTTCATTCCTTGGCTGAATGGATGGTGTGAAAATGAGGGATCTTGAGAGCTCTGCTAGGGACACAGATGACCTCCTGGAGGTGGTGGTGATAAAGCAAACCCAGAATGATGGGCTGGAGTAGCCTCTTGCCTTAGTTGCATCATCATTTGTGTGATATTGACTAGTGCTTCAGTACCTGCCATACAGTTTCTCATGGTAAACTGACCCTCCTATCCACATCTCATCTGAGTCCACTCTTAGTATGATGATACCTATGCAGCCAGGATAGATTTAACACAACCTTCCTATTGTATTAGCTGTATTGTAGTGTATTAGCTGCTCCCTATTCAGTCTGCCCTTTCCCCTGCATTTCACTTGGCCCCCGTTAGCACACATCTTCCCAGCAAGTGGCAATCCGTTAGGTAACTGGTAATTTTTTCTCATTCTCAGTGAGCTTTCTCTGCAGTTCAGTCATTCTCTTTTGCAGGATGCCTTTCATCTTCCCATTCATTCTTGTCCTTTAGATGCTTGGAAACCAGGATCACATAAAAGCTGAGATTGAAAAGATGAAGCAAACGTATGATTCTCAGCAACAGAAGCTGGAACAGAGAGTGTGAGTGTTTGAGGCCATCCCACCCCCTAGTACAGTTGTCTGCCTGGCCCCTCGCACTGGAATATCTCAGCCTCACCAACATGAACAAATTGAATAGCATCCCCATTTTACAGCTAGAGATAAAGGCTAGGAGTCTCAAGGGGCCCTGTGGCTTTTAGGTGCCTGTCCCCTATTGAAGTGGGATTTGGGTCCCTAAATCCCTGATGCCCCTTTGAAAATTGGAACCTAACTGACATGCCCTGGATCACACAGAGTCTGTGACAGAGCATGAACTGAGCCCAGGACTCCCGAGTCCCTGTGTCTTGAGCATATGATCATTCTTCCTTCCATCAATAGGCAGAGACTGAGGAGCTCAGTTCATGCTAGGGGAAAGGCTGGTACTGGGGGGGGGGGGGTTGCTCTCCCTTTCACATTAGCAGGCTTGGGATGAAATTTGCCTTTGGTTTCAAGTGAACTGAGTTTGATGGTCTCAGCCTAGCATACAGTGGTCCACAGTTGGTAGTATCTGCTTAGGAGATACCTGTACCTGGATATCAGGCTTGTTTGGGCTGCTCAGCCTTGAGGACATAAATTGGCAATGTTGCATGGAGCTGTGGGGTAGGACAGGTGTATAGCTCCTGCCTATGCTTTTTATGGCTCTAATCAATACTATCGGTTCCTTGCCTTAAGTATTACAGTATGCCAAATGGCCAGGACAGTATTCTGGGCCAATGGAGCAGCCATTGATGGAAGAGCACCTCAGTGATTAAAGTGAACATGTTCCCCATTCTGTGTATGCAGGGTGGCAATGGGGAAGGAGCTGCAGCAGTCCAAGAGAGTGATTCGCAATACTCAGCACAAACTGGTGGAGCAGTCAGTGGTAAGATCCCTAGGACCCATCCTCTGACACTGTGACTCACCTAGATTGTCAGCTTCTCCTTTGGTTATACAGCACCATACACTAGTAACTTGGAGCCAATAGCAAGATGGGTGAGGCTCTGATCTGGAAGTCTCCCCTCCATGAAGTCTTGTCAGCATCTCATTCTGCAGGAGGGCTTGATCAATCTCAACTGTTTCTGATAGCAGGGTCAGACGATATCCAGGAAAAACGCCTGTATACAGCACATTTGTGCAGCACTATGGAGCAGGGCCAGCTCATCCTCCATGGATGTGTCAAGTTTTGTGCTTCTGTCTCTAAGAAGCCAGAAACTGTCATTTCCTCTGGATAAATGAACCCCCTTAGTACCTGGAAGATTCAGTTCTTCAATACTAAGGGGCTATGTAAATGAGTTGCTGAGTCTTAGTCCAATTCTTAGTTATTGAACAGCTCTGTGCCTCAGATTCCCTATCTATAAAATAGAGGCAATAAGAATTTCCTCCCTCACAAGGTTCTGAGGCTTCATTCCATAATGCTTGTAAAGTGTTTTGAGATCCCCAGAGGGAAGGTGCCAATGAAGTGCTCAGTTGGTGCCCAGATTCTCTGGGGGATGGGGGCAGCATAGAAATATGTGCAGTAAACATTTCCTGAGTTGTTCTTGGATGACAGCAGAATCTTCCCTCCCTCTCTGCCCCTTATGAACTGTCTCTTGTGGTCCCTTATGGCCTGCTTTTAAATAGTGCCCCTTTCCTGGGAAAGTGGACTGTTTGAAAGTAAAGTTTCTAAGTTAACCTTCCTTTTCCTATTGAATACTAGTGATTAAAGCTCTTCTGGCCAATAGGAGGCTCAGGGAAGAGCCTGATTCCCTGGGGGTGACTGTATGCTTCCTGTGCTGTAGGTGCTGCTCACCTCTCAGAGCCAGCTCAAAGAGGTGGAGGTTGAGAATTCCCAACTGCAACTTCAGCTGAAGGAACTGAATGAGGAATATCGCTGTCGTCTTACTCAGTACATCAAGGACCTGGCGGTGAGGATCCCTGCCACGTATGGGCATCTGCATTTCCTTTCTTTGGGTTTAGTTATTCCTTCTGGTTTTACAGGGCAGACATTTGAGTTTGGGTACTGCCCACTGCTCTCAAACCACCGCTGTTTCCCTCTTCGAGCTGCAGGCTAGTGGAACATGCAGTGCAGTAATACCACTCTGTCTGATGGCTGTAGGGAGAGTTGAAGAATGGGATCTTTTCTCCCTCTTTATGAAAGTCTAACTGTACACTGCATGTGCTCTGATTGCAGCCAATGAGTCTGGGGGCAGGAGTACCCAAATCATTCCTTGCACCAGATTTCCCATGTGACAGCCCAGAACAATCACTGAGTCTCTGCCATGTCTCTCTCTCGGTCAAGTTATTTTAATTGCACTTTCATTTTATTTATTATGGCTACTTTTCAATTGGCTTCTAAACCCAGTTCCCTGGAAGTCTCTCTCAGCAGGCCAGACTGTGCCACTTTTAGCTTCACAGTGTGCTGAGTCCATGGTTTGTGGTAAAAGAATCCTCCCTTTTTTCCTCCGGGAGGAAACATGATCCATGGCCCCTTCACCTTTCCTGCTGTATCACAGAATCTTGTAACATGAGTGGCCTAAGGTTATTATGGGAATACATTTCTCTGGCATGCAACCAGTCTTGCAGAGGATCACTGAGGACTCAGAGCATTGCAGAAGTGTCAGACTTCATGGCATAGGACCTACACTGATCCCTGAGTACATTCTGCAGGACAGTTCATTGAGAAAAATTGGCCATATCTTGGAAGAAATCTGCTAGTCTCTCCACCCAAGGTAGCAGTACAGAGTCTTTGCCAACAGCTCCAAGAGATCGCAGTGTGGTGATGGATCAAGAGAACAATTGAAGGGAACCTTTGCTAAGAACAGTTCAGTTTCTAATAGAGCTTCTGAACAAACAAGGAGTCAGAGATAGTGTGGCCTAATAGAGTGAGCAGAGGAATAGAAGCCAGCACTCCCACCTCTGCCACTGACTGTGTGTCCAAGGCATTAACGTCTCTGTGCCTCATTTTCCCCACTTGTTGGAGGCTAGTTAGTTTGTACTGCACTTACTAATTGGAAAGTGCTGTAAATTTTAAGCATTCTGATGAGGAGGAGTTCTCCTGTGTACCGCCATGCAGGACAGGGAGTAGCCATCCTAATACATTGGTCGAGTGTCTTAGGAAACAGCCATTCCTTGTCCAGCAGTCTGCTTGAGCTGATTTCCTTCTCTGTGTTTAAAGGAATATATGGACAGTAAATCAAATGCTTCTAAGGTGCCTAACAAAGTACCAGCTGACCATGCTTACATGAAGCGCTTTGTGGATGGCATGGTGAAGGACATTCGGGCTGCCCATAAATCTCGGGAGGAGCAGCTGGCTGGAGCTGTGCGTAGTTACAAGAAGCGCATGCAGAACCTTGTCAAGAGGCATGAAAACCTGCTGATTGCTTATAGGTAGGTCAGGGGGCTTTTGAGTCTTTTCTGTAGCCATGAAAGATCATCATCCCTCTAAAGCACCCAGGTAAGGACTGCTTAGAACAATTTGGGCTCTATAGTCCTTCAGAGCAACACCACACCATCCTCTATTAATGGTGGAGAGGCAACCAGAGGCTAGTGATTGGAACGGAGAATTTGTGGTCTGGAGACTTGGGTTCTGTTTTTGACTCGCTAAACACTCTTGAAAATCAGAAGCAAAGTGTCTCAACTTATGCACCCAAAATTGGGACTCTTTTCAAAATTCAGGCATTCTTTGTGCCTTAGTTTCCTACTATGTAAAATGTGAATTAAGACACTGGCTAAACTTTGTAAAGCTCTATAGACAAGAGGTGCAGTACAAATGCACAGCACTTACCATATATACTCGTTCATAAGCCGAATATTTTTGGTAAAAATGTGGTGCATCAAAGAGCGGGGGTTGGCTTATAAATGGGTCTACACCAAAATGTGATGGTTTTAAACTCTATGGAATCATTGAATTGAATATCTAATACATTGTCATTTTGTTTACCTGGAGCGTCTGCAGGCATGGAGCCCCTCAGCTCCCTGTGGCTGGGAACGGCAAACCGGAAGTTCCCGAATCTCCCATTGGCTGGGAATGGCGAACTGCGGCCACAGAGAGCTATGGGGCTCCATGCCTGTAGACGCTCCAAGTAAATAAAACATCCCGTCAGCGGCCTACTCTGACAGGTTGGGAGCCAAAGTTTGCCGACCCATTTATTGATGTCAACACTGCACCCTTTTAAAGTTGCAAAGGCTTTGTTTAGTGGACTAGATTGGCTTGAAATGGACCTCATAAGTCTCGAGCCAATATGAAAATATAATGTGCAGAATTGATGAAATCTCTAATAAAATTGAAACAGCCTGTTATCATAGAATCTCATGGTTGGAAGGGACTTCAGGAGGTCATCTAGTCCAACCCCCTGCTCAAAGCAGGACCAATCCCCAGACAGATTTTTGCCCCAGATCCCTAAATGGTCCCCTCAAGGATTGAACTCACAACCTTGGGTTTAGCAGGCCAATGCTCAAACCACTGAGCTACCCCTCCCTACATGCCCATCTACAGGGCTGCTTTGAAATAAACAAAGAACAATAATAATTTGACAATGATAAAGCAAGTGACATTCCTATATAAAGTCCTACAAAATCTATAACTACTATAATAATAATAATCTATTTTCATACTAGTATTTAAAATGAACAATGGTGAAATCAAAAGAAAAAGGTCTTATCATGCAGCGCTCAAACTTAAAGTTGTTGAATATGCAGACACAAACAAGAATTGTGCCACTGCTCGTGAATTCTGTATCAATGAGAAGCAAGTAAGAGAATGGCAAAAAAATAAAACACTAAAAGACATTCCAAGAAGCAAGAAAAAATGACCAATGAGTGTGCTTCATTTCCTGAGCTAGAGAAAGATCTCAATAATTGGGTTCTTGAATGTCGACAAAATGGGTACATTGTCACTAGAACTGGAATTCGTTTGCGTGCTCTGCAAATGTCGAAAGACGACAAATACAAGTCAGTAAAGTCATCAATGTTTGTTGCATCAGCGGATTGGTGTACTCGCTTCATGAACTGTCATGGTCTCTGTCTTCGTCAGCGAACAATGATAGCGCAAAAGCTGCCTAGAGATCTGGAAGAAAACATTGAATCTTTCCAAAGGTTTATTATAAAATATCAAAAGGAATATGCATTTGAACTGTCACAAATAGGAAATATGAATGAAACACCAATGACATTTGATCTCCTGTGCAACAGAACAATAACCGGTGTTGGTGAAAATACAGTTTTAATTAACTGGCCATGAAAAAAATCCATTTTACGGTGGTTTTATCATGTTTGGCAAATGGATCAAAGCTCCCTCCTGTTATTTTTAAAAGAAAAACCTTGCCTAAAAACATAAAATTTCCTGATGGTGTCATCGTACGTGCACACGAAAAGGGATGGATGGATGAAAGTGGGACTATTGAATGGCTGGAAAAAGTGTGGAATAAGAGACCAGGAGCACTTTTCAAGAAACCTGCTATGCTCACTTGGAACATGTTCAGGGCACACAAGATGGATGAGGTGAAAAATGTGGCCAAAAATATGAAAACTACTTTGGTTGTAATACCTGAAGGCTTAACTTCAGTTCTACAACCGCTTGATGTCTGCCTGAACAAACCCTTTAAAGACAGGCTACGCAAAATGTGGTCTGAAACTCTGAATGGATGTGCTCAGGCATGGCGAAGTTGACAAAAGGCGGGAATCTTATGAAGCCCGAAATCCATCTGATCGCCCAGTGGATCCAAGGACGCATGGGTGTCCATTCCCTCGGAAATGGTAGAAAAATCATTTAGGAAATGCTGTATTAGCAATGCACTCGACGGGTCAGAAGATGATGCCATATTTGATGATGACACAACAGAGGCTGATGATGAGAAGGAATCTGAGTCTGAAGACAACACTGCCGAGATTACGATGACAATACAGGTGCAGCTGTGACTGAAGCCAAATTTAATGAACTGTTTGGTGAATCAGAGACTGATTCAGACTTTGAAGAATTTTAAGACTTTTTAAAGTCTCATATTGTTTTGTTTTAAATATCCATTTACTGATTTTAAATAGTGACTGTAATTTTGAAGGTGAATACATATTTGTTCAGTTATTAGAACAACAACAGTTTTTTCGTTAGAGTACATTAAAATAATTCTAGCAAAACTTTTGAGTGTTTCTTGTGATGCCAGTTTTTAAAATATAGCAGGGGTTGGCAAAGTCCCACAGCTCCCATTGGCTGGGAACGGCAAACTACGGACACTGGGAGCTGAGGGGCTCCGTGCCTGCAGACGCTCCAAGTAAACAAAATGTCCCGACCTGCCAGCGGCTTACCCTGATGGGCCAGGAGCAAAAGTTTGACAACCCCTGAAATATAGGGTCGGATTATGAAAGGGTCATGCAGTTTTTGCTATTTTTACCTAACCATCTTGGGGGGTTGGCTTATAAACAAATGGGCTAATGAACGAGTATATATGGTAGAATCATAGAATATCAGGGTTGGAAGGGACCTCAGGAGGTCATCTAGTCCAACCCCCTGCTCAAAGCAGGACCAATTCCCAACTAAATCATCTCAGCCAGGGGTTTGTCAAGCCTGACCTTAAAGTATCAGGGGGTAGCCGTGTTAGTCTGTATCTACAAAAACAACAAGGAGTCTGGTGGCACCTTAAAGACTAACAGATTTATTTGGGCATAACCTTTCGTGGGTAAAAACCTCACGACCTTAAAAACCTCTAAGGAAGGAGATTCCACCACCTCCCTAGGTAACCCATTCCAGTGCTTCACCACCCTCCTAGTGAAAAAGTTTTTCCTAATATCCAACCTAAACCTCCCCAACTGCAACTTGAGACCATTACTCCTTGTTCTGTCATCAGGTACCACTGAGAACAGTCTAGATCCATCCGCTTTGGAACCCTCTTTCAGGTAATTGAAAGCAGCTATCAAATCTCCCCTCATTCTTCTCTTCTGCAGACTAATCAATCCCAGTTCCCTCAGCCTCTCCTCATAAGTCATGTGCTCCAGTCCCCTAATCATTTTTGTTGCCCTCCGCTGGACTCTTTCCAATTTTTCCACACCCTTCTTGTAGTGTGGGGCCCAAAACTGGACACAGTACTCCAGATCAGGCCTCACCAATGCTGAATAGAGGGGAATGATCACGTCCCTCCATCTGCTGGCAATGCCCCTACTTATACAGCCCAAAATGCCGTTAGCCTTCTTGGCAACAAGGGCACACTGTTGACTCATATCCAGCTTCTCGTCCACTGTATCCCCTAGGTCCTTTTCTGAAGAACTGCTTCCTAGCCATTCTGTCCCTAGTCTGTAACAGTGAATGGGATTCTTCCGTCCTAAGTACAGGACTCTGCACTTGTCCTTGTTGAACCTCATCAGGTTTCTTTTGGACCAATCCTCTAATTTGTGTACGTCCCTCTGTATCCGATCCCTACCCTCTAGTGTATCTACCACGCCTCCTAGTTTAGTGTCATCTGCAAACTTGCTGAGAGTGCAGTCCACACCATCCTCCAGATCATTAATAAAGATATTAAACAAAACCGGCCCCAGGACCGACCTCTGGGGCACTCCACTTGAAACCGGCTGACAACTAGACATGGAGCCATTGATCACTACCCGTTGAGCCCAACGAACTAGCCAGCTTTCTATCCACCTTCTAGTCCATTCATTCAGCCCATACTATTTTAACTTGCTGGCAAGAATACTGTGGGAGACTGTATCAAAAGCTTTGTTAAAGTCAAGGAATAACACATCCACTGCTTTCCCCTCATCCACAGACCCAGTTATCTCCTCACAGAAGGCAATTAGGTTAGTCAGGCATGATTTGCCCTTGGTGAATCCATGCTGACTGTTCCTGATCACTTTCCTCTCCTCTAAGTGCTTCAGAATTGATTCCTTGAGGACCTGCTCCATGATTTTTCCAGGGACAGAGGTGAGGCTGACTGGCCTGTAGTTCCCTGGATCCTCCTTCTTCCCTTTTTTAAAGATGGGCACTACATTAGCCTTTTTCCAGTCATCCGGGACCTCCCTTGATCGCCGTGAGTTTTCAAAGATAATGGCCCATGGCTCTGCAATCACATCTGCCAACTCCTTTAGCACCCTCGGATGCAGCGCATCCGGCCCCATGGACTTGTGCTCGTCCAGTTTTTCTAAATAGTCCCGAACCGCTTCTTTCTCCACAGAGGGCTGGTCACCTTCTCCCCATACTGTGCTGTCAAGTGTAGCAGTCTGGGAGCTGACCTTGTTCGTGAAGACAGAGACAAAAAAAATCATTGAGTACATTAGCTTTTTCCACATCCTCTGTTACTAGGTTGCGTCCCTCATTCAGTAAGGGGACCACACCTTCCTTGACTTTCTTCTTGTAGCTAACATACCTGAAGAAACCCTTCTTGTTACTCTTAACATCTCTTGCTAGCTGCAACTCCAAGAGTGATTTGGCCTTCCTGATTTCACTCCTGCATGTCTGAGCAATATTTTTATACTCCTCCCTGGTCAGTTGTCCAATCTTCCACTTCTTGTAGCTTCTTTTTTGCGTTTAAGATCAGCAAGGATTTCACTGTTAAGCCAAGCTGGTCGCCTGCCATATTTACTGTTCTTTCTACACATTGGGATGGTTTTTTCCTGCAACCTCAATAAGGATTCTTTAAAATACAGCCAGCTCTCCTGGACTCCTTTCCCCTTCATGTTATTCTCCCAGGGGATCCTGCCCATCAGTTCCCTGAGGGAGTCAAAGTCTGCTTTTCTGAAGTCCAGGGTCTGTATTCTGCTGCTCTCCTTTCTTCCTTGTGTCAGGATCCTGAACTCTACCATCTCATGGTCACTGCCTCCCAGGTTCCCACCCACTTTTGCTTCCCCTACTAATTCTTCCCGGTTTGTGAGCAGCAGGTCAAGAAAAGCTCTGCCCCTAGTTGGTTCCTCCAGCACTTGCACCAGGAAATTGTCCCCTATACTTTCCAAAAACTTCCTGGATTGTCTGTACACCGCTGTATTGCTCTTCCAGCAGATATCAGGGTGACTAAAGTCTCCCATGAGAACCAGGGCCAGCGATCTAGTAACTTCTACTAGTTTCCAGAAGAAAGCCTCGTCCACCTCATCCCCCTGGTCTGGTGGTCTATAGCAGACTCCCACCACAACATCACCCTTGTTGCTCACACTTCTAAACTTAATCCAGAGACTCTCAGGTTTTTCTGCAGTTTCATACCGGAGCTCTGAGCAGTCATACTCCTCTCTTACATACAATGCAACTCCTCCACCTTTTCTGTCCTGCCTGTCCTTCCTGAACAGTTTATATCCATCCATGACAGTACTCCAATCATGTGAGTTATCCCACCAAGTCTCTGTTATTCCAATGACATCATAGTTCCTTGACTGTGCCAGGACTTCCAGTTCTCCCTGCTTGTTTCCCAGGCTTCTTGCATTTGTGTATAGGCACTTTAGATAACTCACTGATTGTCCCGCTTTCTCAGTCTGAGACAGGAGTCCTCCCCTCTTGCACTCTCCTGCTCGTGCTTCCTCCCGGTATCCCATTTGTCCACTTACCTCAGGGCTTGTGTCTCCTTCCCCTGGTGAACCTAGTTTAAAGCCCTCCTCACTAGGTTAGCCAGCCTGCTTGCGAAGATGTTCTTCCCTCTCTTCATTAGGTGGAGCCCGTCTCTGCCTAGCATTCCTCCTTCTTGGAACACCATCCCATGGTCGAAGAATCCAAAGCCTTCTCTCTGACACCTTCTCTCTGCGTAGCCATTCGTTGACTTCCACAATTCAACAGTCTCTACCCAGGCCTTTTCCCTGCACAGGGAGGATGGACGAGAACACCACTTGCGCCTCAAACACCTTTATCCTCCTTCCCAGAGCCACGTAGTCTGCAGTGATTCGCTCAAGCCAATTCTTGGCAGTATCATTGGTGCCCACGTGGAGAAGCAGGAAGGGGTAGCAATCCGAGGGCTTGATGAGTCTCGGCAGTCTCTCCGTCACATCGGGAATCCTAGCTCCTGGCAAGCAGCAGACCTCTCGGTTTTCTCAGTCGGGGCGGCAGATAGATGACTCAGTCCCCCGGAGGAAGGAGTGCCCGACCACCACCACCCTCCTGCTTCTCTTGGGAGCGGTGGTTGTGGAACCCCCATCCCTAGGACAGTGCATCTCATGCCTTCCAATCGGTGGAGTCTCCTTCTGCTCCCTTCCCTCAGATGTATCATCTAGTCCACTCTCCGCATTAGTACCTGTGGAGAGAACATGAAAACGGTTGCTCACCTGTATCTCCATTGCTGGTACATGGACGCTCCTCTTTCTTCTTCTAGAGGTCACATGCTGCCAATTTTCTTCACCGTCCCTCAGTCCCCTCTGCGCAACCTGCTCCGATTCTTCAGAACATTGTGCCTGTAGAAGCATATCCTGACGTCTGTCCAGGAAATCTTCATTTTCTCTTATGCAACGCAGGGTTGATACTTGTTTCTCCAGACCTCAAACCTTCTCTTCCAATATGGAGACCAGCTTGCACTTTGTACAGACAAAGTCATTTCTGTCCTGTGGAAGAAAGACAAACATGACACAACCTGTGCAGGTACTTTAATTCTTCTTAACCAGGGGTAACTCATGCTACATAATCCTTCCATGCAACACGTGCTCCATACTTGATGCTGTGTCCTCCTCATTTCATACAGCCCTTCCCTGAAACACAACCATGTACCATTGTCTTTCCCAGGAGATGGGACTGTAGGTAATGGTTGAGGTGCACTGGCTATGGTGGAACTCTGAGTTCCTTTATCCTCTCTGTTAGCAGAAACATGCCAAAGAATAGTGTGAATGCTTCTGGCTGGTCCTATTCATCTCAGTGTGTGGCTTGGCCTTTCATTGGTATCAGATATGCAGAAACCAGTGGACAGTAATTTACCAAGCTGATGCTGCCTCCATCATTGTTATTACTTGTTGTTTGACTAACCCTGCTGGCTTCTTTTAAGGATGCAGCGTGAGCAGATCCAGTCTCAGGGCAGCAGCGAGATGGACCCAGGCCCTCCTGAGTTCCATTTCACCATCACAGATTCTGAGCTACTGACAAGCACAACCCAGGAGCTAAACCAGCTGCGAGAGGACAAAGCAAAACTAGAGACACAGCTGCATGAACTGCAGGAGACGGTAACCACATGCTTCACTGGATTACTGTTGTGCAGGGAGTGGACTTGTCAGGTGGAGGGAGAGGTTCAGTTTGATCTCACTTTCCCCTCTTGATCCTCTAGTGCAGTGGTTCTCAACCTATTTACCATTATGGGCCACATCCAATACTACATGTATGACCCTGAGGATTTTACATGGGCTGCAGCTGTGTGCTGATTGGGCCACAGGTTGAGAACCACTGCTCTAGTGTTCGTTGTAACCCAGGCTGCCCTTCTGGGGGGCAGCACCAGGGATGGCCCATGCTCTCCATCCCTTTGTGCCTCTCCTTGTGACAACTGTGAAGAGGTGGGACACCTGACAACAGCTGTCATGTCTAGTATAGTAGCACCTGCTGGACCTCTGCAGTGTGTAGGTTTGCACACTGCAGAGGTTGCAGAGATGACAAAGAGATCTGTGGGGGAAGGTTGTTCTTCAGTCTGGGGATCATGGAGGAAGCCAAGGAGTGAATAGTCCATAACTACCTTAAGGATACTATAGTTGCAGCCTCAGTTTTTGAAGAAAAGCCAGGGAGGCAAGAGAGGGCTGAGCAAAGATTTCACTACCCTTGGAAGCTTTACTGTCTTGGCAAAATAAAATATACAAGGAGTTGAATGGCAGACAATACCTGGAAAGGTTCCAATTTTATCCATTTCCTCCCCTTAATTTTGCCCAAGAGCAGTTATGTTCCTAAGGTCTTAGCTCAAATGAGCTACCTTTTACTTCCCAGTAGAGAGAGAGAGAGCCACAAGCCTTGAGAACATCTTGCAGAGCACTTCCTTATTAGTGTCAGTGGTGGCCATTTACCATACTGAGATGTCCAATGCTGGCCCTGCAAAGAAACAGGGATTCCATTGGGTTAATGTCACAAAGATGATGTTCTTCCTTTGCCTACAGAAAAGACTGAGTGAAAGCTCTGCGCTAGGACCATCTCTTCACCAGTAAGTAGCTTCCATTTATGTAATTGGTATTGTAATCTCCGTGTCAAAGGTGGCTGCCTCCTTCATCCCTCTGCATTACACTACGGATCCAGGACTTGCTTCAGCTGTTTGGGGATAAGGTACTAAATAGGGACAGGAGAGGCCATGCTGACTGAAATAATTTAATATCTACAAAAACGTATGTGAGTGGAAATGTCAGTTCTTCTTCGAGTGGTGTCCCTGTGGGTGCTCCACTCTAGGTGTCGGTGCGTCCCTGCGCCGGAGATCAGAGATTTCTCGCAGCAGTACTCAGTCGGGGGGGAGGGCATGCACAGGAGTCCTCTCATGCAGCCGTTGGCACCTCCTGTAGCACGTACTCCCTTGACCGTCCACTCAGTTCCTTCTCAACCGTCCTCGGTTGCAGACGGAACTCCGTGGCAGTGCTCTCTTTGATACTTTCTGGGGGGAAAAATAAACAAAGTTACAAGTTAAATAGGAACTTCTTATTAGTCTATACTTAGTTACATTGTTTAGTTAGTCTTAGTCTACATAGTTTTGTTAGTTCCTCTTAGAGGTTTTTCTTCAAAAACAAAAACAAACCAAAAAAAAAAAAAAAGAGAGACGAAAGAAGACTCTTTCTCTGCTTAACTCCCAGTTTGGGAACAGTTTCTACAATTTACCACTACAATTAACTCCTATTCTTATCTCTTGAGAGGGGGGAGAGGTTTAACTGCAGTCATGCCGGGCTCAACAGGATTTAAAAAGGGTGACTCCTGCTGTGAACCGATGCCGGTCTCTGGCCACATATCCTGCATTCGCTGTCTGGGAGAAACTCATCTCTCCCAGAAATGCATACATTGCACCAACTTAACAGCAAGGGCAAGACGTGAGAGGGATCTCTGCTTGAAAATGCTTCTGCTGGAGAAATCCCTCCAACCTCCGCAAGAGACGTCCTCCGGGGCGTCTCATAAACTGAGATCTCTGAGCTCTGATAAGGCTCTGACTTCCAAAACTGTCAGGAAGCGAGCCTCGACCTCTCCGGCAAGGGTCTCTCAGAAAAAGAGAGCTTCTCCAGTGAGGTCTTTACCCTCAGTGCTCCACTCATCCAGAGTGAGCACTTACGAGGCACTGGGCTCCTCCGGCACCATCCCTCAGAGGACCCCTGCCGAGCCCCAACACGTGGCACCGGAGCTGACATGTCAAGTCTCCTCCATGGCACCGACTACCCTGGTGCAGAGGAGGACCTCCCCAAGCATAAACATCCTCAACTCAACATCAACGAGGGTCAGTTAATAGCCCGCACAGCGCTGCAAGCCTCAATGGATGTAGCAGACACAGCTGCCCGAACAACCACAACAGCTGTAGTTATGAGAAGAACATCATGGTTGCAGGCTTCAGGAATTCCAAAAGAACTACAGCTAAAAGTGGAGGACTTCCTCTTCGATAGGGATAAACTATTCTCATCTCAAACAGACATCGTCCTCCATACCATGAAGGCCTCCCAAGCAATGCTGCATACACTAGGCATACACCAACCGCCTAACAAATGCCCTTGTTTTACACCATACCAGAGATCACGAGACACCTTGTTTAACCGTCAACAACCACAATACTTCACTCAGAACAGACCCAAACAACGGGCTCAGAGACAACGAGCTCCACAGAACTAGGCCTCGTCCGTCTGTCCATCTACATCTAAGCCACAATTTTGAAGTCTTGGTCAAGGTTATGCACGACTTCCCCATGCCTCTAGTGCCAACAGATACCCCATCCCACAATTTTGGTCACTGCGTATGCCCATTTTACCATGCCTGGGCTGCAATAACCACAGATCAATGGGTTTTGGAGCTCATACAATCTGGCTACACCATTCCTTTCACAGCCATCCTCCCAACCCTCTCCCCTTCCCCATCCCTCTTCAGGGACCCCTCTCACGAGCACCTTCTGCAACAGGAAGTAGACCACCTCCTACTGCTGGGTGCTGTAGAACCAGTACCACATCAATACCAAGGGAAGGGTTTTTATTCCAAATATTTCCTGACAGAGAAGAAAGGAGGGGGATGGAGACCAATCTTAGATCGCCGAAAACTCAACAGGTTCGTATGCAAACACAGGTTCAAAATGGTCACTCTGGCCACAATAATCCCAGCGCTAGACGGGGGGGGACTGGTTTGCAGCCCTCGACCTCCAAGATGCATACTTCCATATTACAATACATCCTGCCCACAGACAGTTCCTGTGGTTCACAGTGGGAGCCAACCACTACCAATACAGGGTCCTTCCCTTCGGACTGTCCACTGCTCCCCACGTATTCTCAAAAATGCTCGCAGTAGTATCAGCACATTTACAACGCAAAGAAGTCATAATCTTCCCTTATTTGGACGATTGCCTTCTCAAGGGTGCCAATCGACAAATGGCAGGCATGCTGAAGACCACAATAGACCTATTTCACCAGCTAGGTCTACAGATAAGCAAAAAGAAATCCACCCTGGAACCAACCCAGCAATTGGAGTTTATCGGAGCCGACCTAGACTCCATACAAGCCAAGGCAATATTGCCAAACCACAGATTCACTACATTGACCAATCTTATTTCCACAGTGACCATCAGCCCACAAACTTCAGTGAGGACATGCCTTCAGATTCTGGGACATATGGCAGCTACGATTTTCATAGTAAAGTATGCCAAATTCCACATGTGCTGTCTGCAGCACTGGTTGAGCACGAGCTATGCACCCAGCAAACACTTCCTTAACAGACATGTGACGCTACCACCAAGGGTTATCCTCTCCCTACAATGGTGGACACAGCCAGGGAATGTATGCTCCGGGATTCCCTTTCAACAAGACCCCCCCATCAGTGACTATTACAACAGATGCCTCCCTGATAGGTTGGGGCACCCACTTGGGTCACCACAATGTACAATGCAAGTGGTCTGCGACGAAAACCTGACTACATATCAATCTCCTGGAACTACAGGCAGTACACAATGCATGCCGACACTTCCTCCCACTCATACAAGAAACCTCAATCTCTATTCTCACCGACAATGTGGTGTGCATGTTTTACATTAATCGCCAAGGAGGAGCCAGGTCTCACTCGCTATGCGTAGAAGCCATGAATTTATGGAACTTCTGCATTCACAGCATCATACCTACCAGGGTGCCAAAACACTACAGCTGACAACCTCAGCAGGCACTTCTCACAAGAACACGAGTGGGAAATCCACAACAGTGTTCTCGGCACAATATTCCAAAAATGGGGTCACCCAGTAATCGACCTTTTTGTCTCTGCAACAAATGACAAATGTCCACTATTTTGCTCCAGGGCAGGCCTGGCACCGGGATCGTTAGGGGATGCCTTCCTCATCCTGTGAAACGCGTCACTCATGTACGCCTTCCCGCTGATCCCACACGTCAGCTGCAAGATACGACTCGACAGAGCATACATCATTCTCATTGTCCCCACATGACCCAGACAGACTTGGTTTCCATACCTCTCACGTCTAGCAGTCTGTGCCCCACAACCGCTGCCTTTCTGGACAGACCTCCTGTCCCAGAACAAGGGCCTGACTCTCCATCCAGAGAGATATCCTAGCAGATATACAGAGCATGTACCCAGAAGTACGCCAACCTGCACCACCATGGGATCTCAATCTTGTGCTCAAATGTCTCACAAGACCACGCTTTGAACTTCTAGCAACCTGCTCACTCCTACATATGTCAATGAAGGTCACATTCCTAGTGGCAATCACGTCTGCAAGATGTGTCAGCAAAATAGGAGCATTGATGGCTGAACCACTGTACACTGTATTTACCAAAGACAAAATCATGTTATGTCCTCACCCAAAATTCTTGACCAAAGTGGCTACAAATTTTCATATTAACCAAATCATATACTTACCTGCCTTCTATCCCAAGCCACATAACAACTCTAGAGAGGCAACGTTGCACATGCTAGATGTCAGATGGGCTGTAGCCTTCTACTTGGACAGAACTAAACCATTTTGCAAGTCACCAAGACTATTCGTCTCTACAGCACAGCACTCCAAGGGCTCTACAATATTGACCCAGAGACTCTCCAAATGGGGGTCTACCTGTATTCAAACTTGCTGCCACCTGCATCACTAAGAACCCCCTGTGGGCATCAGATCCCACTCAACGCGAGCCATAGCGACATCAATTGCATTATTGAACAATGTCCCCTTAATAGATATTTGTACAGCTGCAATCTGGACATCGGAGGACACTTTTGCAAACCATTACGCTATCACCGAAGGCCTTGTCTCAGACTCTATTGTTGGCCTCACAGTGCTCTCATCACACACTTATACATAACTCTGAACCCCTACCACCCATGGTGGGGTACTGCTCTACAAGCACCTAGAGTGGAGCACTCACAGGGACACCACTCGAAGAAGTTATTCACCTTGTGCAATAACGATGGTTCTTCGAGATGTGTGTCCCTGTGGGTGCTCCACTACCCACCCTCCTCCCCTCTACTTCAGAGTTCACACAGCCAAACTCTGTGGTGGAGAAGGAACAGAGGGGACAGTCAGAGGAGAACGTGCTACAGGAGGTGCCAACGGCCGCATGAGATGACTCCTGTGCACGCCCTTCCCCTGACTGAGTACTGCTGTGAGAAATCTCCAACGCTGGGCCGCACCGACACCTAGAGTGGAGCACCCACAGGGACACACATCTGGAAGAACCATCGGTACTGCACAAGGTGTGTAACTTCTTCTTTTGTCAGGTACAGCATGCTTGGTCTTGAAATGAGGTAGCCATTGAGGCCCTAATTTTAATCATACTTGTAGTTCCATTGATTTAAATGGGACTACTTGTGTCCTTAAAGAATCAGGGCAGTCATGTTTCTGCTTTCTCACAGTACATGAACACGCTTGCAAGTTTTGGGTGGAGTAGGGGCTGGTGCAGGTGTGCCACAACTGTATCTGGTACCTCCTAGATTTGGTTTCTTGTCACTTATTAAATAGTTTTTGAGTTATCTTTCTTTCCTCACTACTGAGACTTTAATTACCTAGATCACAGAAAGAAAACAGATGTTAGGACAAAACTGTTAAGATTAGAAATATGCCTCCTGCAGGGTGCACTTTAGCTGCAGGAGACACACATGGCCTCATGTCCTTAGGGTCTACAGAGGACACTGTCCCCACTTCTCTCTAAGGGATCCATCTTTCCAGGAAGCAGTGATAGGTAGAGCCCTGTGCGTATACAAAGTTTGTATCCGCATCCAATCCACAAACATGGTCCGTGGATATAAAGTGGATAGCCGCAGATTTGCAGGACTCTAGTGATAGGAAGTAGTAGTGACTCAGGAACTAAGAAGAGATGCTGCAATCCAGAGCAGAGAAGTGTACAGGCTGAGATGGGCCTGCCATTGCCGCTGTCCTCAGTACTGCCACGATATGGGTATGTGTTTAAAGATACTTGCTATGCGGAACTTGAAGAATCAGTAGCAATTCTGATGATTGGCAGATGAGGGGAGAGGGAGAGTAACTTATAGGGACTACAATTTTTCCACCATAAATAGCCTATTGTTTTTTGGTAACGTCACCCTGATAAACTTGTAAGCATAGAGGACTCTCTTCCCAACACAGAGGGCTAGAAATATTTTTTTTTTCCCCAATGAAAGCTTAGATTACACATAGTGGAGCTTGGACTACATCCCTCCCTAAAGCTATTACATATAAGACCAACAAATTCAGGGCCTGTTTCTCTGTTGCCTTATTCCTTATGCAGTCATTGACACTAGGACAAAGTGGGCGTAAAACACTAGTCATCTGATTTGTTATCATTTCACATGCACTTGGCACTTCCTTTGAACAGGTCTACATAGTGGCACCAGGGCAGGGCAGTATCTCAGGCTCGGTCTCTAATGACTAACAGCTTTTATGCTCCAGCTTGGTCAAGGTGTCCCATGCACTATTGTCACTGCAGATTAGAGTATAACAGAAGCTAGGAGTTCTTAGATGAAGCTGCTTTGGAGTTCTGAGTGGACAGAAGAGAGAATAATTTTCAGAAAAAATTCCCACCTCTTCAACATCTCATTCTTGTAAAAACCCTAACACAGCAGAACACTACACTACACACCCAATTCTCTCCTTGGGAAGAGGATGAGAGAACAGACATGTGATAAACATTAGTTAAAATTTCTTAATGTGCCACTGGAAAGTGCTCAGATCCCCCGGTGATGAGGGTGGGATACGAACCTTTATCAACCAGAATATTTGTCCAATTAATCTGACACTTTCCTGAACACTTTTCTATGAATGACTTCACGTGAGAAATGGTAGGTGGAAGTCATCCCTTCCTGGCCCCCTACCTCCCCCACCCCCAGGAAATTGGGTTGTGTGAATGAGAGAATTCAGTTTATAATATAAACTGTTTTAAAGCCTTATCCATGGAGTCTCTAGTGTGACATATTTCAAACAGAAATTCAGTTTTAAAGAGACCCAAATATGTAACCCTTCTGAATCAGTCAGACCCTAAGCTACATGGTTACCAAGTGTCTCTAGAAATGAGCGCTAGCTCTATGCCAAAAGCAACAGAGGGTCCTGTGGCACCTTTAAGACTAACAGAAGTATTGGAGCATAAGCTTTCGTGGGTGAATGCCCACTTCATCAGATGCAAGTAATGGAAATTTCCAGAGGCAGGTATAAATCAGTATGGAGATAACGAGGTTAGTTCAATCAGGGAGGGTGAGGTGCTCTGCTAGCAGTTGGTGTGAACACCAAGGGAGGAGAAACTGCTTCTGTAGTTGGATAGCCATTCACAGTCTTTGTTTAATCCTGATCTGATGGTGTCAAATTTGCAAATGAACTGGAGCTCAGCAGTTTCTCTTTGGAGTCTGGTCCTGAAGTTTTTTTTCTGTAAGATGGCTACCTCTACATCTGCTATTGTGTGGCCAGGGAGGTTGAAGTGTTCTCCTACAGGTTTTTGTATATTGCCATTCCTGATATCTGACTTGTGTCCATTTATCCTCTTGCGTAGTGACTGTCCAGTTTGGCCAATGTACATAGCAGAGGGGCATTGCTGGCATATATAACATTGGTGGACGTGCAGGTGAATGAGCCGGTGATGTTGTAGCTGATCTGGTTAGGTCCAGTGATGGTGTTGCTGGTGTAGATATGTGGGCAGAGTTGGCATCGAGGTTTGTTGCATGGGTTGGTTCCTGAGTTAGAGTTGTTATGGTGCGCTGCGTGGTTGCTGGTAAGAATATGCTTAAGGTTGGCGGGTTGTCTGTGGGCGAGG
This sequence comes from Trachemys scripta elegans, assembly GCF_013100865.1. Lineage (NCBI taxonomy): Eukaryota > Metazoa > Chordata > Testudines > Emydidae > Trachemys > Trachemys scripta. Next base: position 38,982,154 of record NC_048307.1, read on the forward strand.
ACTGGCCTGCCTCCCAAGGTCTGTGAAAGTGAGGGATCATTGTCCAGAATGGGTTGTAGATCACTGATGATGTGTTGGAGAGGTTTAAGCTGAGGACTGTAGATGATGGCCAGTGGAGTTCTGTTGGTTTCTTTTTTGGGCCTGTCTTGTAGCAGGAGGCTTCTGGGTACACGTCTGGCTCTGTTGATTTTGTTTCTTTATTTCCTTGTGGGTATCGTAGTTTTGAGAATGCTTGGTGAAGATCTTGTAGGTGTTGGCCTCTGTCTGAGGGGTTGGAGCAGATCCGGTTGTACCTCAGCGCTTGGCTGTAGATGATGGATCGTGTGGTGTGTCCGGGGTGGAAACTGGAGGCATGAAGGTAGGCGTAGCGGTTGGTGGGTTTTTGGTATAGGGTGGTGTTAATGTGGCCATCGCTTATTTGTACTGTGGTGTCTAGGAAGTGGACCTCCCATGTAGATTGGTCCAGGCTGAGGTTGATGGTGGGGTGGAAGCTGTTGGAATCATGGTGGAATTCTTCCAGGGTCTCCTTCCCATGGGTCCAGATGATGAAGATGTCATTAATGTAGTGTAGGTAGAGAAGGGGCTTGAGTGGACAAGAGCTGAGGAAGCGTTGTTCCAGGTCAGCCATAAAAATGTTGGCATATTGTGGGGCCATGCGGGTGCCCATGGCGGTGCAACTGATCTGGAGATATATATGGTCACCAAATTTGAAATAATTGTGCGTGAGTCACAGAGCTCAGCAACAAGTTGTGCTGTGTCATCATCAGGGATACTGTTCCTGACAGCTTGTATTCCATCTGTGTGTGGGATGTTTGTGTAGAGAGCCTTTACATCCATGGTGGCTAGGATGGTGTTTTCTGGGAGGTCACCAATGCATTGTAGTTTTCTCAGGAAATTGGTGGTGTCATGGAGATAGCTGGGAGTGCTGGTGGCGTAGGGTCTGAGTAGGGAGTCCACATATCCAGACAGTCCTTCAGTGACAGTGCCAATGCTCGAGATGATGGGGCGTCCAGGATTTCCAGGTTTGTGGATCTTGGGTAGTAGATAGAATAACCCCGGTCGGGGCGCTAAGGGTATGTTGATTTGTTCCTGTGTTAGTGTATGGAGTGTCCTGAGTAGATGGTGCAGTTTCTTAGTGTATTCCTCAGTGGGATCTGAGGAAAGTGGCCTGTAGAATTTGGTATTGGAGAGTTGTCTGGCAGCCTCCTTCTAGTAGTCAGACCTGTTCATGATGACAACAGCACCTCCTTTATCAGCCTCTTTGATGATAATGTCAGGGTGGTTTCTGAGGCTGTGGATGGCATTGCGTTCTGCACGACTTAAGTATGAGGCAAGCAATGTTGTTTTTCCACAATTTCTGCCTGTGCACATCGGCGGAAGCATTCTATGTATAGGTCCAGACTGTCATTTCGACCCTCAGGAGGAGTCCATGTGGAGCTCTATGCCAGATTCTGCCACTGTTTCCCATGCTGAGCAGTACTTTAATCCTTGAGTGCATCCATTCATTGCAATGGGACTACTTGAGGAATAAGGGACAAAAGTAGCAGAATCTGGACCTTAGTGATGAATCTTCCTGTTAAGTTTATTTTAGAAGCTTGTGTTCTATCCACACTTGTAATGACGTTTATTTTCTGTATCTTGATGTTTACATCCTTGCCACGATCTCCCTCCTGTTACTAGCCTGACAATGCACATTGTGAGAGACAAAGGGGGTGAGGAAATATTTTTTTATTGGATGAACTTCTGTTGAGAAGTTACCTCACTGCCCCACCTTGTGTCTCATATCCTGAGACCAATACAGCTACAACATTGCAAATGCATGTAGTTAACAGAGTTGTTTCACTGAGAGTCATTGCTGTATTTCCCATTACTATTTAGACATATGTATTTTGCTGTTATTTTTGATCTCTTAACAATTTTACTTATATAAAATTACAGTCCCCTTCTTCCAGAAAGTCATCTATTTTTCCCAGTTAACACAGACACCAGAGGGAGCTCTTTCAGTCCCAATTAAGTCTTTAACTTATATATGGGCTACAGAGTTTGAACACAATGCATTCCTCAGTTCATACCATTCTTTCTATATAATCAAAATCCCCTGGCCATCAGATGTGACCTATATTTTGCTTATTCAGCCCAGGACAGAATAGGAAGAACTTTCCCATGGCTTGGCTGCCTTTCTTCAAAATTAGCTCATCTGTCACTGTTTTTTACACTCCACATTAGAATGAGTGGATTTGTGCAGAAGCACAAAAAGAATTAAGTGCGAGCTATGGCTACACTGGCACTTCACAGTGAAAAAAACACCCCCTTGAGCGCAGCAAGTTACAGCACTGTAAAGCACCAGTGTAAACAGTGCCTCAGCGCTGGGAGCTGCTCTCCCAGTGCTGTAAGCTAATCCCCTCGGGGAGGTGGAGTACCTGCAGTGCTGGGAGAACTCTCTCCCAGCGCTGGCGCTGTGACCACACTCGCACTTCAAAGCGCTGCTGGGGGAGTGCTCCCGCGGAAGCGCTTTGGAGTTTCGAGTGTAGCCGTGCCCTAGTGTTTGGCATTTGTTGTAGTGGTGTAGCCAGGGTTGCAGCCGAGGAGGAGCAGCAGAGAAAAAAGGCGCCGGTCCTTTGGTGGCATTTTGGCGGCTCTGCGCATGCACCGAAATGCTGCCGAAAGACGGAGCGGCGCATGCGCAGGGCCACCCCACTTCCCCATCCGGAGCGCTATCCGGGGCACCGAGACCCCCGGCCATGCTCTCAGGGCCGGAGTCCCGGCCAGAGCGCTGGGAGTCCGTGGCCCCGTTCTGCCGGCTGGCCGGAGCGCCGGGAGGCGGGAGCCAGCAGGCCAGCCTGCGGCCCCATTCTGCCGGCCGGCCGGAGTGCCGGGAGCCAGCCCATGGCCCCATTCCGCAGGTGCCACTTTTGGGGAGTGTGGTCAGGGGAAGCGGCCGCTTCCCCTGAACCCCACTAGCTACGCTATTGATTTGTTGTGCCTCTCACCTCTTTCCCCACAAAGTTCAGCCCTACTGAGTCAGGTTAATGATTATTTCTGCACCTTCTCATGTCTGTTTGATGTAAATAAGGGCAAATCCAGCCACCCCAGCAGAGATCCAGGTTGTAGGACCTGTGACTCTCATTGCCCAGGTAGGTGAAGGAACAGAGATGTGCTCTGCAGCCATACAGGGAATCATTCTGGAAGATGATCTGAAATTTATGTGTTCTGGGGTGCTGAAAAGGCAGTAGCATGTCTGGTGGCCATGCTGAGCCCCATGGTTTAGGGATGGTCTGGCTTTGTATATATGATTGTAATTAACATCTGCTGCTCTATTCTAGTAAGCTGGATGAGGAGGGCTGGGCAGAGATCAGGAAGCAGCTCCGGGATTTCACACATACCACGCAGGTAAAATGCTTTCTGTTCTGAGGCAGACTGAAAAGAGGGCTAAGCATAGCCAAAGCACTTCTGCAATTGTAATGGTCACTGCCACTGTCAGGGTTCCCTCCCCACTCTGAATCTGGGGTACAGATGTGGGGACCCACATGAAAGACCCCCTACGCTTATATTCCACCAACTTAGGTTAAAAACCCTTCCAAGGCACAAATCCTTCCTTGTCCTTGGATGGGTACTGCTGCCACCACCAAGTGAGTTAGACAAAGATTTAGGAAAAGGAGTTCCTGTTTCTGCAAAATATCCTCCCAACCCCCTTCACCCCTTTTCCTGGGGAGGCTTGAGAATAATATACCAACCGAATAGGTTTACAAGGTGAGCACAGACCAGACCCTTGGGTTTTTAGGACCCTAAAAACCAATCAGATTCTTAAAAAAACAGAACTTTATTATAAAGAAAAAAGTAAAAGAAGCATCTCTGTAAAATCAGGATGGAAAGTAATTTTACAGGGTAATAAGATTCAAAACACAGAGGATTCCCCTCTAGGCAAAACTTTAAAGTTACAAAAAAAAAAAAACAGGAATAAACCTTCCTCTTAGCATAGGGACAATTCACAAGCTAAACCAAAAGATAATCTAACGTAATCTTAGATGCTTAGTTCAGGTATGGCTTTGGGAGATGTATTTTCCCTGCCCTGATTCCTCAGAGAGAACACAAAGGAACACAAAACAAAAACCTTCCCACACAGATTTGAAAGTCTCTTCTCCCCATATTGGTCCTTTTGGTCAGGTGCCAACCCAGGTTATTTGAGCTTCTTAACCCTTTACAGGTAAAGGAGGGATTTTATGCTATCCTTAGCTGTATGTTTATGACATGTCCCCCAAATCATAGACAGTGCTGGACAGCCTGCTCCACACTGGCTGTGATTTTTTTCCTGGAGCTCTAGGAGAAAACAGAGTTAATAAGACACATGCATCTTTAGATATACTACTGATTATATAAAAACGAACAACATTTTTCACATTTTAAGGATGATTTTAACCAGTTCATTTTGGGAAACTTTCACGGGAGAGTGTATCAGCCACTTTGTTAGAAGCTCCTGAAATGTGTTGTATTTTAAAATTAAAATCTTGGAGAGCTAAACTTCACCGAAGAAGTCTTTTGTTATTGTTCTTGATGGTATGAAGACACTTCAGCGCAGCCTGGTCAGTTTGCAGTTGGAAACACCGTCCCCAAATGTATAGGCATAGCTTTTCCAGAGCGTACACAATGGCGTAACATTCCTTTTTCCTGATTGACCAGTGGCTTCTCCTTTCAGACAGTTTTTTGCGAGAAACACGACAGGATGTTTTGATTTGGTCCTTCCTTCATTAAAACGGCTCCCACACCACGCTCAGACGCATCTGTGGTTACAGTACAGACCCGTTTACATGCGAATCCGCTTAACGCATGGTAGCACCATGCCTCCCAGTGCTATCTATTTAACACATGAGACTCGTTAACACGCGGTACAGGAACTTGCTATGTAGCGCTACAGATTTGCTCACTAACTCACTGACATAGAAATTGACAGGAAGTGCAGAGCGGAAACGTGTTGTACGTCTTTACTGCTGACAGGGGGAGGGTGGAAGGGGCAGCAATGTTAAAGCATTGCCTCAGAAGCGCTTTAAGGACGGTCCTTTGCTGCGACAGCACTTTAAGGATCCTCAAAGCATTGCCGCGGCAAAGGACTGCCCTTAAAGCACTGCCGCTGTTACCCGGGGTTCTTTGAACCCAAAGCTCTCAGTAACTTTTATTCTGTGCGAGGTGGTATTAAGAAATAAATCAAGGGAGACACAGCCGTCCAACTGATGGCTGGCTGGCACAAACAGGACAACACAAGTGCTTTTACTTAAAGCTAAACTTTACTTAGTCTCAAGCACTTACACACATCCGCAACAGGTTAGTGAAACACCCCCAACCCTCGATAATTACCGAAGCTGAGTGTGGCTTTCGAGTGGCACTGTGACAGGCTTCAGCTGGCCAGGCTTCCGTCTGCTGGTGGGAACCCGAAGATGTGTCCAGAGGGAGCGTCCCTGAAGAGCCCCTCCTGAGAAATCCAATTACCTCAAACTTTTTCCCCTTATTTATACATTAGTAATACAATGAGATATCCCTTAAAGAAAACTTGCTAAGCAAGTAGGGTTAAAAGGTCAGACACCTTATGATTGCCAATTAACCAGAGATATATATATATTTTTTTTTCCAGAGTGTTCATGCCTTTGGGCCCTGACAAACGTTCCCGGGGGTACATATAAACAGACTTCTTGTTTTTCTACAATACATGCATCAGCAATTTTAACACTCTTAGCAGGAAGGGTGTGGGGTCAAGCTGTCCTGTCTGTGGCACCCAAAACCCCCGCCCCTCCTGTCTGGTTACACTGAGGCTGCTGTATGACCAATTTACGACCTGCCGACTTCGCTATTTTTGTTAGCAATAAGCAAGAATGGTTCAGTATGGCCTGTTAACTTGACTACTGTTAGTAATACACAATAGTGGTTTAGGCACTTTATTTGTTTGCCAAAATCTCCCCGAACACCGTGACAGCGCTTTAACGTTGCTGCCAGCAGGGACCCTACCAGAGGGCCGCCGATGGGGGAGGCAAAAAGGGCAGGGACATTAAAGCGATGGTCCTTTGCCGAGGCAGCGCTGTGCCGCCAACGGGGGGGGGGGGGGGGGAAGCGGCGCAGCAACGTTAAAGCGCTACCGTGGCAAAGGACTCTGCAGCGCTTTAAGGTACCTTCCCCTTTTGCCCCCCCCCCCCCTTGGCCGATCACGAGCGGGGGGGGCAAAGGGAGCAGCTGCCCTGGGGCCGGCAATTTAAAACTGCTTGGGGCTCCGGACGCCGCCCTTTAAATCACCATGGGAACCCCGGGCGGCATGGACCAGGCAGCCTGGAAGGGCTGGCTGAGGGATGCTGACCCCTAGCCCCTCCCCTTCCACATGAGGCCCCGCCCCTTCCGGGGGCCAGAGCCGCCCCCGCCCCATACCAGTAAGGGTCTTGAGTTACTTTCACCCCGTGTAGTAATAATAATGTTTTTATTGGATTACACATTTGAATTTATATTCTTGTAAAGCGCCATTAACAGATAGGCCTGCAGTATTTGGGACGCTGTGAATATGTATGTAATCCTAGATAATTATGTGTGTGTGTGTGTGTGTGTGTGTGTGTGTAGATATCTTAAGATATTTCAGCATGGCCCTCTTAACCCGTGGTCCATTAACACGCAGTCGTGATGGCTTGACTCATGACATCCGCGCGTAAACGGGTCTGTACTGTACTATGAAAGGTTTGTTAATCTGGGGCCCTTAGCACAGAGTTAGACCTGAGTGTCACTTTAAGCTGGTTAAAGGCCTTTTGACACTTTTTAGTTCACTGAACTGCATTTGGCTGCTTTTTTTTGGTTAGGTCTGTCAGTGGGGCGGCGATTTGGCTGTAGTGCTGTACAAATCGCCTGCAATATCCGGCCAAGCCTAAGAAGGATTGGACCGTTTTGTTTTTTTTTTGACTTTGGGACAGGCCACTTTTGGATAGCATTAACTTTGGCCTGTAGGGGTTGATAGTTCCTTGGCCCACTTGGTGTTCAAGGTAAGTTACTTTGTTTAGGCCTATTTGACACTTAGCCTTAACAGTTAGTCCTGCCTCTCTTAAGCACTTGAAGACTTTTTGTAGATGCTTTAGGTGTTCTGCCCATGAATCAGAAAAGATGGGCACATCGTCAAAGTAGGCGACTACAGATTCTCCCAATTCCACTAGGAGACTATCTACAAGTTTTTGGAAGGTGGCGGGTGCATTTTGCAGCCCAAAAGGGAGCACATTAAATTTATACAGCCCTACATGGGTGATGAAGGCTGACCTTTCCTTGGCGGATTCATCTAGTGGTACTTGCCAGTACCCCTTGGTTAAGTCTAAGGTAGAGATGAACTGGGCACCTTCCAGTTTCTTCAATAGCTTATCTGTGCATGGCATTGAATAGTTGTCTGGGCAAGTCACAGCACTTAGCTTACAGCAGTCCACGCAAAAGCGTATTTCCCCATCTGATTTGGGAACTAGAACCACTGGAGATGCCCGTGCACTGTTAGAGGGGTGGATTACACCCATTTGTAGCATGTCCTGGATCTTCCGTTCTATAGCAGTTTTGGCTTGAGAAAACACCCAGTAATGTTGGGCTCTAATTGGGTGAGCATTACTTGTGTCAATGTAGTGGTATGCCCGTTCGGTCCGTCCTGGAGTGGCTGAGAACATCGGCACAAAGCTAGTGCATAGCTCCTTTATCTGCTGTCGCTGCATACGTCCAAGGGCATGGAGAGGTTCACCTCTTCCACGCCACTGTCACCTTTTCCTTCGTAGTAGACACTTTTAGGCCCTCAGCGTCATCTCTTCCCTGGGCTGTAAACTGACAAACCTTTAATTCTCTGGAATAAAAGGGCTTTAGAGAATTAATGGGGTACACTTTAGGCTTTAGGTTTGAGGTGGGGGATGCTATGAGACAGTTAACAGCTCCCAGGCGCTCTTGGACCGTAAATGGCCCTTCCAACGATGCTTCCATTTTATGGGCCTGGAGCGCCTTCAAGACCATGACCTGGTCCCCTACTTTGAAGGAACGCTCTCTGGCATGTTTATTATACCAGGCTTTTTTCTCTTCCTGAGCATCTTTTAGGTTTACTCTAGCAAGGGCTAAAGAGGTTCGGAGGGTGTTTTGTAGGTTGTTTACAAAGTCCAGAATGTTAGTTCCTGGAGAAGGCGTAAACCCCTCCCATTGCTGCTTCACCAACTGTAATGGCCCCTTAACCTCGTGGCCATACACAAGTTCAAATGGTGAAAACTCTAAACTGGGATGTGATACAGCCCTGTAGGCAAAGAGCAACCGCTGGTTGCCCACTCCCTCCCCACTCTAAACTCTGGGGTATAAATATGGGGACCCACATAAAAGACTCCCTAAGCTTATTTCACCAGCTTAGGTTAAAAACTTTTCCAAGGCACAAATCCTTCCTTGTCCTTGAATGGGTATTGTTGCCACCACCAAGTAAATTAAACAAAAATTCAGGAAAAGAACCACTTGAAGTTCCTATTTCCCCAAAATCATAGAATCATAGAATATCAGGGTTGGAAGGGACCTCAGGAGGTCATCTAGTCCAACCCCCTGCTCAAAGCAGGACCAATCCCCAACTAAATCATCCCAGCCAGGGCTTTGTCAAGCTGGGCCTTAAAAACCTCCAAGGAAGGAGACTCCACCACCTCCCTAGGTAACGCATTCCAGTGCTTCACCACCCTCCTAGTGAAATAGTGTTTCCTAATATCCAACCTGGACCTCCCCCACTGCAACTTGAGACCATTGCTCCTTGTTCTGTCATCTGCCACCACTGATAACAGCTCCATCCTCTTTGGAACCCCCTTCAGGTAGTTGAAGGCTGCTATCAAATCCCCCCTCATTCTTCTCTTCTGGAGACTAAACAATCCCAGTTCCCTCAGCCTCTCTTCATAAGTCATGTGCTCCAGACCCCTAATCATTTTTGTTGCCCTCCGCTGGACTCTTTCCAATTTTTCCACATCCTTCTTGTAGTGTGGGGCCCAAAACTGGACACAGTATTCCAGATGAGGCCTCACCAATGTCGAATAAAGGGGAACGATCACGTTCCTCGATCTGCTGGCAATGCCCCTACTTACACAGCCCAAAATGTCGTTAGCCTTCTTGGCATCAAGAGCACACTGTTGACTCATATCCAGCTTCTTGTTCACTGTGACCCCTAGGTCCTTTTTTGCAGAACTGCTACCTAGCCATTCGGTCCCTAGTCTGTAGCAGTGCATGGGATTCTTCCGTCCTAAGTGCAGAACTCTGCACTTGTCCTTGTTGAACCTCATCAGGTTTTTTTTGGCCCAATCCTCTAATTTGTCTAGGTCCCTCTGTATCCGATCCCTACCTTCTAGTGTATCTACCACACCTCCTAGTTTAGTGTCATCTGCAAACTTGCTGAGAGTGCAGTCCACACCATCCTCCAGATCATTAATAAAGATATTAAACAAAACCGGCTCCAGGACCAACCCTTGGGGCACTCCGCTTGAAACCGGCTGCCAACTAGACATGGAGCCATTGATCACTACCCGTTGAGCCCGACGATCTAGCCAGCTTTCTATTCACCTTACAGTCCATTCATCCAGCCCATACTTCTTTAACTTGGCGGCAAGAATACTGTGGGAGACCGTATCAAAAGCTTTGCTAAAGTCAAGGAATAACACATCCAGTGCTTTCCCCTCATCCACAGAGCCAGTTATCTCATCATAGAAGGCAATTAGGATAGTCAGGCATGACTTCCCCTTGGTGAATCCATGTTGACTGTTCCTGATCACTTTCCTCTCCTCTAAGTGTTTCATAATTGATTCCTTGAGGACCTGCTCCATGATTTTTCCAGGGACTTAGGTGAGGCTGACTGGCCTGTAGTTCCCCAGATCCTCCTCCTTCCCTTTTTTAAAGATGGGCACTACATTAGTTTTTCTCCAGTCATCTGGGACCTCCCCCAATCGCCCCCAAGCCCTTCATCCCTTTTCCTGGAAAGGCTTAAAAATAATATACCAACCAAATAGGTTAACAAGGTAAGCACAAACCAAACCCTTGGATTTTTAGAACACTAAAAACCAATCAAATTCTTAAAAAAACAAAACTTTATTATTAAAAAAAAAAAAAAGTTAAAAAAGCACCTCTGTAAAATCAAAATAAAAAGTAATTTTACAGGGAAATAAAATTCAAAACACAAAAAAATCCCCTCTAGGCAAAACTTTAAAGTTACAAAAAAACAAAAATAAACCTTCCTCTTAGCATAAAAACAATTCACAAGCTAAAACAAAAAATAATTTAAAGCGTTTCCTTCCTATTACTTACAATTTGTAATCTTAAATGCTTAGTTCAGGTATGGCTTAAAAAAATGTATTTTCCCTGCCCGAATTCCTCGCTAACCCCAAAAAACCACAAAGAAACACAAAACAAAAACCTTCCCCCGCAATTTAAAAGTATCTTCTCCCCTCATTAGTCCTTTTGATCAGGTGCCAACCAGGTTATTTAAGCTTCTTAACCCTTTACAGGTAAAGGAGGAATTTTATGCTACCCTTAACTGTATGTTTATAACAGCCACCATTACCATTACATGTTCATTCCAAGGACAGATGCTTTTCTTGATCTAACATGCTGCTACCTGCTGGAGCTCTTCCATAACATTTCCTATCTGTGCACCAGCAGCAGTGCAGCTCCACTGGGAGATAACACCACTGGCAGTGGACAAGCTGGCAGTTTTACCACCATGTTGTCTAGATTTGCCCTGAGCAGGGTTGGTTGGCATGGCAGTTAAAAACACTAGCACTCCCTTTATTACTACCACTGGCGAATACAAAGAAGGGAAATGTTCAGGAGGAAAGGCTGTCGTAGATACCCCAAGCAGTTTCTGAAACACTGTTGCCTGCAGTACTCTAGCACTTTAATCACTTTCAGTGCTGGGTTAGGGGGGGACAACTGCTGAAAGCATTTGCAGCAGGGCTTCAATTTCCTAGCCTGGATTAGCTATAGACACTGAAGAAAAACATGTTTTCCTATCATTTCTTCTGTCCATACAAGTTAGGAGAAATCACATAACACTGTGGTCACATGATTGTTTTTTTTTTTTTTTTAAATTCATTTAGACAAGGACTAAAGGAGGGAAGCAGTGTAGCCTAGCAGATAGAGCACTGGACTAAAACCTCAGGAGAGATGCCGGGTTGGCCACTGGCCTGCTGGGTGACCTTGGGGAAGTCATAGCACCACTCTGTGCCTCAGTTTTCCCAGCTGTAAAATGGGGATAATGATACTCCTTTGTAAAATACTTTGAGATCTACTGATGAAAAGCACTAGATAAGAGCCGGAGATTATAATTATAAAGGGAAGATCTCTTTAAAAACTCTTGCCAGGGAAGGGGATGGAGGTCATATACATTCCAATGCTGTACATCTGGAAGCCACACTACCAATCCCCACACCGCCCTAGTGGAGAGAGTAGGTTGTGAGGCAGTTGTCTGGGGATAACTAGGGGTGTCTTAGGACTGGATTTAGCACTTTCCTGATAGTCGTGTAACCAGAGGCTTTGATATTAAACAGCACCTCCCCTCCAAGCCCATCTCAATGCACCTGACAGTGTCTCCAAGCTGGCTGCAATGGCAGGATGTCATTGTTTTCAGGGCACTGAACACCTGTAGTTTGGCTCTTTGGGAAGCTCATGTGTCTGAATGTTGTTCTGATTTTCAGTTAATCAGGCATCTTATTTAGCTTAATTCCCAGAAATCTCAGGGCTGGAGGATGAGTGTATGAGAACAGGAGTACTTGTGGCACCTTAGAGACTAACACATTTATTTGAGCATAAGCTTTCGTGGGCTACAGCCCACTTCACTGTAGCTCACAAAAGCTTATGCTCAAATAAATTTGTTAGTCTCTAAGGTGCCACAAGTACTCCTGTTCTTTTTGCAGCTACAGACTAACTCGTCTGCTACTCTGAAACCTGTCAGAGTGCATGAGAAATTCAGCAGCCTCTGAGTTGATGACCACTTCAGAGGGGAGAGGTAGCACCAGTCCAGTGCCTCCCCCAAAGCACTCCCTTATCACTTCTTGTTCTCTCCTTGTTATTTTTGCCCCCTAGGAAGATCTGGAGAAGGAGAGAAGCCAGCTACTCACTCGGGCAATTGTGGCAGAAGAGCAGGTGCTGGAGCTGCAGGAATATGTAGATAAGCATCTTGCAAGGTGAGATGGGGATCCCTTCATCTGTCCCTTGCTCCATGCACAAGGCTTACTTCCAGGGCTGGTGAATACTGTGATAACTGCTGCCTTCCCACAGCGCAACCCAGCTAATGTTTGAAAGTGAATCCAGCTTGTGAGCAGCTGGCTGTCTCAGTAACTCAGCACGATCAAGGGAGTTTGCATCTGTCCTTTCCAAGGCATAATATTTCCTTCCTCTGGGCTGCAGCCCACCCTGGGGATGATGAAAGCTGTGTAGGAGGCTAAGGAGGGGGGTGAGTGGGGAAGACTGTCTAGAATTCAAAGCCTTTCCATTTTGCAACTCTTAACATGTCGGCTGTCAACCACTGGTTCATCACAGCCACAACAAGGGAGAAAAGCTGCTAGTGCTGCCACCATCAGGAGGCGCTATTACACAGCTTGTACAACTGCAACCAATTGCTCTTAAAAACAGAGGACCAAAGTCATAACTGGTGTAACTCCCAGGCTTGTTGCTGATGGAATCCCTTGGCTGAGTTCCTAGGTATTAGTTCACATGACAGGTTGGGACAAATCTAGCATTACCCTTAGCTGTAGTTTTCCCCCTGTCTGGATAGTGTTTGGGAACTTGACTTCAGTCTCACATTGGCTTTACAATCTCAGTCGTCAGCAGGGTTCTTATGACCGCAGCTGATGCAAGGTTGACATTGCTTTTCTTTGTAACCTATGTTTCTTTCAGGTACAAGCAGGAGATCCTGAGGTTAAGGAAATTTGTAGGGAGCGAGGCACCCAGAGCATTCAGTGCTGGGGCTTCTGATGCTCACTTAATGCAGAGATCCAAAAGGACCATCAGCCATGAACTGTAGCTTTTGCCATGGCCCTGACAAGCAGCAGTCATTAGTTCATCATAGGAAAGACAAGGACATAAAACTGAGTGGCTGCCTGGCTGTAATATTCAGTGCTCTGTCACACCAAGAGATAATTCACTCCAGCGAGCGCTCTTCATACTGGGGCCCTCTTACTAAAGGACTAGGACTTGCTGAGAAGGAAATCAGCAGTATACATTTGACCCTACAGAGGTAAATAAATTTACTAAAAACAGATCAAAACTCAGCGCTTTGTTCCCCCTTTATCTTGTTTTGTGAGGTTTCCCTCCCTCCAGCAGGCCATAAAGATTTCCCTTTCATTGCAGAAGTGCTCAGTAGCCGCAGAGCACCACTGCTGGTACCTCAGGGTGGTGCAGCACCAGAGTGGGTTGAACCATCACCCAAACTTAGTCTACTGCAGAGCTGGTGGACTCAGCTTACTATGCACCTGAATTAACAGGTTCCCTTCACCTTCTGCTAGACAGTTGCCCTTACCATTGTAACAGCTGCAAAGTGCTGTGCTTCACCGGTGCTAACTCCCACCACCTCGCCCCTGTCTGAGCTGGAGAGGAGTAGAAGTAGGTGTCATAACTGTTCATGTGTTCCTTAGGCATTTCAGCCGCCACCTCTGCTAAGGGTTCACTGAGCTGCGGCCTCAGCTCTACCATGTACTGGTCTGTAGTGATGCTGTATCCAAGGCAGGCCCTTTCAAAATTTTCTAAGAAGGCCTCAGTATCATCGCCTGCCTTGTAGGTGGGGAATTTTCTGGGATGGGAAGTGGTACCTGGAGAGGGGTTGTTAGGATTGGCTGTTGTATCCGGCCTAGCCCGTGCTAATTCCAGTTCATGCTTCATCTCTTTTTCTCTCAGCTCCATAGCTCTCTTGTGGGCCTCCTCTTTGGCTTTCTCTTCAACTTCTTGCTTGAGTTTTTTTAATTGAACCAGTCTCTGATTTTTTTTTCATTTTCTTCTGCTTCTAGTCTGGCCAGTTCTATTTTGTTAGCTACTTCTTTGGTAGTCATTTTCCTGTTTTCTTGTGCTGGGCCACACCCCTCTGCAGTTGACTGAAACTGGGATGCACTCAGCTCAGGCTGCTGCTGAGGTAAGAGACTTTCTAACTAGCTATCCCCGAGTAGAAAGAAAAAAAAAAACAATTCAGCTTGTAAATTCCTTTTACCAGCTGTTTGCTCATTGATTGAGCCCTTCTCTTTAACAAAGACCCTTGTTTAAAAAAAACTTAACACCTCTGCCTTCAGGCAAGGAGAGATAAGATATGCATCTACCTTCAGCTCTGCTTTCCAAGCAGCTAGAAAGGAGAAAAAAAATTTTTTACTGGCTGTTGGTTTAAAATGATCCCACCGCTCTGCCACAATGTCAAGGCTGCTTCCCTACTCTGAACTTTAGGGTACAAATGTGAGGGCCTGCATGAAAACTTCTAAGCTTAACTACCAGCTTAGATCTGGTCCGCTGCCACCATTCCCAAAGCTAATTCCCTTCCCTGGGAAGTCTTGAGAGACCTGTTCAGAAAGATTTGGAAAACCTGGATTGATGTCTGGTCCCTCTCAGTCCCAAGAGCGAACAACTTCCCAAACAAAGAGCACAAACAAAAGCCTCCGCTCCCCCTCCTCCCCAAGATTTGAAAGTATCTTGTCCCCTTATTGGTCCTTTGGGTCAGGTGTCAGCCAGGTTACCTGAGCTTCTTAACCCTTTCCAGGTAAAAGGATTTTGGAGTCTCTGGCCAGGAGGGATTTTATAATACTGTACACAGGGGAGCTGTTACCCTTCCCTTTATAGTTATGACAGTAGGGTTCAGGTTAGGATTTGAGCTCAGCTGCTCTTATGGACAGGGCACTGAGGAGACTTTACAGCTCTGCACTCATGGTGAGTTGTTCCATGGAGAAGGACCTGCTGGGTGGTGACTATGTGAGGAGGACCTACAAGGACTTGATGATCAGGGAGAAAGAGAGAGAGCTGGAGAAGCTGCATTACTGAGCCTTTCTCCCAGGGAATTCTGAACACAGTCCAGAATGGCTCTGTCTATGGTGAGGGGCAGGCAGCACCCCAGCCCTGCCAGAAGGATGAACCGAGTCCTGCAGTCTTTTTATTGTTAGAAAATGAATTGCAAATCTATTAAGAAGAGGAAATGAGTTATTTTAAACAAGAATCAAAGATTCAGCTCTTCAGTCTTGTGACAGTTCTTTGGGGATTTCCAGCCCAAGTCCCCAGTTCAAAGGCTGTCCAGGATTCTGGTTCTAGGGAAGCCAGAGCATGTGGGGTAAAGTCTGACAAATCATCACCCCCTCCCTGCTCATCGCAACCCCCTTCTCTCCCATGCTTGCTGGGCTATTCAGCTGAGTAGTCACACTATGGCAGCATTTGCCCTCCAGAGCAGTTCTGAGGGGCTAAAAAAAGCACACACATCTGCAGAGGCTCCAACGATATTGTCCAGGCTGTAAACCCCAGCTGCAGCTGAGCTCTTGACTCATTCTAGGCATCCCTCAGGTTTGTTCTGCCCTTTTTGCCGTACAGTCTTGATGTCATAGGCCCAGCTTCTGTTTATACCCCCTCCAACACTGGTGGTTGGCATCCAGGTGGGAAAGGGGAAGCGTCCAGCCACCACCCGGGCCTCATCTGGCAGTTCTGCAAGCAGCTTTGTCTCTAGGAGAGGTAGCTAATGGGGAGGAGGAAGGGGAAGCTGTTACTCACAGTCACTGGTATCACAAGGAGGGGAAAAAGTTGTGTGTGTTGTGTTCTAGAGACTTTTTGCAGGTTTGCCATTGGTTAGCAGAGTTGTCATTTTGATTATTAATATTGATATTGAAGTAGCATCCAGTGGCCCCAGTCAGGATCCGGACCCCATTATGGTGAGCATGGTACAAACGCATTTATAGATGAAGCCCCTGCTCTGAAGAACTTACAATCCAGGACACATTCATGGAGCTTGGCTTTATGTTCAAAAATTAATTTGATCTCAACAGTAAACAGTAATGGCCCAGAAGGGGGCTGGCTCCATGGAGATGAGAAGTAAACACCCAAACCAAGCCAAGGACACCAATGCCAGCAAGATCTACAGTACAGATCCGTTTACGTGAGGATGGGGGGAGTCAAGCCGTCACAACTGCGTGTTAACGGACCGCGGGTTAAGAAATATCTTAAGATATCTATATATACATATGTATAATTATCTAGGATTACATACGTATTCAGTGTCCTAAATACCGAAGGCCTATCTGTTAACGGTGCTTTGCAAGAATATAAATTCAAATGTGTAATCTAATAAAAATATTATTACTACTAAACAGGGGTGAAAGAAACTCAGGACACTTACCGGTACACGGTGGGGGTGGCTCTGGCCCCCAGAAGAGGCAGGGCTAGGGGTCAGCATCCCCCAGCCAGCCCTTCCAGGCCACCTGGTCCGTGCTGCCCGGGGTTCCCATTGTGATTTAAAGGGCGGCATCCGGAGCCCCAGGCCCTTTTAAATTGCTGACCCCAGGGCAGCTGCTCCCTTTGCCCCCCTGCCCATCAGCAGCCGAGGGGGGGCAAAAGGGGCAGGGACCTTAAAGCGCTGCAGGGTCCTTTGCTGCAGCAGCGCTTTAACGTTGCTGCGCCCAGCCACCCTCATCGGCGGCCCAGCGCTGCTGCAGCAAAGGACTGTCCTTAAAGCACTGCAGCACTTTAATGTCCCTGCCCTTTTTGCCTCTCCTGTTGGCGGGGGGAGGGGGAGAAGGGGCAGCAACATTAAAGCGTTTAAGGATGGTCCTATGCCGCGGCAGTGCTTTGAGGATCCTTAAAGCACTGCTGCAGCAAAGGACCATCCTTAAAGCGCTACCATGGCAGCGCTTTAACGTTGCTGCCCCTCCCTGCCTCCCCCCTGTCGGCGGTAAAGACATACAACACGTTTCCCCTCCGCACTTCTTGTCGATTTCTATGCCAGTGAGTTAGTGAGCAAATCTGTGCGCTACATAGCAAGATCCTGTACTGCGTGTTAACAAGTCTCGCATGTTAAATAGGTAGCACTGGGAGGCATGGCGCTACCATGCGTTAAGCCGGATTCACGCGTAAACGGGTCTGTACTGTATTCTTTGGTGCTAATATCCACAGAGCAATAAATAATACCTTCATAGAAACTTATCTCGGCACTACCTGGGATGGAGTTCAGTAGGCCCCTGTTGCAAGACACAGTGGCCCCCTGTTGGACGACTTCTAAGTATTGGCAGTCTATCACAATAAGAAGGGCTTATGCTAACCCTCTTTATCTCTGAACTGAGGCCAGATCTGCAGATGCACTGAGCACTTGCTACACCCATTGAAACAAGCAGGAGGCGCAAGTGTTCAGCACCCCAACATGTTTAGGAATTTTGAATCACAAAATGCAAACTCTGCTGTATCCGTCCCTACAGCTACACAGTGCTCAATGCATTCACCTACCTCCGTAGTCACAGTGCTGGCTGGGGATATAGTAAGAGTGTACACCCAGCACACATGGGCAGTTTCTCAGCAGATCCAACATTTGGGCTATCCCCACTCAAGGAAAACCCCCACTGATGGGGCCATTAGCAGGTGTCCACAGCAGCCTTGTTAAGGCAGATGCACTAGGATTTCGTTGGTTATGTGAAACATATATAGTTCTAGTGCCATTTTCTTAAGGGTTTTTTGCCAACATTCAGGATGATCCCTTTACTCGAGTATCCTCCCTTCTCATTGATTTGCCCAACAAAGTAGGAAATTGGCAACCAGCCCTTCACCCTTAACCAACTGTACCAGCCTCTAGAGAGTGCTTGGACTTACCACACTGGGAGCTAGGAAGATAGAGATGTTGTTGCAGTCAGACAGGTTTACCTTTAAGAAGATAAAGTCAGTCATGGAGAGAGAAATAACAGGCTGAAGGTTCAGTGCAATATGTGCTGGGGAAAGAGGATCTTAGTGGACTCTTAAATCTATGTATAAGGGTCAAACATCACTTGTTGACATACAGGAAGTTATTCTAAAGCCCAAAGAGGTCAATAATACTGAGCAAGTGAGATTTTTGGGAGGGGGAGTTGTGCTGTTATCAGGAGGTGCTGCAAAAACACTGTTACTGGACTAGATACAGGTGTGTCTCTGATAACGGATTAAATAAAATCTTAGGGTCCCAAAATGTAGAGATGGGACTGACTTATTAGTTCATAGAGTCCAGTAGGTCTCAACCTATTTACCATTGTGGGGGGCATACGTGGCTCTCCGTGTGTTATGTGAGCTGCATCCACACAATATATATACTACTGATTGGGCCGCAAGCGGCCCGTGGGTTGAGAATCACTGATCTAGTCCATCTCTGCCAGTGTTTTCTCCAGCCTAGTTTTAGATGTGTGGAGAGGTTCAGCTTTTGCTAATAGATCTTTAGGAGGCTTGATGCATGTCTAGAGTCCCAGGTATAGACGGGCAATATGAGAGGAACATCTTCAAGCATGCCCTCCTGCTGCACTGAGAAAGGACATTTATGCAAGGTAGGGGGCTCTTTCATTGTCCCTCTTGTAGAGCTTCCCAAGGCTCCAGACCTCAGTGTTTTCAACATCATTTTCAGCTGTGTGTGTTAAAGGCCAGGAGAAGGAAAACAGATGGATGATCCCAGCTAAACACACCTGAGGAACCTACAGAGGTGAATTAACAGTAATTCAATATTATTGGACAGAGAGGGCCAATGTGGCTTTCTTCTCCCTTTTGCCACAGTGCTGCTGATGTAGGAACTGAGGAAAGTTTCTAGCACACAAAGAGTTGGATGATCAAATTATATCTGATCCATAAGGAACAGTTCCAGTGCGGGAAAGGGGAAAAAAACCCAGTGCCTCTAAGAAGTAGGTTTGGAGGAGAATGCTGACCTTTTGCCCAGTGTGGCTAAAGCCCCGATGTCTATGTTTAGCAGAGGTAGGTCCTTTGATCTTAGAGATAATGTAGTCAGTCAGCCTGAGAAATCCAGAGTCCTGACTCCATCACAAGAAGTTACCTTCCATAGATCTTGCCGTTGGTAGAAAACCTTCCCGTAACACCCAGCCCTCCAGGCGCGATAGTTGGAGAGTTTCAACAGCCAGGGGTTGAGTTCGTAGCCAACAGCTGGTCTGAAGCCTTGTTTATATGCTTCTAATACCTGGAGAGAGGAATTGAAACCAAAATAAACCTCCATGTTTGTTCCTGAAATAATCTCTGGAGCAGTGGCTGTAGATCAGACAGCTTCCAGCTACTCCATTCCCAGCAGCAATCACTGTGGGGAATGGATAAGAGTACTCTCTTTACCTGCACTGCATTCTCTAAGCAGCTCTTGTAGGGAAAGGGGTAGGAAGGTAAGGAGTAGATGATTAATGACCAGATGCCAGTGTAGAAGGTAGCTGGCAAGGCTCAACATGTAACATGATACGTCCTTCGAGATAAATCAGGGAGGCAGTGAAACAGAGAGAAACTGAGGGTGTGATTCTGTGAAGGGCTGAGTTTTCAACTCCTCTCAGTTCAGCATGCTCAGGACCTCCCAAGAGGAAGTTAGCACCTTGCAAGCTCAGACTAACAATGAGGAAAGGACAAGACAGGGTTTGAGAATGGTTGTAAGTACCAGTCTTATCAGAACTTTTTTCTGATAAGCTAAAGCGATTCCCTTCTACTGGTTGTGAGAGTACTATAGTTGCTCCAATCCCTTCCTTCCCCAGCAGAAGTCATTCTAAGATGATGTGCAGGAGTAACAGCTATGTGGGGGCTCTCAACTGCTCCATCCCAAATTCGTTAAGGAGTCCAAGTCTAGGAAAGGGACATGTGAGTTGCTCCATAAGGAGCATTGCCTAAATACTCCAGTCCCAGGAGTCTTTGCAGGGAATGGCTAAGAGCAATTGCCTTGAAAGAGCTTTCAGTCTAAGGAGTTACGCTGGTGTAAGCCCACCACAACCTCAACTAAGTTTCTCTAGCTCAGGGGTCGGCACGTGGCTCGCCAGGGTAAGCACCCCGGCGGGCCGGGCCAGTTTTATTTACCTGCTGACGCGGCAGGTTCGGCCGATCGCAGCCCCCACTGGCCGCGGTTCGCCGTCCCGGGCCAATGGGGGAGGCGAGAAGCGGCGTGGGAGAGCGATGTGCTGGCCGCAGCTTCTTGCCGCCCCCATTGGCCCGGGACGGCAAACCGCGGCCAGTGGGGGCCGCGATCGGCCGAACCTGCCACGTCAGCAGGTAAATAAAACTGGCCCGGCCTGCCGGGGTGCTTACCCTGGCAAGCCGCGTGCCAAACGTTGCCGACCTCTGCTCTAGCTATACACGGACATAACAGGGAGCAGGATGTGGATGCTCTTGGAGTGGGAGATCTACCCTTAACACTATTAACTCTTCAAAATGCAAACCAGCAGCTGTGAATATCAGACACAAGGACTTTTTTCTCGCTTACAATTCTGCCATCTCCTGACCCTAAATCCACCATCTTCCCAGAGCGTCCTTTCAGCAACGACATCACATTCTCAACTTGCTTGGCACTTGATGGTACATATGGCACCTAGTTTAGAGAAATATAAGCCCCAGTCAAACACAAGTTACCTTTCTGGTGTTCCAGTTGTGTCAGAGTACTGCAGGATGCAGTAACGCATCCTACAAAGCATGGTGTTTTGGGACATGTAGTTCCACACTTGTGCAGGCTGCACATTCATTACAAACAAGGCCCAATCCTGCAAATGGATTCGTACAGCCAAACGCTTGTTATAGCCCAGAGCTCAACTCACTTCACTAGATTTCCACATGGGCACAAGGGTTTGCCTGTATGGATTTGACTGCAAGATCAGGGCCATAAAGTGAAGTCAAGGATAGCCACTTTGGTCACCTACACACTAGGTCTATCTGAATAGGAGGAAACAGCACTAAACAGTCAGGAGACTCCCAGCTGAAGAAAGCAAACGGGACTGAGACCTAGAGGAGCTAGCCTCAGCCACTATGCTAAGCACAACTGGAAATTGAGCCAGATCCACAACTGGTGGAAGTGACTTAAATGAAGCTGCACCCACTTACCCAAGCGGGAGGTTGGATCCTAACTAGGTCTCATCAAAACACAGCTGGAGTACTAAAAATGAAACCTATCATAGAGATCTTTTCACTTGCAAACAAAACAGTTTTACAAATATTAATCATGTCAGCTATGTTTCAGGTGCAGAGTTTGTAAAGTGGTTTGGGAGCCTTTGGAATTAAACATCTTAAAACAAGAGATATTGGCAAGGTTGCTAAGAACAAAAAATGTGACAAAATAATTCTCATGTGGTTTTATTTCCCATAGCAAATGCCTCAAATATCCTTGTGCCAGCAGGCCAGAGTTCACAAGTGACCCTATAACCGAAGAAGTGAGGTTTTTATCCACGAAAGCTTATGCCCAAATAAATCTGTTAGTCTTTAAAGTGCCACCAGACTCCTTGTTGTTTTTGTAGATACAGACTAACACGGCTACCCTGATACCTATAACCAGTGCATCCCTTGCATCTGAAGAAGTGAGGTTCTTACCCACGAAAGCTTATGCTCCCAGTACTTCTGTTAGTTTCAAAGGTGCCACAGGACCCTCTGTTGCTTTTTACAGATTCAGACTAACACGGCTACCCCTCTGATGCTATAACCAGTGGGTACGTGACAGAACAGAAACGCCATAGTAAAGAAATGTTTCATGCATCTTCCAGGGTGCCTTTATAAACCACATTGGGGGAATAAAATCATGTTATATAAAAAGCTTGGTAATATTCATTCCCCTCCAAATATATACTTAATGCGGCCTCTTCTCTTAAACCAGAACAAATCCCCATTAAAAAGCCCTGGCGAATGATCTACCTGTAACTTTAAAGGCACTCTGCAGAAGCCAGGCATGAGAACTCCTGCCCACATAACATAGGCAGCAAAACCTGTGCCTGCTGCAAGCTGCACGAGGCCCCAGCCACCAATAGTCTTCCCTTGAAACTCCATTGCCAGCTCTTCTATGTCATCAGGATCCATAGCTGTAAAAACACCAGGATCGGAAGGAGATTTATTCGTTAACCAGCTAATCATACCTGGCACGTATTCAGCATGCTGTATTTGTATTTACAGCACTGCACACACAGGGCGACAAAAAACCCACTGTATTCTTGTACGCCCTTCCCCCATGTACCCTCCCACGGCCCGTTTCCCCCACCTGACGGGCAGGGGAGAGGTTAGGCTCGAGGGCGCAGCCCCTTTAAATCAGGCGTCCCTACACAAAACTCATCAGGAACTACCCGTATGCGTCCCATAATGCACCACGCATATTACCGTACCGAGACATACATACTGTCTTGGCACGCACGCCTCTCCGGTGATGAACAGGAGGTGGTGCTCCGCTCGTGAACACAGGTAACTGAAAAGGTGGTCCGTGCGGAAAACACGTCCCTAGCAACATTAGTTCCGCTGCTGGGACCTAGACAGCCATTAACCCTCCCGCTCTTCCCAAACACTACACCCAGTTCCCCCACCTCGACACCCACCAAAGGAGGTGCCACAGACTTAGAGGTTCGGAACATAACTCTCGGCAGTACCGGGGTTGAATGAGAGGTACTGGGGAAGGTTATGATGGAGGGTACTGGGGTTGAATGGGAGGTACTGGGGTTGGATGGGGCGGGTACTGGGGAAGGTCATGACGGCGGGGGGGTACCATGGTTGGACGGGGGGTACTGGGGAAAGTTATGATGGCGGGTACCAGGGTTGGATGGGGCGGTACTGGAGAAAGTTATGATAGGGGATACCGGGGTTCAGTGGAGGGGGGTGTACTGGGGAAGGTTATGATAGGGGAACCGGGGTTGGATGGGGGGGCTGTACTGGGGAACGTTACAATGGACGCGGGGGTGGGGGGTTACCAGGGTTGGATGTGAGGGGGGTGTACTCGGGAAGGTTATGACTGGGGGTACTGGGGTTGGATGGGAGGGTGCTAGGGAAGGTTATGACGGGTTGCACTGTATTGGATGGCGGGTACTAGAGAAGGTTATGAGGGTGCATACCGGGGTTGGATGAGGGACAATGGGGAAGTTTATGATGGGGGGGGGGTACCGTGGTTGGATGGGGGTCATTGGGTAAAGTTATAACGGTTGTTATCGAGGTCTGATGGGGGGTACCGGGGTTAGATATGGGGGTACTGTAGAAGGTTATGATGGGGGTACCGCAGTTGGAGGGTGGTACCGGGGAAGGTTATGACAGTGGGCACCAGGTTAGGAACGGGAGTGCTGGGGAAGGTTATAAGGGTTGGTACTGGGTATAGATTCGGGGGTGTACTGGGGAAGGTAATAATGGGGAGTACCGGGGTTGGATGGGGGGCTACCAGGGAAGCTTTTGACAGTTGGTACCGGGGTTGAATGGGGGGGTTCTGGGGAAGGATATCACGGGGTGAACTGCGGTAGGACGCGGTGCACTGGGAAGGTTATGACGCTGGGTACTGGAGAAGGTTATGACGGGGGGTACTGGGGTTGGATGGGGAGAATACTGTGGTTAGAATGGGGGTTCTGGGGAAGGTTATGATGGGGGGTATCAGGGTTGGATGGGGGTGGTGTACTGGGGAAGGTTATGACGGAGGGCCCGGGCTTGGATGCGCGGTGCTGGGGGAGATTATGACGGGGTGTACTGGGATTGGATGGGGAGAGTACTGAGGAAACTTATGAATGGGGTACCAGGGTTCGATGGGGGGGTACTGGGGAAGGCCATGATGGGGGGTACCACGGTTGGATGGGGTTGGAACTGGGGAGGTTATGACGGGGGGTACTGGGGTAGGATGGGGTGTACTGAGGAAGGTTATGACGGGGGGTATTGGAGAAGGTTATGATGAGGGGTACCGGGGTTGGATTGGGGGGTGTACTGGGGAAGATTATGAGAGGGGGACCAGGTTGGATGAGGGTTGGTGTACTGGGGAAGCTTATGACGGAGGGGCGGGGGTACCCGGGTTGGATGTGGCTGTACTCCGGAAGGTTATGACGCGGGGTACCGGGTTTGGATGGGGAGAGTACTGGTGTTGGAATGGGGTTTCTGGGGAAGGTTATGATGGAGGGTACCGAGGTTAGATGGGGTGGGAACTGGGGAAGCTTATGATGGGGTGTACTGGAGTTGGATGTGGCTGTACTCCAGAAGGTTATGACGGGGGGTACCGGGGTAGGATGGGGTGGGGACTGGGGTACCGGGGTTGCATGGAGGGTACTGTGGAAGGCTATGACGGGGTGTGCTGGAGTTGGATGGGGGTTGTTGGAAAGGTTATGATGGGGCGTACCAAGGTTGGAGTGGGGGTACTGGGGAAGGTTATGATGTGGGGTGCTGGGTTTGATAGGGTGGGTACTAGGGAAGGTTATGGGGTGGAGGTATTGGGGTAGGATGGGGTATACTGGGGAAGGTTATGACAGGTGGTACTGGAGAAGGTTATGATGGGGCGTTCCAGGGTAGGATGGGGTGTACTGAAGAAGGTTATAATAGGGGGTACTGGATAAGGTTATAATGGTGCGTACCAGGTTTGGATGGGGTGGGTACTGGGGAAGGTTATGAGGTGGGGGTATTGGGGTAGGATGGGGTATACTGGGGAAGATTATGACAGGTGGTACTGGAGAAGGTTTTGACGGGGGGTACTGGAGTTGGATGTGGCGGTACTCGCGGGGGTACCAGGGTTAGAGGGGGTGAGTACTGGGAAAGGTTATGAATGGGGTACTGGGGTTGGATGGGGAGGTAGTGGGGAAGGTTATGATGCCGGGTACCAGGGTTGGATGGGGGTGTGTGTACTGGGGAAGGTTATGATGGGGGGGCTGGGTTTGGATGGGGGGTACCCGGGGAGGTTATGACGGGGTGTACCAGGGTTGGATGGGAGGGTATTGGGGAAGGTTATGGCAGTTGGTACTGGCTTTTAATGGGGGGTACTGAGGAATATTATGACAGGGGGTACTAGGGTTGGATGGAGAGTGTTATGATGGGGATACCGGGATTGGACGGGGGGTACTGGGGAAGGTTATGATGGGCTATGCTGGGGTTGGATGTGGCTGTTCTCCACAAGGTTATGATGCGTGGTACCAGGGTTTGATGGGGAGAATACTGGGGAAGGTTATGAATGGGGTACAGGGGTTGAATCGGGGGGTACTGGAGAAGATTATGATGGGGGGTACCGGGGTTGGATTGGGGCTGTACTCCAAAAGGTTATGATGCGGGTTACCGGGGTTCGATGGGGAGAGTACTGGGGAAGGTTATGAATGGGGTGTTGGGGTTGAATGGGGGGGGTACTGGGAAAGGTTATTACTGGGGGTGCTGGGGTTGGATTCGGGGTAGTGGGGAAGGTTATGATGGGAGGTATTGGGGTTGGATGGGGAGAATCCTGGGGAAGGTTATGAGGGGAGTACCAGGGTTGAATGGGGGCATACTGGGGAAGGTTATAACGGGAGGTACCAGGGTTGGATGGGGGTCGTTGGAAAGGTTATGACGGGGCGTACCAAGGTTGGAGCGCTGGTACTAGGGAAGATTATGACGCGGACCTACCGGGTAGGATGGGGTATACTGAGGAAGGTTGTGATGGGAGGTACTGGAGAAGGTTATAATGGGGGGTACCGGGATTGGATTGGGGCATGTAGTAGGGATGGTTATGATGGGGGGTACCAGGGTTGAATGGGGGTTACTGGGGAAGGCCAACTTGGGTTGGATGGGATGGGAACTGGGGATGGTTATGACGGGGGGTACTGGGGTTGGATGGGGAGAGAACTGGGGAATGTTATGATATGGAAACCGGGATTGGATGGGGGGTACTGGGGAAGGCCAACTTGAGTTGGATGGGGTGGGAACTGGGGATGGTTATGACGGGGGGTTCTGGAGAAGGTTATGACAGGGGGACCAGGCTTGGATGGCGGGGGGGGGGGTATTCTGGGGAAGGTTATGACTGGGAGTACCAGGTTTGGATGGGAAGAGTACTGGGGAGGTTATGAATGGGGTACCCGGGTTGGATGGGAGGATACCGAGGAAGGTTATGATGGGGGGTACTAGGGTTGGATGGGGAGAGAACTGGGGGAATGTTATGATGGGGATACGGGGATTGGATGGGAGGTACTGGGGAAGGTTATGACGGGGGTTACCGGGGTTCAATGGGGTGGTACTAGGGAAGGTTATGAGGGGAGATACGGGGTTGGATGGGCGATACTGGGGAAGGCTATGACGGGGCGGTACAGGGATATGACGGGGTGTACTGTGAAAGGTTATGACTGGGGGTACTGGAGAAGGTTATGATGGGGGGTACCGGGGTTGGATGGAGGGTGTTCTGGGGAAGGTTATGACAGGGGGTACTGGGTTTGGATGGGGTGAGTACTGGGGAAGGTTATGAGTGGGGTACTGGGGTTAGATGGGGAGAGTCCTGCGGAAGGTTATGAAGGGAGTACCAGGATTGGATGGGGGTCGTTGGAAAGGTTATGACGGGATGTACTGAGGTTGGAGGGGGGTAATGGGGAAGGTTATGACGAGGGGTACTGGAGAAGGTTATAACGGGGAGTACCGGGGTTGGTTTGGGGGTTGTTCTGGGGAAGGTTATGACTGGGGGTACCGGGTTTGGATGGGGCGAGTACTGGGGAAGGTTATGACGGGGCGTACCGAGGTTGGAGAGGGGGTACTGGAGAAGGTTATAACGGGGGGGGTACCGGGGTTGGATTGGGGGGTGTACTGGGGATCGCTATGATTGGGGGTACCGGGTTGGATGCGGGGTACTGGAGAATCTTATGAAGGGGGGTACTGGGGTTGGATGGGGAGGTACTAGGGAAGGCTATGACAGGGTGGTACCGGGGTAGGATGGGGGTGTACTGTGGAAGGTTATGATAGGGGGTACTGGAGAAGGTTTTTGGGGGTATCGGGGTTGGATGGGGAGCATACTGGGGTTGGAATGGGGGTTCTGGGAAAGGTTATGATGGGCGTACTGGGGTTGGATGGGGTGGGTACTGGGGAAGGTTATGTTGGGGGGTTACCAGGGTAGGACAGGGTATACTGGGGAAGGTTATGATAGAGGGTATCTCGGTTGGATGGGGAGAGTACTGGGGAAGGTTATGACAGGGGTTACCAGGATTGGATTGGGGAGGTACCAGGGAAGGTTATAATGGGAGTACCAGGGTTGGATGTGGTGTACTGGGCATGATTATGATGGGGAGTAGCGGGGTTGGATGGGGCGGGTACTGGGTTAAGTTATGACGGGGGGGGTGTCGGGTTTACACAGGGCGAACTGGTGAAAGTTGTGACGGGGGGTACTGGAAAAGGTGATTACGGGGGTTGGATTGGGAGAGTATTGGGTTAAGTTAGGATGGGGGATACTGGGGAAGGTTAAAATGGGGGGTTCCGGGATTTGATGGGGGGCACTGGGGAAGGTTATGATGGGCAACAGAGTGGGAGCTACCCAGTTTATTGCACCCAATGCAGCCTGTATGATTACCTTCCCTATGGGCTGGTGGTGTATGTATGCATTCGGTGCAAGTAGCTCCAGGCCCTCAGAGACCGTGTGGCTGAGCTGTAGGAGCTAAGGGAGACAGAGAGGTACATAGATGAGACTTTCTGGGACACGGTAGAACAGTCCCACCCCTGGTCTGACAGCATCTGTGCTGTTGAGGAGGATGAAAGCCTCAGGGAAGGAGAACATCCAACTGGAGCAGAGGGAAACAATCCCATAGTTGGGATCCTCTTCCCAGATGATGATGTGATATCCTCTCGCACTGAGGATACTTCTCCGGGGGAGGGAACTCCAGTTATTAGGAAGAGACAGGTATTAGTCAGGTATGGGCGATTTGATCATTAGAAACATAGATAGTTTGGTTTGCGATGATCGGGAGAACTGCATGGTGACTTGCCTGCCTGGTTCAAAGGTTGCGGATCTCTTGAAACATCTAGATAGGCTTATGTGTAGTGCTGTGGAGGAGCTGGTGCTTGTGGTACATGTAGGTACCAAAGACATGGAGAAGGATATGAGAGAGGTCCTGGAGGCCAAATTTAGGGTGCTAGGTAAGAGATTTAAGTCCAGGACCTCCATGGTAGCATTCTCTGAAATGCTTCCAGTTCCATGCGCAGGGCCAGTTAGACAGGCAGAACTGCAGGGTCTCCATGCATGGATGAGACGATGGTGTAGGGAGGAGGGGTTTAGATTTATTAGGAACTGGGGAAGCTTTTGAGAGAGGGGGAGCCTATACAGGAAAGATGGGCTCCACCTAAACCAAAATGGAACCAGATTTCTGGCGCTTAAAATTAAAAAGGTCGTAGAACATTTTTTAAACTAAGGGCTGGGGGAAAGCTGACAGGTGCGGAGGAGCATGTGATTCCTTAGGAGAGGCTCTATAAATGGAGATTCCCTATGTCCTAATAAGGAGGAGAGGATGGAAAATGATAAAATACAGGGAGGATCTGATGAGAAACAATCAAATGAAAAAAAGTCCCATTCAATTATGTCATGCAATAGGGGACAGCCAAAAAATGACAAGTTTTTAAAATGCTTATATACCAATGCTAGAAGTCTAAATAATAAGATGGGTGAACTAGAGTGCCTAGTATTAAATGAGAATATTGATATAATAGGCATCACAGAAACCTGGTGGAATGAGGATAATCAATGGGACACAGTAATACTAGGGTACAAAATATATCGGAAGGACAGAACAGGTCGTGCTGGTGGGGGAGTGGCGCTATATGTGAAAGAAATCATAGAATCAAATGAAGTAAAAATCTTAAATGAAGTAAATTGTACTATAGAATCTCTATGGATAGTAATTCCATGCTTGAAAAATAAGAATATAGCAGTAGGGCTATATTACAGACCACCTGTCCAGGATGGTGTTAGTGAATCTGAAATGCTCAGGGAGATTAGAGAGGCTATTAAAATAAAAAACTCAATAATAATAATGGGGGATTTCAACTATCCCCATATTGACTGGGTACATATCACCTCAGGAAGGGATGCTGAGATAAAGTTTCTTGACACCTTAAATGACTGCTTCTTGGAGCAGCTGGTCCTGGAACCCACAAGAAGAGAGGCAATTCTTGATTTAGTCCTAAGTGGAGCACAGGATCAGGTCCAAGAGGTGAATATAGCTGGACCACTTGGTAATAGTGACCATAATATAATTACATTTAACATCCCTGTGGCAGGGAAAACCCCACAGCAGCCCAGTACTGTAGCATTTAATTTCAGAAAGGGGAACTACTTTAAAATGAGAAGGTTAGTGAAACAGAAATTAAAAGGTACAGTACCAAAAGTAAAATCCCTGCAAGCTGCGTGGAAACTTTTAAAAAACACCATAATAGAGACTCAACTTAAATGTATACCCCCAATTTAAAAAACATAGTAAGAGAACCAAAAAAGAGCCACCGTGGTTAAACAACAAAGTAAAAGAAGCAGTGAGAGGCAAAAAGGCATCCTTTAAAAAGTGGAAGATAAATCCTAATGAGGAAAATAGAAAAGAGCATAAACTCTGGCAAATGAAGTGTGAAAATATAATTAGAAAGACCAAAAAAGAATTTGAAGAACAGCTAGCCAAAGAGTCCAAAAGTAATAGCAATTTTTTTTTTAAATACATCAAAAGCAGAAAGCCTGCTAAACAACCAGTGGGGGCCACTGGACGATCGAGATGCTAAAGGAGCACTCAAAGACGATAAGGCCATTGCGGAGAAACTAAATTAATTCTTTGCATCGGTTTTCACTGTTGAGGATGTGAGGGAGATTCCCAAACCTGGGCCATTTTTTTGGGGTGACAGATCTGAGGAACTGTCCCAAATTGAGGTGTCATTAGAAGAGGTTTTGAAACAAATTGATAAACTAAACAGTAATAAGTCACCAGGCCCAGATGGTATTCCCCCAAGAATTCTGAAGGAACTCAAATGTGAAATTGCAGAACTACTAACAGTAGATTGTAACCTATCATTTAAATCAGCTTCTGTACCAAATGACTGGAGGATAGCTAATGTGATGCCAATTTTTAAAAAGGGCTCCAGAGGTGACCCTGGCAACTACAGGCCGGTAAGCCTCACTTCAGTACCAGGCAATCGGTTGAAACTATCGTAAAGAACAAAATTGTCAGACACATAGATGAACATAATTTGTTGGGAAATAGTAAACATGGTTTTTGTAAAGGGAAATCATGCGTCACCAATCTACTAGAATTCTTTGAGGGGGTCAACAAGCATGCGGACAAAGGAGATCCAGTAGATATAGTGTATTTAGATTTTCAGAAAGCCTTTGACAAGGTCCCTCACCAAAGGCTCTTAAGCAAAATAAGCAGTCATGGGATAAGAGGGAAGGTTCTTTCATGGATTGGTAACTGGTTAAAAGATAGTAAACAAAGGGTAGAAATAAATGGTCAGTTTTCAGAATGGAGAGAGGTAAATAGAGGTGTCCCCCAGGGATCTGTACTGGGCCCAGTCCTATTTAACATATTCATAAACGATCTGGAAAAAGGGGTAAACAGTGAGGTGGCAAAATTTGCAGATGATACAAAACTACTCAAGATAGTTAAGTCCCAGGCAGACTGTGAAGATCTACAAAAGGATCTCACAAAACTGGGTGACTGGGCAACAAAATGACAGATGAAATTTAATGTTGATAAATGCAAAGTAATGCACATTGGAAAACATAATCCTAACTACACATATACAATGATGGGGTCTAAACTAGCTGTTACTACTCAAGAAAGAGATCTTGAAGTCATTGTGAATAGTTCTCTGAAATCATCCACTCAATGTGTAGCGACAGTCAAAAAAGTGAACAGAATGTTGGGAATCGTCAAGAAAGGGATAGATAATAAGACAGAAAATATCATATTGTCTCTATATAAATCTATGGTACGCCCACACCTCGAATACTATGTGCAGATATGGTCACCCCATCTCAAAAAAGATATATTGGAATTGGAAAAGGTTCAGAAAAGGGCAACAAAAATGATTAGGGGTATAGAACGGCTTCCGTATGAGGAGAGATTAATAAGACTGGGACTTTTCAGCTTGGAAAAGAGGTGCCTAAGGGGGGATATGATAGAAGTGTATAAAATCATGAGTGGTATAGATAAAGTAAATAAGGAAGTGTTATTTACTCCTACTCATAATACAAGAACAAGGGGCCACCAAATGAAATTAATAGGTAGCAGGTTTAAAACAAACACAAGAAAGTATTTTTTCACGCAACACACTGACAACCTCTGGACTCCTTGCCAGAGGGTGTTGTGAAGGCCAATACTATAACAGGGTTCAAAAGGGAGCTAGATACACCTCTACCCCGATATAACGTGACCTGATATAACACGAGTTCGGCTATAACGTGGTAAAGCAGCGCTCCGGTGGATCAAAGCAAGTTCGATATAACGTGGTTTCACCTATAACGTGGTAAGATTTCTTGGCTCCCGAGGACAGCGTTATATCAGGGTAGAGGTGTAGATTCATGGAAGATAGGTCCATCAATGGCTATTAGCTAGGATGGGCAGGAATGGTGTCCCTAGCCTCTGTTTGCCAGAAGCTGGATTGGGTGACAGGGCATGGATCACTTGATGATAACCTGTCATTGGCCACTGTCAGAGGACAGGATACTGGGCTTGATGGACCTTTGATCTGACCCAGTATGGCCATTCTTACATTCTTATGTACCTGGGTTGTACGGGGGGTACTGGGGAATGTTATGATGGCAGTACTGTGGTTGGATGGGGGGCACTGGGGAATGTTATGATGGGGGGTATTGGAGTTGGATGGGAGTCTCTGGGAGAAGGGCTAGGGTGGGTGAGGTGGAACTTGGGGAAGGAGAGTTAGTCACAGGCATGGAGGGTAGTGCTGCCCAAATAATTCCTGGAGACTGGCACCCAACAGACCTCGGGAATTGGGCCTCAGAGCACCTTCTTTGTGATGCAGGTGGCAAACTGCATCACTGTGTGAACCATATGCCAAGGCCCTGCCTGGGGCATAAAGAGAGTGTGCTCAGTCACATTTGCTAAATATGAGGCAAAGCCTTCTCAGGCCTTATCTTTACTAGGAAAAAAGGTGTCTATTTTAACCCATGTTAGCTGACCCAAGTAGACAACACAGTTGTACTTTTAACATTTGTTAGCTGGTTGAGGTAAACCCTAGAGTTCTTTCAGCCGACTTTAGTTTGTGTTGATGCACATTTCTCCATTCTCAACCAGTTGCTGCCTTCAGTGTCAGTATTTTGAACAGGCTCCTGAACTTCGTGCAGGGCTAGAGGAGGTGTCTGCTGATGGTGGTGATGGTTGTAGGACAGGAAATTATGAGGAAGAACCCCACAGTAGGCAGATGTGGTATAAGCAGCCCCCATGCAGCCTAATTAAAAAAAAAAATTAAAAAAAAAATTAAAAAAAAAAATCTTACTCTTTAATAGTTTGTATAAGCAGGATCTGAATGAACTCTCCCCTGACAGCTAGTTCAGGAGTGGGAGAGACTTCAGGAGCAAACTGTATTTACATGAACACAGTCTTTCCCCAGAACCCCCATTCCACCCCAGTACTATCCCCATCCAACCACTGTTTGTTCGTCCCGGACCTCCGCCTCGGCACGCAGCCGTCCCTCATTGAGCCGCTCGGTGCCGCAGGACCAGCTGGTCCTTCCAGGCCCCCTTGCGTCCCAGGACCAGGCCGTTCCCTGGCAGGGACAGTGGTGCCAGTGGGCACCGTGGCCCCAGGCACCGGTACCGCCGGGACTCCGCTCCGTGGTGGGAGCATCCCAGGCCCAGCCGACGTCGCCGCCTTGGCACCGTGATGAGGCAGTGGGCACCGACCCTCCAGCACCGACTCGGGCCCCAGGTCAGGACGTCGAGCTACCGGCACAGCTGGGTGCAGACGACACCGCAGCACTGACCTCCTCGGCACCGGATGACTCCGTGGCTCCACTTCCTCCGGTCTCTCAGGAGGATTTCAAGGCCCACCAGGAGCTACTCAGGAGGGTGGCATTGAACCTCCAGCTCCAGGCCGAGGAGATGGAGGAACCATCGGACAAGTTGTTCAATGTCCTTACCTCCTCGAGGCCGGGCCGCGTGGCCTTCCTGCTCCATCAGGGGGTGGCTAATATCACTACTGGCCTCTGGCAAACCCCGGCATCCCTGGGTCCTATCTCCAAAAAGGCCGAACGGAAGTACTTTGTGCCCACAAAGGGGCTCGAGTACTTCTACTCCCACCCAACTCCGAACTCTCTAGTGGTGGAGTCCGTGAACTACCGGGAGAGACACCGCCAACCCGCTCCCACCCCCAAGGACAAAGACGCTTGCAGGCTGGATTCCTTTGGAAGAAAGGTTTATTCGTCTGCGAGCTTTCAGCTCAGAGTGGCCAACCATCAGGCACTCTTGAGCAGATATGACTTTAACCTTTGGGGACCCCTGCCCAAATTTGAGCCTTCTGTTCACGAGCAGGCTAGGAAGGAGTTCCGGGCTCTAGTTGAGGAAGGTGCTGCGGCGACTAAAGCAGCGCTCCAGGTGGCCTCCGATGCGGCGGACATGGCCGCTCGTTCGATGGCCGCAGCGATCTCCATGAGAAGGGCATCCTGGCTTTCGCTCTCTGGACTATCGGCTGAGTCCCAGTCGATCATGCAGGACCTGCCATTCGACGATCGGGCCCTGTTTGCAGATCAAACAGACACGCGTCTGCACGGGATGAAAGACTCTCATACCACCCTGCAGACGCTAGGCCTGTACGTCCCGCCGGCCAAGGACAAGCCCAGGCCTCACACCTCCGCTCCACAGGCTCGGGGC
Source organism: Trachemys scripta elegans (assembly GCF_013100865.1). NCBI lineage: Eukaryota > Metazoa > Chordata > Testudines > Emydidae > Trachemys > Trachemys scripta. The sequence goes on from NC_048307.1 coordinate 39,015,851, forward strand.
AGATATGAGCCCCCGCGTAAGAAGCAGCGGGAGCAGAGGCTCCGGTCACAATGTCAATCCCATTCGGCCCCTCATCCGGGGCCCTCTAAGGCCAGGAGGCCAGGGAAGCAGTGTTTTTGACTGCTTGCGGGGGGTTACTGGGCCTGTTGCCAGGTTAACGCCCCCTCCCCCCCAGTTAATAAAGTTCAGGTTTGCCAATCGCTTACCTGCCTTCAGTCTGCAATGGTTCTGTATTACCACGGACCGCTGGGTCCTCAATACTATATCCCTGGGGTACAGGTTGCAGTTTGTTTCGCCCCCTCCCAGTTGCCCTCCAGCCAGGGGGTCAGCAGAGGACCTGGAACATGCGCTCCTCCTAGATCAGGAGGTACAGCGCCTCCTCTCCCTGGGAGCCGTGGAGAGGGTATCTTGGGAATTCCGGGGCAAAGGGTTTTACTCCAGGTATTTCCTCATCCCGAAGGCGAAGGGCGGGCTTCGGCCCATCCTCGATCTGCGGAAGCTCAACCAGTTTGGGTTTGTTACAAATTCCGCATGGTATCTCTAGCCTCTATTATTCCCTCCCTAGACCCGGGGGATTGGTTTGCAGCGCTGGACCTCCAGGATGCATACTTCCACATCCATATTTTCAAGGGTCACAGGCGCTTCCTCCGTTTTCTGGTGGGCTAGGACCACTACCAGTTTACGGTCCTCCCCTTTGGCCTCTCGACAGCCCCCAGGGTCTTCACGAAGTATATGATGGTGGTAGCGGCCCACCTCAGGAGGAGAGGGCTGCAGATCTTTCCCTACCTGGACGATTGGCTGCTCAAGGGCAAGTCCCGGTCCCAGGTGCAGCAGCAAATAACCCTCCTGCTACGCACCTGCTTAAATCTAGGCCTAGTGGTAAATGAGGAGAGTTAGTTAGTTAGTTAGTTAGTTCCAGTCCAGCGAATAGAATTCATAGGAGCGCTGCTGGATTCCCAGGCGGCCACAGCCTCCCTTCCAAGGGACAGGTTCGAGGCGCTCAAAGGCCTCATCACCTCGGTCACGGCCTTCCCGGTAACCACGGCTCGGATGTGCCTTCAAATCCTCGGCCACATGGCAGCATGCACCTCAGTGATGCGACATGCCAGGCTCCGGATGAGGCCCCTCCAACTCTGATTGGCCTCCCGCTACTCCCAGGCCAGGGACGGCCTGGACAAGGTTGTCACGGTGCCGCCAACGGTGGTTGCAGACCTCCAATGGTGGGCCCTTCCGAGGGCCCTCTCCCTCACTAGATCTGGTGTCGGATGCCTCGGCCCTGGGGTGGGGAGCCCACGTGTGGGACTTCAGGACCCAGGGTATGTAGTCACCCGAGGAACTGTCCCTGCACATAAATGTCAGGGAACTCAGGGCAGTGTGCCTGGCGTGCGTGGCTTTCCACCAGCCCTTACAAGGGGAAGTGGTCAGAGTCCTCACGGACAATACCACCGCAATGTATTACATCAACAGGCAAGGGAGCATGCACTCCAAGGCCTTATGCCAGGAAGCCCAGCTCCTGTGGGAGTTCTGTATAGCCCACAACATCCTCCTCCGAGCGTTCCACCTACCCGGCGAGAGCAACACGCTCGCAGATCGCCTGAGTAGGGTGTTCTCACAACAACACGAGTGGTCCCTGCACAGGGAGGTGGCAGAATGGATCTTCCTTCAGTGGGGTACTCCCCAGGTAGACCTATTCGCCACCACCCTGAACCGCCTGTGTCCCAGGTTCTGCTCCAGGGTGATAGAAAGCGATGGGGCCAGGACGGACGCGTTCCTGCTCAATTGGTCGGGGCCATGATGTACGCCTTCCCACCCTTCCCCCTCATAGGCAGGGTCCTACAGAAGGTGAAGTCAAATGGGACAAGAATTATCCTGATAGCCCCGGATTGGGCCCGTCAACATTGGTACGGGACCTTACTGCAACTCTTGGCGGCCCCCCCTCGCAGGCTGCCGCTCCGCCCGGACCTACTCTCACAGAAGAGAGGTCGTCTCCTCCATCCCAACCTGGCCCCGCTCCACCTGACAGCATGGCTGCTCCATGGCTAGATGCGGAGGAGGGGACGTGTACCGAGGCTGTTAGACGGGTCCTGCTTGAAAGCAGGAAGCCGTCCACACAAAGGGCCTACCTGGCTAAGTGGTATTGGTTCTCCTCATGGGCGAGGGAGAGAGATTCCTCCCCCTGATCCGCTCCACTCTAGCTGGTCCTGGACTACCTCCTGTCCCTTAGAACCCAAGGCCTGACTCCCTCCTCGATCAGGGTGCACCTGGCGGCCATTTCGGCCTTCCACCCTCCAGTGGCGGGACAGTCAGTGTTCTCCCACCACATGACTTCCAGGTTTTTAAAGGGGTTGGACAGAGCGTTCCCTTATGCTAGACCCCTGGTTCCTCCTTGGGACCTGAACCTGGTGCTGTCACGCCTCACGGGACCTCCCTTTGAGCCCTTGGCCACTTGCTCCTGGTCCCACTTATCTGAGAAAGTGGCGTTTTCGGATCCCCCACACACCTACTGTGGAATAGGCAGGAGCAACACATCTCGAAGAACACTAGTTATGGAACAGGTAATTGTCCTTTTCCCCCAAAGTGGTGTCTTTTTAATTTTTACACTCACGTGGGGACGATGTTGCGGGCTGAGACCTTGTGTTCTGGAAGCGCCTCCTTGCTCGCGGCTGTCAGCTCACAGTGGGCACGCCTGTCCCTTTAAACCGGGTGAAAGGGGGTGTTCCCATGGTGCCTAGCAGCGGGCGGCTTGGATTTTAAATCATAGTGGCCTGCGGCAAGAGCGGGACGAGGTCAGTGCAGGGCAGGGTTCGGGAGCCGCGGGCAGGGGCAGGATCACGAGCACGGTGGCTGGGAAGGGGGTGAAGTCGCCGGGCATGGTGGAGCCTGGGAAGGCAGCTGGGACTGGGCTGGGGCACTCACCAGCAGCAGCGCGGGAAGTGGAGCAATGTGGTCCCAGCCCGCTCCACTCTGCCAGCTCCCAGCCGCGGCACTCCGCTTCCAACCGCCAGTGAGTTCGGTGTGCAGGGAGGTTAGGGAAAGGTGTCCCCCCCACTCACAGGTGGCAGGAAGTGGAGCAACGCGGCCCCAGCCTGCTCCGCTTCCCTTGCCCGGGCCCCAGCCGTGTTGCTGGGGCGGGGGGATTGGGGAAAGGTCCCTTCTCTCCCCCCAAAATCACCAGCAGCAGCGGGAAGCGGAGCAGCCCGGCCCCAGCCCGCTCCACTCTGCCAGCTCTCAGCCGCGCGCTCTGCTTCCCGCCGCCGGTGAGTGTGGGGAGGTTGGGGAAAGGATGCCCCCCTGTACTCACCGGCGGCGGGAAGCGGAGCGACGTGGCCCCAGCCCGTTCCGCTTCCCTTGCCCCTGCCCCTACCCCAGCCATGTTGCTTGGAGGGTGAGGGCTGGGGAAAGGTCCCCCCTCTCCTGCACTCACCGGCGTCGGGAAGTGGAGTGCCGTGGCTGGGACCAAGTGCGGGGCCCCACGCCGGGACGCGAATTGTCTTGCGCCCCGCCCGCCCCCGTGCCCCAGCCCCGCCCCCTCACTGCCCCATTGGATCCCTCCCCAAATCCCCTCTCTGGCCCCGCCCCCTCAGCCCCCCCCCATTGGATCCCTCCCCAAATCCCCGCCCTGGCCCCGCCTTTTCCCCAAGCATGCCACATTCCTCCTCCTCACCCCCCCTCCCAGGCTTGCACTGATCAGCTGTATGGCTGCACAAGCCTGGAGGGAGGGGGGAGAAGCAGGACGTGGCTTTTTTTCCCGCTCCGCCAGCAGCCCCGGACGTTGCAGGGCCCTCTTAGGCGCGGGGCCCCATTCTGGGGAATCAGCTGAATCGGCTTAAAGCCGGCCCTGGCTGGGAGCTGGCGGAGTAGAGCTGGCTGGGGCCGGGCTGCTCCGCTTCTGCCGCTGCCGGTGAGTGAAGGGGGGGATCCCTTCCCTCAAGCCCCCTCCCCTGAGCGACACGGCTGGGGCTGGGGCTGGGGCTGGGGCGAGGGAAGCGGACAGGGCTGGCGCTGACTTTTTTGCCGCCCCAAGCCAAAAAAAACAGGGCTCAGGGCGGCCGGACCCGGAGGCAAAGCCAAAAAAAAAAAAAACAACCCAGGGCACAGGGCAGCCGGACCCGGAGGCAAAGCAAAAAAATCCCGAAAACCCTGGGCGCAGGGCTGCTGGACCCAGAGGCAAAGCAAAAAAACCCCCAAAACCCTGGGTGCAGGGTGGCTGGACCCAGAGGCAAAGGGAAAAACCCCCGAAAACCCTGGGCGCAGGGCGGCTGGACCCAGAGGCAAAGCAAAAAAAAAAAAAAAAAATAGGACAGCCGTACCACCCTAGGATTGGACGGAATGCTGCCCCTTAGAATCTTCTGACCCAAGCACGAGTTTGCTTGGCTGGTGCCTGGAGCCAGCCCTGGAAGCAGAACAGTCTGCTCCCCGTCTCCTGCTAATCCCCTGGGCCACTCTGGGCTTGTGGGCCCCCAAAAGTGCCCCCCACAGCTCCTGCCTCCCAGACCCTCCGGGTCTTCGGCGGTGGGACTTTCAGTGCCGCTGAAGACACCCGGAGTGAGTGAAGGGCCTGCCGCCAAAGACCCGGAGCGCTGCCGTGTGAGTAAAAGTGCCGCAGTGGGTGGCACCTTTTTTTTTTTTTTTTTTTTTTTGTATTGCTCCCCCTGTTCCATCCACCTGGCTACACCACTGCTTCCAAGGGGCCAGGCATTCAGCGGGGCAATGCGGCCCCAGGACATTCACCAGCACCGGTGGCTCCGGCACCGCAAGGCCCTTCAAGCCCTGAGCTAAGTGGTTTGAGTGCCGATGAAGGGCTGGAGGAGATCCTAGAACAGCCCTCCACGCCAGACACTTTTGAGGCGGCAAAAGACCTCATCGAGCTGTCAGCGGCAAGCCCCCTCCCTAGCAAGGAGAAGCCTCTGGTACCATCACCAAGGGTGCCGTTCAGAAGGAAACTGGCAATGGTGCGCCGCTCGAGGTCACCACCCTGGCACCGGTCCCGGCACCGGTCCGAGTCGAGCTCAGTCTCCGTGGACTCCCAGATGACCTTGACCCAGCCAGACTTGGTGGCACCGGAGCTGAGCCAACATGCGGCACCTGCCCCATCGGTGCACCGCTCTACAAGACGATCTGGCACCAACTACAAGACAGTCTGGCAAACCCCGGCCTCCAGCACACCAACGGCCAAGAAGGTAGAGAGGAAGTACTTCGCCCCTTCCAAGGGCTAAGAGTTCCTATTTTGTCATCCGGCTCCCTGTTCTTTGGTCGTCTCAGCCGTTAATGAACGAGAGCATCATGGCTAGCAAGCCCCGGCCCCCAAGGCCAAGGAGGCTAAACGGTTGGACCTCTTCGGAAGGAAGGTGTACTCCTCTGGGGGCCTCCAGTTACAGTTTGCAAACCAGCAGGTGATCCTGAATAGGCATAATTTTAACTCCTGGGTAGCAGTTTCAAAATTTAAGGACCGCTTACTCCAGGGCTCTTAACCTGAGTTTACGGCCCTCGTAGAAGAGGGAAAGGCAGTAGCCAAGCCCTCTTTGCAGGCCTCTTTGGACTTGGCAGACGCTACAGCCAGAACGATCGCCTCGGGTGTGGTGATGCGGCACTCAGCGTGGCTTCAGGCTTCAGGCCTCCCATCAGAGATCCAGAATACCCTCCAGGTCCTCCCCTTCGAAGGGTATGGCCTCTTTTCAGATCAGACTGATGCCAGTCTGCACAGCCTCAAAGACTCCCGGGCCACCCTCAAGTAGTTGGGAATGCACACCCCGGCGACTCAGAGGAAGCCGTTCAAGCCTCAGCCACCTCAGCAGCGGCAGTACACACCTAATCAGGGCCAGGGCAAGCCCCAGCCCACCAATAAGCAGGGGTTTTGAAGGTGCACTTGAGGACAGCGTACCAACCCAGCTCCTGGATCCTTCCCCATGTTTCTTGAACCAGTTGTCCCACTTCTACCTTGCATGGTCCCGTATAACATCAGACCATTGGGTCTTACGCATGGTACAAGTGGGATACACACTGCAGTTCTCCTTCCCTCCTACTCACCCCCTTCCCCGTCCCTCTTCAGGGACCCCTCTCATGAGCAACTCCTTATGCAGGAGGTTCAGTCACTCCTCGAGGCAGGTGCGGTGGAGGAAGTCCCTTGGGAACTAAGGGGGAAAGGGTTTTACTCCCGTTATTTTCTCATCCCCAAGGCAAAGGGGGCCTTTGGCCCATTTTAGACCTCCGCGGTCTCAACAAATTCTTAGTCAAGGTCCGCTTCCGTATGGTCTGCCTGGGCACTATTATCCCGTCCCTGGTTCCAGGGGATTGGTACGCTGCCCTCGACATGAAAGACGCGTACTTTCATATCGCCATTCACCCTGCTCACTGGCAGTTCCTGCGGTTTGCCATAAACCAGCACCATTACCAGTTTACAGTCCTCCCATTCGGCCTCGTGGCAGCCCCCGACATGTTCACGAAATGCATGTCAGTAGTGGTAGCCTTTTTGCGAAAGAGGAGAATACGGGTATACCGTACCTCAACAATTGGCTCCTCGCGGGTCGGTCCGAAGAGGAGGTCCGTTCCCATGTGACAGTGGCCCTGAACACATTCCACAGGCTGGGTCTCCTCGTCAACGTGCCCAAGTCTTCCCTGATACCAACTCAAAGGCTGGAGTTCATCGGGGCAGTGCTGGACTCCGTGCAGGTGTGAGCGAGCCTCCCAGAACCCAGATTCCTGGCCATCCAGCGCATCGTAGAATCGATGCTAAGGTTTCCCACTACTACGGTCAGATGCTATCTGCAGCTTCTAGGGCACATGGCAGCGTGCACTTACGTGGTCAAGTACGCTCGTCTGAGATTGAGAACCTTACAAGCGTGGCTCGCCCAATTGTATCACCCGAGCAGAGATCCCTTAGACCTCGTCGTGACGATTCCTGCCCAGGTGTTGGACTCCCTGTGCTAGTGGCTGAATCGGCTGGTAGTATGCAAGGGTATCCCCTTCGCCGCGCCGCAGCCTGCTCTGACACTAGTGACAGACGTGTCAGACCTCAGCTGGGGGGCTCATTTAGGGGACTTAAGGACACAGGGCCTGTGGTCCAGGGATGAAGTGTTGCTCCACATCAATGTGAAGGAGCTCAGGGCGGTTTGTCTAGCCTGCCAAACCTTTCATGCTACTTTGGAAGGTCACAGTGTGACAGTTCTGACAGACACCACCACTGCCATGTTTTATATAAACAAGCATGGCGGAGCCCGCTTCTCTCCCCTCTGCCGCGAGGCTCTTCTACTGTGGGACTTCTGTATAGCCCGCTCCATCCATCCTGAAGCATCATACCTCCCGGGAGCACGGGACGAGCTGGCGGACCGCCTCAGCAGGTCGTACCGCATGCACAAGTGGTCGATGAGGTCGGACATCTTGCAATCGGTCTTCCAGAAGTGGGAGTTTCCTCAAATGGACTTCTTTGCCACCAAGGACAACAGCCAATGTCCACAGTTTTGTTCGTTCCAGAACCACAGTCTGGGCTCGGTCGTAGATGCGTTCGCGATCCCTTGGGGCAGGAGTCTGAAGTATGCCTTTCCTCCACTCCCGCTCATCCAGAGAGTCCTCCTCAAAGTTTGCAGGGACAAGGCGACGATAATTTTGATCCGCATCAACACTGGTTTACGACCCTGCTAGAGCTGTCAGTGGCCGCCCCGATTGCCCTGCCCCTGCACCGGGATCTCATCACACAGGACTGCGGGTACCTGCTCCACCTGGATCTACAGTCTCTGCATCTCATGGCGTGGAAACTCTGTGGCTGAACACTATGGAGAGCGGTGCTCTCTTCCGGTAAGGCAAATTCTCCTTGGCAGTCAGAAACCCTCCACTAGGGCTACCTACCTAGCTAAGTGGAAAAGATTCTCCTGCTGGTATGAGCCTAAGAAGGTACAGCCGCTCCAGGCCACCATTCCAGTCATCCTAGAATACCTCCTACACCTCAAGCATCAAGGTTTCGCCCCTTCCTCAATCAGGGTGCATCTGGAGGCCATTTCAGTGTACCACCCGGGGGAATCTGGGTGTTCGGTGTTTTCTAACCCCATGGTAGTGCAGTTCCTCAAGGGACTGGAGATGGTGTTCCCTTACTCACGCCCGCCAGTCCCACCCTGGAACCTAAATTTGGTCCTCTCCAAGCTCATAGGCCCTCCGTTTGAGCACCTCGCCTCCTGCTCTCTCCTCCACCTCTCCTGGAAGGTGGCATTCCTGGTGGCCATTACGTCCGCAAGGAGGGTGTCTGAATTGAGGGCCCTCACCTCGGAGCCCCGCCTTATATAGTCTTTTATAAGGACAAGGTGCAGCTCAAGCCGCACCCTAAATTCTTCCCTAAAGTAGTCTCGCAATTTCATATGGGCCAGGACATTTGTTTGCCAGTGTTCTTTCCTAAACCACACACGGACCTGAGTCACAGTAGCCTGCACACTCTGGATGTCCGACAGGCGCTGGTGTTCTATTTGGAGCAGACCAGACCTTTCCGCAAGTCAACACAGTTGTTTGTCACCATAGCCGACAGAATGAAAGCTCTTCCGGTCTCGGCGCAGCGTATATCATCATGGATTGCGGACTGCATTCGCGCATGCTACAAGCTCGCCAAGGTTCCAGCCCCGGCGATCACGGCACACTCGACCAGGGCGCAAGCATCTTCAACAGCTTTCCTGGCGCAGGTCCCGATCCACAAGATTTGTAAAGCAGCCACCTGGTCCTCAGTGCACACTTTCACAGCCCCCTACATGGTCAATCAGCAGGCCAGAGATGACGTGGCAGTCAGCAGGGCTGTTCTCCAATCAATTGTTCCATGACTCCTACCCTCCTCCGATAGTAAGCTTATGAGTCACCTAATGTGGAATGGATGTGAACAAGCACTCAAAGAAGAAAAAACGGTTACCTATCTCTCGTAACTGTTGTTCTTCGAGATGTGTTGTTCATGTCCATTACACTCCCCACCCTCCTTCCCCAGTCGGAGTCACTGGCAAGAAGGAACTGAAGGGGGGTCAGGTCGGCAGGGGTATATATGCACCGGCATGGAGGGGCCACTCTAGGAAGCTCCCCTGCCGACCCGACGGGAGCCACTAAGGGGAAAAGTTTCCGATGTTCGTGCACGCGGTGCGCGCACACCTAATGTATAATGGACGTGAACAACACATCTCGAAGAACAACAGTTACGAGAGGTAGGTAACCGTTTTTTGTGGGTTTTTTAAGGGTTGTAAAAATTGCTGCAGAAAATTGATTGCTTCTTGTTGATGCCTGTGATTTTTAGTCCATAATCTTTGTGGCTTTGTATCCTTGGTTCTGTCACGTCCACACAAGTTGCCTTAATATTAACTCTAAAATTGTACACTACTGGGGACTGTTGTAGGGAACTGCCTACTACTGACGTACTACCTTGCCTTCTACTGGACGGAATCAGAATTACTAAAGTCTGTGTTACAGCCTCCATACTGCTCATGGTGAGTGGTGATTCTCCATTAGCTCAAGTGGCAAGTACTTGTCCTGCTGCTGCTATGAAGTGATCTCTGTGAAGCCGACTAGAGATCGGTCAAAGATGCAATGGGAGTACATGGGTTTGTTTTCTTTCCCTGGCTTCTGTAATTAAAAATATTTATTTAAAATAATGAATTGGAAGGGGGAGCTGGCCCCAAGGCTTTAGGGGTGGCTAGAGGTGCTCTCTCAGCCAGGACCTGACTGTGAAAGGGAAGAAAATCAATATAGTGAAGGGGCCAATTGGGAACAGATTGCAGCGGTCTCGTTCTTCCACAGTATCTGTTACAACTCTGTGATGTAAACCAGCTGCTGAGATTAGCCACAGTGTAACCTTGCTCTGAAGTTCCCAGGGGAGTTCTCTGGCAATGTAGGCTGTTTCCTTGCAATCTCATTTCCCACATCCCACCCCCCACTCTTTAGCAGGAAGTGACCCAGGGAGCGCCACTGAGAAAATGCAGTGGTCAGTGTTGTCAGCTCTGTTAATTTTATTGTGTGTCTTGTGGTATAATGTGTTTCTCCAAAAGCTACATCTCCTGGAGTCTTGTGAATATGTGAAAATCTCAGTTTTCATTTTTAAAAAATGAAGTTTCTTGCCCTCTTGGCTGTGGAAAAAAGTTTGAAAAGGTTCAAAAATCAGAAGGCAAATAAAAAGAAGCTAACTCCTAGTATTATTTAAAAGCTCATGATTTGTGGGGTTGGGTGATGCTATATATGGCCTTATCCTGTGCACTGTCACTGCTTGGGAGCTTTGGTGTATTACAGATGAACTAAGGAGGTGGTGTTCAGATCTGAGTTAGGCTTAGGCTGGACTTCCAGGGAGTGTCGATGCCATGCCACTGGGGAGTGGTGCTGTGTCGAGTCCAGGGAGCTGGGCCTCCCAGGGCACAGGCCCACAGCAAGACTGGGTGTGTGGGTTTGCTGGTGCCATAATCTTGTGAGCTATTCCTGCAAAATGTTAGCACCACGTGAACAAGCAGGTTCAGATCCAGGGACCCGAATCAGAATCCAAGCCTGGAACATGGAGAGGACCAGATGAATTTATTGGTTTGGCCCATCTGAACTATTTTTGAATTGCAAAGGAGTTTTGTTTCCTATGTGGGAACCATGCTGTTTATACCACACTTGTCACCATGGGGTCTGGGCTCCTGTTGAAGGGGCTCCATTGCCTTCCTACTTACTCCAGCCCCTGACAGTGTCAATCTGGCTAACAGGCTGCAGTGTTCAGCTGGGCAATGGCCCCTAGGAGGGGCCACCTCTCTACTCCTCCTCTTTGCACCATAGGAATGGGCAAGCTGGTGTGGATAACATAAGAGCTAAACTGAGCTTTCCCCCAAAACTTGAGTCACCGTCTGAAATCCAAGTATTAAATCTTGGGAGAAAACCCCATGCTGAGTCAGGTCCTGTCCAACTTCATAGGCTTGGAGCGCTGCATGGTGTGGAAGTTAGCGCAAGATTTGGGGGTTCTCCCCATCACTAGTCTCTGCATAATCTTTCTTGATGCAACACCACAGCAGCTTGCTGCTTTGCTGCACACAGGGACATTAAGGGCCTGATCCAAAGCCCACTGGAGTCAATGGAAAGACTCCCATTGACTCCAGTAGGCTTAAAATCAGACCCTAGAACTGTCTGAACTCCATTGCCCCCTCTGCTCTCCTGGGTCCCCTAAATCTCGACGGACTCCAGGATCCCACCTGCCTTACTCTGTCTCCCCTGCTTTGATTTGTTAAGTGAATGGAAGAGGCCATGACAACTGGAAGCTCTTTGCTCTCATGGATGCTGTTACCCAGATGATAATAGGGGCCTGATCCCCAGCAGGAGTAAATCAGTGCTGCTCCATTGAAGTTGGTGGCGCTTTGCTGATTTAGACCAGCTGAGGGTTAGGCCCTGAGGAGGGTTAAGAATTCCTGCTGCTGGGCTGGTGGAAATTCTTAGCTTACTGGCAAATCTCTCTAAAACTGCTGGGCTAATGTGTGATGGACATGGTGGGGGTTATGGAAATTAGAACTGCCATGTATTAACATTCCTTAGCTTCTTTATAGTTACTTATTTTTATTTTAAAGTCATCCTTTTTTTAAAGAAAAAAATAACCTTCTGTCTGCAGGAAACCATACCCCATAGGGAGGTGGCTGGGCTTTAAGGGGCTTAAATACTTCCTCCCCATTGTGGTCGCATAAGTCTCTGGCAGGCTTTATCCTGGATGGCTAGCTTTCCTCTCTCATTAGAAACCGATTGGGAAATGTGATGGGTGACTTCAGCTTTCACTTTCTGCTTCTGCTGGGTGGGTGTTCAGGCTTGTCATAGTTTGCTGGAGCCTCAGCTGATGGAAGCAGGGCACCGCTCTGAGGAAGTTTGTCGGGGGAGAGTGTATTGGCACCACTCTGGGGAAGCAGTGGCAGGCTACTGCCCTGAGAGAGTTCACAGTACTGGAGTTCCAGATGGCTCTCTGGACGGTCACACTGCTCATGTGTGGGTGGCGTTTCAGTGGCTTGGAAATGGAGCTGTGCTGTGAGCCAGGAGACAGTGTGCTGGAGGAGTGTGCATCCACCTTGAGCATGTTAGCAGACAGCATGGTTTCATTTAGTCCTCTCCCTAAACTAGACCAGATTTTAGAGCCATGAGAGAAAGCACAAGAGACCCCAGCTAGCTTGGAGAGCTGGGCTGCTTGTGCTGCCTCTCTAATGACATGCCCCTGGTGTTCTCTGCTCCCTGGGCCATCTGGCCATTGCACGCTGTCAAAGCTGGGATGGATTAAGGCAGGATTCTGGAATCTGGGCCCTGCAGTCAGAGGGCACCCAGCTGGAGCAGTGAGTCAGAAGCAGGGCAGCAGGTGCCTGCCAGTGCAGTTCACAGCTGACTGGTGCCATCTGGCTTTTTGCTGAGGTGGGCTGAGCCGATTGACGTGGGAGAAAGATCAAGTACTCAGGAATGGGAAGGAGAATAATCCATCTTGAAGGACAGAGGTGGGAGCTGGGCTACCAAAGGATGAGTCTGTCTAGTGTGTGGGGAGGGTAATTTGGTGGAAGTCCTAATCGATCTGTATGTGCCCACTGCCCCCTCCCTCCTGTTAGTTGTCAGCAATTGCTGGATACAGACTACAGCTGGCAGATAAGGCTTAAAAGCTCCATTTTTGGGGGTGCTGAGCACTTTCCACTCCCATTGACTCCAATAGGAGTAGAGGATCTTCAGCACCAAACAAGATTGGGCCCTATATGATGGACAAATCTCAAGCAAATCTAGCCACACCTGTAACTGAGGGAACTAGGCTACCATGCCCAGGAATTGCACCTCCTCCCTTCCAGTTAGGGCAGCTGAGCCAAATGCAGGCAGGTGTGCACATCTCCTTTGTGGAGAGGTTGCTCACCTTTTTGACCTGCATCCCTTACCCCGCCAGGCTGGGACAAGGTCAGGAAAGGGAAATGTGGACTGTTCTGTCAAACTGTTGGGAAAGCTGGTCTCTAGTGAATTGTTCACATCTGGGGGAGAGGCTTCCAAAGGATCTGTAAATAACCCAGTGGGGAAATTACAAGGTATTGTCTGAAATCAGCCGTTTGTGTCCCCTTGAGTCCCAGTCCCACAACTAATGTGTGTGGATGGAGGGCCTTTTAAGATACAGCTTGCAATGTACTGGGCAGGTCATGTCTAGATTCCTTAACAAAGACTGTGTATTAATGTCAAAAGTGTTAAAGGTGTCATAAACTCTTCACTGTCAAATATACAAAGAGGTCTGTTTTTTCCCCTCCCTCTACAGAGACCTTGGTGTACTCAATTTCTTGGCAAACACCCAGAAGCACTCATTCTAAAGCTGAAAGGTTATTGATAAAACATAGGAAAGAAGAGGAAATAAAAAGCATTTATTCTGAAACTGAGTGATTACACAAAACAAACTTAATCAAAACTTAAAGTCGCACTCCTTTTTGGAGACAAAAATATTAATCTCTTATTTCTTTGAGTAAAAGAAAAAGGTTAATTTTACTTTCAAGCCTGATGTGTAAAGGGTATTAACTTCTCCTGTGTCTAACAGACAGACAAGGTGCAGGAGAGAGACAGCTTTTTGTGATGTCTTTGGAACACTGGGCAGCTGGTCAATCACATATAGATACTTTGGCTGGCACCTGTTGCTTGGACCCTGGGTCAGGGACATCATCTGGTTGGGCCTTTTCTCCTTAGACGGGGCAGGGTTGTAGGCAGCTCATCTTGCTGATGCAGTGCAGTTGATTTTAGGACTTGATGAAAAGCCAAGAGAGTGAGGTATGGGTGGAGGGGGAACAACACAAAAGGGAGGGAACAAAACAGGTGCTTACATGCTTCTGAGATGCTGGCAATTGGGTCTCCCCACTAATGGGCTGAGGACTGGAAGCCATGATGATAAGATGGTTTTCAGGACTCTCAAGTTCCTTAAACAAGAGAGAGGCCTGCTTGTCTTCCTCTCGGGAAGAAAGTCTTTCCATCTGGTCTGCTCCTTCTCTCTTGGCCAGGGAAGATGAGATGAGATGGACGAGACAAGCTGTGATGCAAAGTGGGATGAGCGAGGAGAGTTTTTTTTTTCAAAGTCTCTTTTTAAGAAACCTGAAAGGGGGGAAAGTGGGTGGCATAGTTTATCCCCCTCGTTATTTTCTCCATCAGTTAGGCCTAATATCCCTCACACCAATTTTGGTCCATTAAGTTCTGGTTCCACATCTTCTGTTTTTACCAAGCATGATTTCAACACAGTCCTAAATCATATCAACAGGGCCTTTTTTGTTTACAATAATCCAGTTTCTTCGTCTGGTTCTCTTGCACTTGTTTATAATATTCAGTTATTGAAAACAACTCAATCTGTTTTTCATGGTTAATTTCCAGGTTGTCAAATATTGTAGGTTAGTGTAACGTCTTATGAACTTTCCCTTACTACTTACATTTGAGGCTACACTGGGGTACATTTTATAGGCCCAATAGTCAGAACAGGACTTTGGGACCAGGCTTTTCTGTGGCTGCTCCAGAAAATCCATTTAGTCAAATGGGAGTTTAGTGAGTGCTGGGTAGTTGGGCCTGTGTCTAGAAACTCAAATACAGCCCAATGCCCCAGAGAGGAATTGACCGGGCACAAGGTCTGGTCTTCTCACAGTATTTCCACCAGCCCGGGCCTGAGAGACCAATACTAGAATAATGTGATGAATGTTCCTGGGGTGTAACCTGGAACTGGGGTACTGCTGAACCCTCTGTCTTACCAAACTGGGCTCCCTCTCACACTGTGGTAATGTGACAAACTGCAAACCCCTCAAGGTCTTGAACTCACACAAACATTCACAGGCAGGGACACACCCAGCTGCTTTTGCCAGCCACTCATGAACCAACAATAGAGAGGCTCCAGCCAGTTCCCCTCAGCTTCCCAGCCTAAGACCCCAGAACTGTACCATCCTGCCCTGGTCAAAAGCCTGACCAGCGTAAGTTATCATCCGCCCCTTCCTCAATATGGAGAGGACAATGCACCAGGTTTTTGTTAACTTAGCTAAGATTTTTTTTCATGCACTTCACTCAAACCCCACTGTTTTTAGTTAAAATATAAAACATTTATTAATTACAGAAAGATAGATTTTTAGTGATAAGTAATAAGTGTACATCTCAAAGTAGATTACCTAAGAAATAAAACAAAATTGAAATCTGAGTTCTATTAACTAGACAGGAATTCAACTAAGCAATGTCTCCCCCGATAGTACAACCTGTTTACAGATCTTCCATACACAGATTGAAATCCTCCTTTCCTGCCTGGGCCCACTCTCCCACATTTCCACATTCAAAGTCTTAGTCCTACAGATGTGATTCCAGGTGTTGAGTTGTGGGGGCCGTGAGGCCAAGTGATGATGTCGCTTTCCCCTTTTATAGCTTCTTTCATATGGAGGGAACTTCATTGTTCCAAGCAAAGTCATAGAATCATAGAATCTCAGGGTTGGAAGGGACCTCAGGAGGTCATCTAGTCCAACCGCCTGCTCAAAGCAGGACCAATCCCCAACTATTTTAAGTCCCCAGCACAGTTTGTGGAAAAGTACAGGCACAAGATGGAATCCAATATCACATGATCTAGTCACATGTTCTTGCATGTTTCGATGAGTCATAGCAGCCATTATCCATATGCTGACTGAAGCGTCCACAGGAAGGCACACCGAATGGGGATAAGCTTCTTATAACGTCTTTGTGTTTCTTAATGGGCCATTACCTTGAGTGGTTCATCCACAATGTGTTGGCTAGACTGGCTGTAAACTACCTTGTGGGTGTTACCCAGGAGCACACATTTGAAATACTGGCACATAGTCATTATTCATAAATTTAGATACAAATGTGATACATGCATACACATAGGATAATCATATACAACAAATCATAACTTTTCCATTGATACCGTACATGACATACTTCTCATAATCATATCGCCATGGTAAATATGGGGATGCCAGGGTGTTGCTTTGGAATACAGAGTGTCACAAACAGATCTTGGGTGACTGAGCTATGAGAGAATTACTCAACTGATAAGAATATCTACACAACAGGCCACAGGGATCTGTCTGTCCGGGGGTGGCCCTACAGTACCTAGATAGGATGAGCTAGGGTGACCATTAGATAAAATGATGCTACAATTCACCTACCCAATCAACCTTTAGGGTTGAATCTTACACAGGCCCCTGTAGCTTCACTCTGTACTGTTGACTCTTTGGGTCTGAGATGTGCTGCAGGCAGCGCTCCTCACTTAAGTCAAGCTGGAATTGATGGAATGATGGAATTTTGAAAGATTGGTCCAGGTCACAAAATTTGGATGTGGAGTTCCAAGTATCCAAGGCTCAGGAGGGTTCAGAGATGGGTTTGGGGCTGGGTTATTTTACAATTAGGGGCCAGCTTCAAAGGTCAGAGCTGGATCTTTATTTGTGCTCTGACTTTCCCTCTCTCCCTTCACATATTTGGGTTTGGGATCAGACCCATCTGTGGTCATAAGACTCATCCCCGGGGCAGATCCCTTAGAGTGAGCAAGGTCTCCCTGGCTTCTCCAGCAAACACCATGGTGTATTTGGAAATCTTTATAAATCTTAAAAAATAACCTTGCTGATGACAGATTATGGTCCCTGTCTGGCTGCAGGGCTGCCTGTAAGTGCGCAGGCCATGTGGGCAGTAGGAAAGACCTACTCAAAAGAATACCTCAGCTGCAGCTTGTCCTTCTGCACATACTGGGCAGCCAGCTGGTGTAAGAGATGGGAACACATGATGAGGGCCTAGACCTCTAGTAAACATCAACACTCTAAAGCAGAACTGCTGCTGCTTCCTGGCAGGGGACCATACTGCATAGATGGCAAAAGAGAACTCACAGAACTACCAACCACTACCAGGCAAGTCTAAAATTAGGAGCTCAGCTACTAGAGGTGATGGGCCTGAATCCCCACTCTGCCACTCCGAGTGCAGAAGTGGGGGCCCACAAGGATTTTAAAAATTAATACTTGTCACTCTAGGCTTGTATTACGCTCCCAAGGTTACAGCTTTTCTCTGACCTTGGCTTGGTAAACGCTGCCACTACCCAAATGCAAAAAAAAAAAAAACCTTTGAACCCAAGAAGGAGCACTTGGGAATTCCTCCCTGTCGGGTACCCTCAAGCCCCCCCTCCCCCTTCGGGGAAGAGCTGAGAAAGAAAACAAAGGACATTAGCTGTGGCTACCAGCTAATCAAACAACATGCACAAACCTGTTAGGACACCAAAAATCCAATTCCTGTTCTGGGTCAGTCAAATAAGAACAGATTTTGTAATGGCCCCCGATAGACAGTTTTGTTTGGTCTCACATATGGCCTAAATGGAAATCCAGCCTCTCCACTGTCACAACAATCCTTCAGCAGAGAACTGTGTGGATACTGATAGTTACTACACAAGGTGCTGTGCATCATGAAATACAAACACAGAAAATGCATTTCAGCAACAAAAACCTGCTATGATTCTCCCTCTCTCCTCTGTACAATGAAAGCAAAACATGGACTTTTGCTGGCTGCATTTTCATTTTGGCTGAAAAGTTCATTCCTGCCCTCTCCTCTGGCCAAAGAGATAGCACCCCCCCACCTTCACCAAAATCACATTTAGATCAGATTAAATGTTCTGCTCTATAGAGATCTCTGTGCTGTACAGAGAAAAGGTCCACAGCTCAATTAGGCAAGTCCTGTAATAACCCCCAACAAGGCAGCAGATATTTAGGACCCTCTTTAAGACACATCACTGAGGGACGAGGGAAAGAGAGGGAAGATTATGGGGAGAAGGAGAGATACTGACTCTACTGAGCTAAACCTCCAGTGCCCGCCCCCCAAGGTTCCTAAAAAAGTTAAAGACCTTTAAATAAACACCAGAGGCGAGGAAGCAGCACATAGTCATTCTAGGGTGTTGGGATAGGGGGCGGGAGAGAGGGAAGGGCATTGAGGTCTCCATGTTTCTCCTGGGGAATGAGTGGGAGAGGAGCTGGCTCTAGGTCCTGTGTGGAAGTGGGGAGGGTGCACGCCTGGGAAGGGAGGGGGTGAGTCTCAGAGTCAAGGTAGGAGTGGGGCCCGTGGGGGTTTTGCAGCTGCAGGGGCTGGCTGGGGACACGGTGACTCCAGGCTGTGTGTGTGGGAGGGAGGAGGTTGGCAGCGTGAGGTGAAATGCTGCTTGCAGCCCGCTTTCCCCATCAGGGGGCCAGCGGAGACCCTCCACCTGGGGGAGCAGGGATCCTCCTGCTGGGGCTGAGCAGGGACTCCATTTCCCGCAGGCTGCCCTGAGCGCTGGGCAGGGGGCACAGCAGGTGCATGGGGGGGGAGGGGTGCACACCCTGCCCCAGCTACTCACCCATGCAAGACAGGAACTGATGGCAGCATGGCAGGGGTTCTGACTCGGGGTGCAGAGGGCGGCGGTGCAGGAGCTGCAGAGCCCAGGCTGCTCCTGGGCGCACTCTTGTTGCCCATCCCCAGTACTGCTGCTGCTGGAGGAGGCAGTGAGGGAGACTCCAGCATGGGTGTGCACAGTGCGGGGTGGTAGGGGGGAATGGGTGTGCGCAGGGGGGAGCAAAGGGGGGAGCACGGCCGCCTGCTGCCCCCACTGCTGGCTCTGTGCCACAATCCCCTCGCAGTGCCTCCCTGCCTGCCAGCACACCCGGCCCCAACTGTTCTGGCACCCCTGCAGGCAGTAACCAGACTTTGAGTGTCCAGTCAGTATTTCTGACTGGACAGTCATGTGCCCTTTTCAACTGGACTTTCCCGTCGAAAACCGGACACCGGCAATCCTAACCACCCCGACCTCCAGTCCATTGATAGCTCTCTTGCTGCAATAGGCCTTAATTTATAAATCACACATTCCTGGGAAGCCAATAAGAACAAACCCCTGGCAATTTCTTTCCTAATGTCTCAGGCAGACTCACAGAGAAAGGAAAAAAAAAGTTAATGGAGATATCCCATCTCCTAGCACTGGAAGGGACCTTGAAAGGTCATTGAGTCCAGCCCCCTGCCTTCACTAGCAGGACCAAGTACTGATTTTGCCCCAGATCCCTAAGTGGCCCCCCTCAAGGATTGAGCTCACAACTCTGGATTTAGCAGGCCAATGCTCAAACCACTGAGCTATCCCTCCCCTGATCACCTCTGCCTGCTGCACCTTTCTGCTCTGTGTACACAGCCAGTTGCTACATATTTTTCCTTCCTGGGAGTAGCAACAACATTTATAAATCAACACAGAACCCAGCCACATAAAGAGAGCCAGGGAGAGGTTATGTATGTTTCTTTATTTACTTTGTTAAAAAGTTACTTTTCTTCTGTCTCCCCTGATTGAATTAGGGTTTTGGTGGTTGGTATCTTGAAACCCAGTTGTGCAATTGTCTAGGTTTAGGTTACTGATTGTTTTGGGTCTGTGTCTCATTCCAAGAAAGATCAGAATATTTTGTTCCCATGAGTAAGCAAAGGATCAGAAAGGAAATATACACTCAGCTTTGGCAGCTTCTTTGTCTCCCGCCTGGTTTCCTAACATGAAAATGGATCCTCATGGGGAGAAGCTGTCTTGGGAGACAAAGCACTGCTTGCCGTCTTTGTTTCAAGAGGAGGTATAAATACAGCTTCCTCACTCTCTGGTTAAGAACAAACTCTCAGGTTTGGGGCTGTCATGGGCTCTAAGCAGACACAAACCTAATGATAGGTCAGATACAAGGTCTTTAATATGGCTATGGCAACGCTTACGTGCCTGTTCACTTACTAAGATGCTTTGGGTGTGACAACATTAGGACCCCATTTACACTAAGCAAAATGGCATTGCAACAACTCACATCTTACGGGTATGGTTATAGCCCTGTGTTGTGGGTCTCTTGCAGCACCTATTCCATTGTGTTGGGAGTATAGGATTTGGGGTAATTTCCAAACAGGAGGTACTGCATTGTGGGATGCGCCAGTGCAAATTAAATGCTTGTAGTTTCCTTGGAAGAAAACTACAGCCTGCACTGATTCAGCAGAGCTCAGATAAAGGTCCCAAACACAACAAACAACCACAATTTGTAAAATACCTGGGACACCTGTTGCACAGAGACACAAGGTATCACCCGGCACTGTCAGATCCAGGCATTCAAGCAGTGGTCTGGTGCAGTGCTCTTTTTGCTTAGTGTATGCAGCACATTAGGGTGCCAATGTCACAAAGTGAGACCGAGTAGTCCTGGCACCTTGGGGATGAGCAACACCATTCATTTGATAACCAAATAAATTATTGGGAAGAGGGAGAAGAGATGCACACAGCTTCAAAGCACCAGGCTGGGTCTTAGCCACATGACTCCCACTAATATCAATGGCAGATGCACAGGTTGAACCCTCTGCTGTTCAGAAAATGTACCCAGTCATGCAGAGATCAGGCAAATTCTCCTCTGAGAGCCACTCAATGGAGTTCAACTTGGATATTCTCCTCCACTTGCATGCAGAGATCTGCCAGGGATTAGACAGCATGTGCAAGAAGAGCACAATATGGGAGTCAATATCTGCCACGTTTTTCCCTAAGTGAAGAGATTTCCCATCACCCCCCAACCAGCTGTCTCAGAGGTCCATTTTAGCTGCCCCTTTCTGGAGCCCTTCAGATCGTGGACTGTTTCTTCTAGTGCTGCAAGTGCCTGGGGAAATCCCATTGCTCCTACTTCCTGAACAGCTGTCTGGCAGGTCCACTGACCCACAGAATCTTCCTGACTTGACTGCCAAAGCAGGCTTTGATAGTCACTTGCATATGCTGGAAGGCCTTTGCAGGCCACAGAAAGGGCCCCTTGCATTTTCTTATACCCCTGTTGGACTCCTACAGAGAGGCGAATACCAGAGATATAATGCTGGCTGATGGCTTGGCAGACTGGATGGACAGAGGGAACAAAGTCAAGGGCAGCAGCCCTCCGAAGCAGAGGAAAAACTCAAGCAATTAGGGCAATTAAAGGGTTACAGGCAGACAACCAGCAACTGTAAGGAAAGCTGCAAAAACACTGGATGTGGGGGGAGCCAAGCAGGAGTCACTGTACAGTTCAGGATAAAAACTGTGGCTGGGGGATTGCTCACAGCTTCACTAGTCCCACTAGTCCCAGCTTGAGTCACGGCAGAGAATGGTGTGAAAGGCACTACAGTATCTGGGTAAGCGATCACAGCTACTGTCCCTGCAGCTAGAGTGTGTGCTGGCTTGGGGATAGGGTTCACAGCTCCTTGCAGCCTCCACCATAGGAACTGCTGCAGGAGAGCCATGGGGAAGTAGGGTGACCAGACAGCAAGTGTGAAAAATCAGGACAGGGGATGGGGGGTAATAGGAGCCTATATAAGAAAAAGACTAAAAAATCAGGACTGTCCCTATAAAATTGGGACATCTGCTCACCCTATGGGGAAGCTAAGTAAGTTTTACTCCAATGGGCGTGAGGGAAGCTGATAGCAATCAAATAGAGAGATGATGTGTCAGCAACTGTCAGCAAAGAGCAGCTACCACGCCTGTGCTCCTGCTTCCCTAATTAACTCATTGTTGTTCCATCTTTTTTTTAATTTTGTGGGTGGGCAATTTGCTTCCTACACGAAGAGAACAGCGGCTGGTAAACTGGA
The DNA here is from genome assembly GCF_013100865.1 of Trachemys scripta elegans. Lineage (NCBI taxonomy): Eukaryota > Metazoa > Chordata > Testudines > Emydidae > Trachemys > Trachemys scripta. The sequence goes on from NC_048307.1 coordinate 39,037,385, forward strand.
TTCCACCCCCACTTCTCCTCCCCCACCACACACACAAACTCCATCCCCCTCTCCCTCTTCCCACCCCCGTCCCCAGCTCCCCACTGTCTTCCCACATGCTGGAACTTTCCCACAGTCTTAGCCTCATTCTCAAGCCTGTTTTCATTAAGAGGGAATTCTAAGCCCCGTTCTGGATGTAACACTGCATGGACAAGCGCAACAGGTGGTGTGATTTTCAAATCCAGTGGGGAGGAAGACAGACAGACACACACACATACACACACACACTTCAAACTATCACAATCTTTCACATATATGAGTCAAAGCAAAAATAAGACCAAATCCAAATCTCAGGGGGAAAAGTCTGAGTCCGAATTGTACCTGAGGGCGCTCAGCAGACATGAGCCCCGATGTCAAAATGGGCTTGTAAAAAAATGGATTTACAGTGCTCTGGCCTCAAACACAGATGCTGCTATACTTAGAAAAAGCCTTTTAAAATGGGGGAGGGAGTAGTCCCTATGCTGAAATAACATGGGGGGCTTGTGTAATATAGCAAGTCAACCAATGTCAGGAAATTCAAAGCAGAGGTCATCATCCCTGCTGTAGTAATGGCCAGAGAGCAGCCATAGCAGCCTAAGCCTTTGGTTTCATCGCGCACTGGATAACAACTGTAGTTAAACACAGATTTAAAAAGAATTGCAAAGGGTTTTATGGCGAGTGGGGTTAGCAGAGAGTCTAGTATCAGACCGTGTTAGTGTGGATCTGTAAAAAGCGACAAAGAGTCCTGTGGCACCTTATAGACTAACAGACGTATTGGAGCATAAGCTTTCGTGGGTGAATACCCACTTCGTCAGACGTGTCTGACAAAGTGAGTATTCACCCACGAAAGCTTATGCTCCAGAGCATCTAGTAGTTGTACAAGGATTCTGGTTCTGTTACCGACTCACTGCATGACCTTGGGCAAATCATTTCACCTCTCTGTGACTCAGTTTCCCTAAAATAATATTTCTCTGTCTCCTACAGGAATTGTGAAGTGCTTTGAGATCCTTGGATGGAAGTAACAACAACCACCATGCCCCTTTAACAGGGTTTGAATCCAGGACCTCCAGCACAGACCTGAAGCTAGAGGACTAAACCTATTAGCTAGCAGCAGTAATAACATCACCACTTAATGCTAATCTATCATTTTAGATCCCCTAGCACTTTACAAAGTCAGTATCATTATCCCCATTTTATAGAAGGGATAATTAAAGGCTAGGGAAGTGAAAGGACTTGCTGAAGGTCACTCAGCAGGCTAGCCAGGAATGGAACCCAGGCCTCCAGAGTCCCAAGGTAGTGCACGCTGCTACACTGCCTCCCTGGGGGAGATAGCCTGCTACTCTGGATGAGCAGCAAATGGGGACACAAACAGATTTTGAGCATGTTGCACAATGTTGTCAGAGAAATAAAAGAGAGGTTTGGGTGGTTTTAATTTGTCAGGTCCTTGAAATAGGTGATAGCCCCGGGACAGCACTGTCTGTTGCCTATGAACACAGTGTATTTAGTACTCACAATTGTTATTCACTATTTTCCCAGTGCCCCACAGTGTGCTGGGTGCTCTTTAGGACAAATAGAAAGGTATGGTCTCTGCCCCTAGTCTAGCCATGGTGCTGATCCCACAATGAGCTCTGGGTAGACAGACTACAGAAGGAGGGATAGCTCAGTGGTTTGAGCATTGGCCTGCTAAACCCAGGGTTGTGAGCTCAATCCTTGAGGGATTCATTTAGGGAACTGGGGTAAAAATTGGTCTGGGGATCAGTCCTGCTTTGAGCAGGGGGTTGGACTAGATGACCTCCTGAGGTCCCTTCCAACCCTGATATTCTATGAAGTCACTGAGGCAGCATGTGGGCACAGGGTCCAGCTGTGTGATGCTTGTGGCAGGATTGAGGTCCAGGTTTCTATACCAGGCCCATCACCTCTAGTAGCTGAATTCCTAATTTTAGACCTGCTTGGCAGGGGTTGGTAGATCTTGTGAGTTCTCTTTTGACATCTGTGATACATGAAGGGGGTGGGGGGAGTAGCTCCCTTTGATGGACACAGTTAGCTGTAAAATCCCTCTTGGTCTGTTCTCTGCTTGGTTTACCTGTAAAGGGTTAACAAGCCCACAGGTAAAAGAAAAGGAGTGAGCACCTGACCAAAAGAGCCAACGGGAAGGTAGATTTTTTTAAAATTGGGGAAGAAACTTTCCCTTTGTCTGTTGTTCTCTGGGCTGCAGGGATGGAGCAGCAATGCTGTATAAGGCTTGAACCAGGTATGAAAATTCATCTTCCATACCTAGAAGAAATTATTTGGATAGGGAATGTTTAGTTAGACACAATCAGGTTTATTTTTTTATTTTGGCTTGTGGATCTCCTCTGTGCTAACCCCAGTTGCTTTTGTTTGCTTGTAACCTTTAAGCTGAACCCCCCAAAAAAGCTAGTTTGGGTGCTTAATTTTTGGAATTGCTCTTTTAAAATCTAACAAAAGCCTAAGTTGCAGATATGTTCCCCTCCCAAACTGGATTTCCCCTCTCATTTGTTTGACCAAATCCACTCCTGTAACATGCACAAAAATAAATACCCTGTACCAGAAACACTAACCATAGTGAGACAAATCTCACCTTCAGTTATTTCCTAGCAACTATTATTATTTATGTGTGTGACAGTAGCACCTAGTACCAGTTAAGGTCAGGGCCTGTTGTGCTATGCATTGTATAAACACTTCCAGCTTGTCTACACACATAAATAGCACAGATTTCACTGTCGTTTTCTAAACTGATTTAGTGAAATCAGTGCCACCCTCTTGTGTGGACACTGTTAATTGGTTTGAGCGTGGCTAATATAATTTTTGCTTAATTCAGTTTACTACTAGGCTATAGGGAGAGATGGTGCCTGGCTGGAAGGACTAATCTAAATAGACAAGGCAGATAAAGGGTGCAAGGGAACACAGGTGAATTTACTTGACCAAGGCCACACAGTGGGCTAGATGCAGAGCTGGAAATAGTGCCCAGATCTCTGGACTCCCACTTCAGAGCCTTATCTACTACATCACGTTGCCTTGGAATCTCAGACTTGTTTTGCGTCAGTGGAGTTGCATGTGCATAAGGGTCCAAACCCTGCAAAACTAGCCAAAATCAATAGAAACTGAGGACACTCAAGATCTGGCCTTATAGCAGAGCAGAATTTAGACTATTTATTATTATCCAGTATGTTTAGCAGTGAATAAAGAGAACTAAAGAGTATAGTTGGTGTTAATGTTGCTGAGTGATTTAGGTAGTACCAAAACACTCAGGCCACCAAAGAGGAAGGAGGCTCAAAATGGATGGGCCAAGTGGTTTTAATAAAATTTACCTATTTTAAGAACAGCTGGGCCCTGATTGGAGCTGTGCTAGGTACTGTACAGTCGCCCTGACCTGTGAGTCTCTGAATTTCTCCCCTGCTCCTGTTGCCCCATGTTGGTTCTGTGCTGAGAGTGGAAGTGGGGGTGATGCTAATCTGAACAATCTGAGAGAATGCCAAATCCAAATCAGTTGGCCATGGTGACTTCTCCAATTTTATGGTACTCGCTGGGAGGTGGAGCCAACTAGGCCTATAGCAACCAGAAAATCAAGAAGAAATAGAAGCAGGAGAAAGTGGGGGAGGGAAAGAGATAAAGAAACTGAAGGAGAGAAAGAATGAAAATAGGACAAGTAAAAGAGTGAGAGAAATGTGCTGCAGAAAGGGAACAGAGGGAGAGAAACAGGAAGAAGGGAGAATGAACCAATGGAGTGAGTGTCACTTAGCACTTTCACAGTGCTCTACCCTTTGTAAGCACTGTACAGACAGTGGACCAAATTCATCTTTGGTGTGACTCCATTGACGTCAGAGGAGTTAGGCCTGTTATCTAGTTAATTAGTTAAGCAATCCACAATCAGGATTTGATTCAGGTTCAGGCTAGATTAGGCTTCTAGCTAGCCAGAGAGAGAAATGACCAATGCTGGCTGGAGCCATGAACACAATATCACCTCCTCTGAAATGCAGAAAGAGGAATGGACAGGAGAAGATGAGGATGAAAATAGAGAGCCCAATCCATCTCCCTTGGGAGTCAGTTGAAGATGCCCTGCCATGTCAATGGGCTCAGAGAGAGGAGTGGTTTTGCTGTAATGCGGTGAGGGATTTTTAAGAAGGCAAGTCAGTTTTTGGAAGCATTAGGTGGCCAGTGGAGGAAGCTCTGTGCTATCAAAAACTTCTTTAACTTGCACTCCTTGAATTGTGGCTGCTCCCACCCTCCCTACAGCCCTCCCCCACAGTTCGCCTTTCTCGGAGACTGTAAAGTAGCAGTGAATTTAAGGAATTTGTCGCTATGCACTGAGAAACCTGTGCCTTTGCCAGCTGTCAGCAGCCCTACTGCTGGGAAAGCTGGGAGGGTCCAAACAGATGCAAAGAGAGAGAAACTTAGGGCTGGTCTACACTGGGGGGGGATCAATCCAAGATACGCAACTTCAGAAGTCGAAGTATCTTGGATCGAATTACCTGGGATCCACACGGCGCGGGATTGACGTCTGCGGTTCCCCCGTCGACTGCGCTACCGCCGCTTGCTCTGGTGGAGTTCCGGAGTCGATGGTGAGCGCGTTCGGGGATCGATATATCGCGTCTTAACGAGACACGATATATCGATCCCGGATAAATCGATTGCTACCCGCCAAGTGAAGACATACCCTCAGGGTGAAAAACAGCAAGCAAGGCTGGACAGTAGCTACCTGTGCTCCAGGGCCTGCTCCAGCTCCTACTGAAGTCAATGGGAGTTTTGCCATTTACTTCAGTGGGACCACCAGCATTTGCACCTGAGTGAGTGATATTAGAGACCAGATGCCAGCACCATCTTAAACTCAAGTAAAAGAACTGACTTGGGGAACGTTCATCCCATGCAAATGTTGAGCTCCCGAACCAGCCACATCCAGGGGCGGCAGGTTTGTAGAAGTTTTGGTGGTGCCCAGAATGCCCAGAGCCTGCCCCCTCCCCAAATTCTGCCCCCCCCCCCGAGCCTCCCCCCCCCGCCCGGGGGAGCCCCCGGCTGGCCGAAGCCCCCAACCCCCCCCCCCCCCCCCTTCACCTACCCAGAGGAGCCCCGGGCCAGCTGCAGCTGCACTGTGCCTTCCCTCCCCGGACCAAAATTCTGGGAGAAGTTTGGGTGGGGGAGGAGATGCAGGCCCTGGGCTGGGGCGAGGGATTGGGGTGCAGGAGGGGTGCAGACTTTGGGAGGGAGTTTGGGTGGGGGAGAGGGTCTGGGGTGCAGGCTCTAGGATGGAGTTTGGGTGCTGGGTGCAGGCTCTGGGCTGGGGCAGGGGGTAGGGGTGCAGGAGGGGGTGAGGGATGCAGGCTTTGGGACAGAGTTTGGGTGCAGGCTCTGGGCTGGGGGTGGGGGTGCAGGCTCTGGGAGGGAGTTTGGGGATGGGAGGGGTGCGGAAGGAGGGGGTGCAGGCTCTGGGAGGGAGTTTGGGGGCAGGAGGGAGGGGGCAGAGGGCGCATGCTCTGGAAGGGAGTCAGGGTGCGGCGCTTACCTGGGGCTCCTAGGCAGGGCAGGCTGGGAGGCCTCCACACGCTGCTACCCCCAGGCACTGCCCCTGTAGCTTCCTATTGGCCACAGGGGCACATGGGGTGGGAGCAGCACACGTAGACACAGACCCACCCCAGCCAGGGGCCGCAGGGAGGGGCCAGCAGCCACGTGGAGCGAGCAGATAGGAAGCTGCTCAGCTCCACTGCACTGCCAGTGGTGGATGGGGGCCCCAGGCCATTTTAAATTGCAGGGGGGAGCTCCCAGAGTGGAAGGTGGGGCCGAGGGAGAGACCTGGCCTCAAACTTGTGTTTGAATATTCCTGGTGCCCAGGCACCACGGGCCCACATAACTCGCCGCCTATGGCCACATCTCCTTGCAGGTAGCACTGAAGTGGCCGTATATGTATGAGTGCCCATTCGATTACAACATCCTGCAGCTGATTGAATTGGGGTTGCCAGGTGTTCGGTTTTCAACCAGAACGCCCGATCAAAAAGGGACCCTGATGACTTCAGTCAGCACTGCTGACTGGGCCGTTAAAAGTCCAGTCAGCAGTGCGGTGGGCTAAGTCAGGCCCCCTGTCTGCCCTGGCTCCGTGCAGTTCCCAGAAGTAGCCAGCATGTCCCCATAACCCCTAAGCACATGGGCGGCCAGGGATGCTTTGTGTGCTGCCCCCACCCTGAGCGCTGGCTCCGCAGTCCCATTGGCCAGGAACCACAGCCAATGGGAGCTGCGGGGGTGGTGCCTGCGGCTGGGGGACAGCACACAGAGTCATGTGGCTGTGTCTTCGCCTGAGGGTGGCAGGGACATCCCGGCTGCTTCCGGGAGCCACCTGAGGCTAGCGTCGCCCGCACCCCCTCCCGCACCTCAACCCCCATCCGGAGCCCCCTCTTACACCTCAAATCACTCATCCCTGGCCCCACTGCAGAGCCCCCATCCCTAGCCGGAGCCCTAACCCCCCTACCCCAGCCCGATGAAAATTAGTGAGGGTGGGGGGAGAGCAAGTAATGGAGGGAGGGGGGATGGAGTGAGCGGGGCCTTGGAGAAGGGGTGGGGCAAGGGTGGGGGTGGGGCAGGAGGCGAGGTAAGGGTGCTTGGTTTTCTGCAATCAGAAAGTTGGCAACCTCAAATTGAATACACATTGCATCCCACACGAAAAAGCACTACACTCACTTGCCAGGGAGACATCAATTTGTTTAGATTGTCCTGAAAACTCTGAGGAGTAGAGCCTCAACTGATTGAGTGCCAGCACTGATGCATCTGTGCTGGCACTCATGGAACCCAGAAGGCAGCTCCCTCAACCAGAAAACCTTTGTTTTGCCAACTGAGTGTCCCCTTTCTGTTCCACCCCACTGCCATGCCCCTTTAGTAATTCCCCCACAGTCTGCCCCAGGGGCGAAGGGTGGAGCCCCCATTTGGGGAGGCTAGCCCCATCTCTGCCTCTTCCCCTCCACTCACCAGAGCCGGCTTTAGGAAGTGCGGGGCCCAATTCGAACAGTTTCGACGGGGCCCCAGGAGGGATGACAAAAAAACAACAACACATACACATGGGGCTTGTACTCACCAGGCCGCGCTCCTAGTCTTTGGCAGCGAGTCCTTCACTCGCTCCGGGTCTTCGGCGGCACTGAAAGACCCGCCGCCAAAGTGCTGCCAAAGACCCGGAGCGCCGCCGGGTGAGTAAAAATTAAAAAGGCACCTCTAGCCAAGGAAGGGATTCTCTGCCACTTGTCCCCCACTCTGGGTGGCCCTGCCACTGGGTACGGGGCCCTCTTAGGCGTGGGGCCCGATTCGGGGGAATTGGTGGAAGTGGCCTAAAGCCGGCCCTGCCACTCACCCCCCCACAGCTGGAGCCACAGGCCCCAACCCCCACCCAGAGAAGACTGGAGTGCCCCCCACCCCCGCCGCAGGCTGGACGAAGCACTGAGCCTCCTCCCCCATGCCTGGAGGAGCCCCGGGCCAGCTGCAGCCCCGAGCCTCCCCACCCTGCCCGGAGGAGCCCCGGGCTGGCTGAAGCCTCAAGCCGCCCACCTCCACCTACCCAGAGGAGCCCCGGGCCAGCTGCAGCTGCACTGTGCCTCCCCTCCCCAGACCCAACCCACGCAGGGGAAAAGCATGTTAGAAGAGGAGGCGACCCCGGAACCTGCATGGGGCATAATAAAGCAAAATCTTTGCCACAACCGGGGTCCAGTGGTCGTGGCAGCGCCGGGGGAGGCAGAGCCTCCCCTGGCCTATTATACCTGCTACCCATGGTCTGCCCCTAACCCCAGAAATCCTTCCCCAGCCGTGCCCCACTATGTTCTTCCCTCAAATGACTCCCACAGCTCCCGCTCTGCAAGTCTGGCAGTGGTCCAGGTGTGGATTGCTATCAAAGTTTGAAATCTCTGCCCCCCCAGACTCCACTACAATATACCTTCCCAGCTATTTCTCCCCCCCCCCCATACACATGTGCTATTCTCCCCCCTCCCCATCCCAATAGTGCCCTCACTCTGGCCATGCCTTTCTTCAACTGGCGCTAAATAGCTGGATCGCTGTGTGGGGCTACAGCAGAAGGAGTGGAGTGCCTCCCAGCTCTCCCAGCCCCTCTGTGCCTGAGCTGGGTTTAGAACTCCCACTCCATCTATGGGAGCAGACTCCTTTAACGGCAGCCTTTGGGGTCCCCAGGACCTCCGTGATGGTGCAGTTGGAGTGGCCAAGCTACAAATGCTGACCTATTCAGAAAGGCCTTTGTCAGCAGATAGAGGTATTGTTGGGGTAGCTGTATTCCCCCTCCCTCAGCTGCCTTTCAACAAGCTGTCACTCAGCTGCTCTGTATTACAGGAATATATCTTTGTCAAAGAGTATATGGGGAAATGCTTGCCTCCTCCTGAGCGCCCCCAGAGCACCTCAGAGCTTGCCTCCCATTGTTCGGTAGTGTGACTCTAGTCCCATCCACCCTCGTTAGTCTCATTCCATTATGGGCTTCTACTATATCTCTAGTCTCAGGCACAAGGACAAATTCCCCTGCGCCCTACAAACACCTACTATCCCATTCCCTATTGTACCCCTCTCGCCCCATGCAGATCCCAATCCCACTCCTCTGCCCTTACTCACCTGCTGCCGTCCTGCCCCCATCGTACCCCCACTCTCATTAGAGATCTCAATACCTGCTGCTGTCCCGCTCCCTATCCTACCCCCCACTCCCATTACAGACTAGGGTGACCAGACAGCAAGTGTGAAAAATCAGGACGGGGTTGGGGGGTAATAGGAGTTTATATATGAAAAAGACCCAAAAATCAGGACTGTCCCTATAAAATCAGGACATCTGGTCACCCTATTACAGACCCCAACCTGCTGCTCTCCTGCCCCCATTGGCAGTCGCTCATTTCCTTTTGCCACTTCCATGCTGTCTGTGATTGCACAGGCCAGGCTCACTGCACAGCCAGAGCCTGAGTTAAAAGACAGAGGATCTCGGGGCCAACTGCATCTCTCAGAGCTGGTTGTGCCCTGGCTGTGTGAGGCAACCCTCAGGAAATCCCCCAGCTGTTGTTTTATTTATGATCAGTCCCAGAAGGAGCCTGAATACCAGCAGTGGTGTCACAATACACCTCCCCTCACCCCCAACCCTTGTATCTCCACAATAGAGGGCAGAAGGAAATCATCTGCTCTGCCAAAGGCTTTTCTTCAGCAGCTAGGCCCGGCTTCTTTCACAGCCAGGGAAGAGAGGCAGCATGGAAGGGCTCAGCTCTCGTAGCCTTTGTGAGTCTCTTCTTTGGAGCCGAAGTGATTCACAAATTCAGCCTTTTATCTCCTCGACAAGGGGAAGAAGGAAGGAAAGGGGGGGAGAGGAAAGAAAAGGGCTACAATGGGGGGGAAATGGCGGGAAATGTCTCCTCAGAGGCCCTATTGTGTGGCTTTGCCCGTGTTACAAGGGTAAACACACTAATCATGTGTGAGAAGCAGCCCCTGGGGCCAAGGCAGAAAATTCGCCAACAAGCGGCACATTCTTCACTGGAAGTTTTTTTTGTAGGGCTTTGGGAAAATCACTGCAAGAGGGTTTCGCTGGTCTGCTGAGAGCTCTTTAGGCTGCCGGCTATTGAGCTCGCTCCCCTTTTCATTTAGCATAAGGGAGTCCCTTGGCGCACACGGCATTCTGGGACATTGGGTGCTTAGCGGAGCAGAGTTTCGGCCTCAAGCTCCCTGCCCAGGGGCGGCTCCAGGCACCAGCACATCAAGCGTGTGCCTGGGGCTGCAAGCCACAGGGGGCGGCCTGCCGGTCGCCATGAGGGCGGCAGTCAGGCTGCCTTCGGCGGCATGCCTGCGGGAGGTCCGCCAGTCCTGCGGTTTCAGCGGCAATTTGGCGGCGGGTACGCTGAAGACGCGGGACCGGCGGACCTCCCGCAGGCATGCCACCAAAGGTTGCCTGACTGCCGTGCTTTGGGCGGCAAAATACATAGAGCCGCCCCTGTCCCTGCCCTAAGCAGGTGAGCAGATCATGACTTAGGGCCCCAGTACTGCAATCACAAGTGCTTGGGGTGCTGGGTGGAAAGGGATGTAGGTTCAGCACCCACGCCTCGCTGCACTGAGGCCCTTTAGCCATTTTGGAGCCTGTGTTCACATTCAGTGACCTGTTAGGACTGTCACAGCTCCTCAGAACAGCACATCAGGGGAGCAATCAGTTCTTCGAGTGCTTGCTCATGTCCATTCCATATTAGGTGTGTGTGCTCGCCACATGCACCGGTGTCAGAAGTTTTTCCCTCAGCAGTATCCGTAGGGGATCGGCTCTAGCGCCCTCTGGAGTGGGGCCTGCATGACGTGGTATAAGGGGCGCCGCTGGCTCCCCCCACCCTCAGTTCTTTCTTGCCGCTAGTGATGGTGCTGGAACGTCTGCTGCTTCGGCTATCTTTGATTCCTTCTCTGTTCTTGCGAACTTTGAAATCCTGTAAAATAGTTATACATAGTTAGTAGTTTCTTAGTTACCCTTAGTAGTAGTTCTCAAACTCTTTGTTAGTCCCAAAATGGGACCCAGCCGGGGGTTGGGGCATGCCCTGGTCCTCAGGCTTTAAGCCCTGCAATCGCTGCAAATGGCCTGTGCCCCTCAGCGATCCTCCTACCAGCTGCCTAAGGTGCTTAGGCGAGGGGCACATAAGTGACAAGTGCCATATCTTCAAGTCCTTTAAACCTAGGACGAAGAAGGAGCATGATATCCATTTGAAAGCGCTCCTAATGGAGTTGGCACTCGCACCAGAGCGGTGGTCCGACACTGCACCGATCACTGTGGTCTCCGTTCGCAGTGCTCCCCCAGCACCGTCCACGAGCCCGCACCGGTCTCCTTCCATGGCTCCAGTCAAGAAGCTGAAAAAGACTGTGAGGGAAAGATCTCCTACCTCCTGCAAGGGAAAGGAGAGGGTAGGGGGCGACCCAAGACCCGTGTTGGGCAGCTCAACATCCCCACTCGGGAAGTCGGGCCCCAGCTCAAGTCAAGCAGTGCAGCCCATCCCATGCCTTGCCTGCGACTCCAGATAGTGGTGCAGGCCCCGGCCAGCTTCAAGTGCCGTCGACGCCCGAAGCTTCACTGGCTCCTGCGGTACCCCGGTCTCAGGGAAAACCCGCATTGGGACCCATGCATGTGTCCCCGCCTCAGCGGTACTGTTCCCCGTCGAGAGGGATGTCCCACCAGCGTTCACCCGCCTGCAGCTGTTACGCCTCAGGACAGGAGAGGCAGGCTCAGTGGAGCCCTCTTCAGTCCCTGCACTGGGGGCACCCATCGCGGGACTTGAGGTGTACCTCACTGGTAGATTGGTGAAGACCCTCTGAGGCATGCACCACCTGGCAGGAACTCCGTGACCGGCCCTGACCGTCTTCAAGGGCCCAGTACTGATCCCGGGACCGATCGGGCACCAGAGACCACCGATCGCTGGGCCATCATCGCCCGTCTCCAAACGGAAGGTCGCCCTACTCAGGGTGATCCTCCCAGCAACCGGCTTGTAGTAGCTCCCAGTCCCGGTCGACGTCCTGGCACCAGTCGAGTAGCATAAGACGTGGATCGCCGGGTATCTGCCGCAGATCTGCTGAATGCCATCAGTCCCCGGGAGCCCAAACAAGACAGTCTTGCTCGGACACGTCAACTTCGGGACACAGCGACCAGCACCAGTTGGACAAGAGCCACCACTCAGCCCAATCCTCGTCGCCTGGGACCAACCGCTCCATCTCAGAGTGAGGTTCCCTGACTGTGGGACAAGCCCTAGTACTGATGGTGCTGACTACATTATCAGCATCGAAACCTGTCCCATGGCCCCCATCGCAGTGGCCAGTGCCATGGTACCCGTGGAACCCTTGTGGGTTCACCCAGCCTTCCCAGGCTGCCTGATCGGTGTTGGAAGCCTCAGAGAGGCCAGCAGCCTCAGTATCCCATCCCCCTCCGGTGCTGGAGACTTGAGGGGGGTAAGACCCCGCAGGTCCAGGAGGACCCAAGGGAGCAAGCTGCTAGACCACCAATGGACATCAAGGTTCCCGCGGCACCGGCATCGTCCTTGTCCTCACCCAGTTCCTCAGGATGATGCCAAGACGCACCAGGATCTTTTGAAGAGGGTCGCTTCTAACCTGGGGCTTCAGGCAGAGGAATTGGAAGGGCCCTCAGATTCCCTGTTTGACGTCCTCTGCTCCTGCCAGGGTGGCGCTACTTCTTCATGAAGAAGTTTCTAAGATCACTAATGCCCTGTGGCAGACCCTCGCTTCCCTGGCCCCATCTCTAAAAGGGCCGAACACAAGTATTTCGTGCCAACCAAAGGGCATGAGTACTTATACTCCCACCCAGCCCCCAATTCCCTTGTGGTCAAGGCAGTTAACCACAAAGAGAGGCGGGGACAATCCAGGGCCACCCCCAAAAATAAAGACTCGAGGAGGCTGGATTTTTTCGGACAAAAGGTTTATTCGTCTTCCAGCCTTCAGCTGAGTGGCAACCACCAAGCCCTCCTTGGCTGATATGACTTCAATATGTGGCAAGCCATGGCCAAGTTCAAAGGGTTGCTCCCCGAGGCTTCCAAGAAGGAGTTCCGAGCAATCCTTGATGAGGGCAAGACCGTGGCCAGGGTGGCCCTCCAGGCGGCATCAGACACTGCAGACGCTGCTGCCTGCACCATGGCTTCTGCTGTCTCTATGCGGTGAGCCTCTTGACTGCTCCTCTCTGGGTTGTCCACTGAGGCTCAGCAGCAGGACCTGCCCTTCAATGGCTGGACCCTATTTGCGGAGCAAACAGACAGCAAATTGCATGGCCTCAAGGACTCCCACACCACCCTAAAAGCCCTGGGTCTCTATGTCCCAGCCCTGGTGCATAAGCGGTTCAAACCGCAGCAGCCGCAGGGCCAGGGGAACCAGCCTTGGCAGTACCAGCCCTATAAATGAGCCAAGGGCTACAAGCACCACCCGAGCCACCCGCCTCCACCCTCTTCCCAGTCGGGCTCAACCTGTAATAAGCAGGGGGCCAAACAGTTGTTTTGAGGGTGCGCCTCAGGGTGACCTACTAGACTATTCCCCGGATCCATCCTTCCCTATGTTCTCCAACCACCTTTCCCTCTTCCTCCCTGCCTGGATAGCTATAATCTTGGACCAATGGGTCCTCAGCACAGTGGAACAGGGTTATACCCTCCAGTTCCTTTCTACCCCTCCTTCCCACCCGCCTTCCCCGTCCCTCTTTAGGGACCCCTCTCATGAGAGTCTTCTTGCGCAGGAGGTAAAGGGGTTACTACTGGGTGCAGTGGAAGAAGTTCCTTGTGAGTACAGGAACAAGGGGTTCTATTCCCGGTACTTTTTAATCCCAAAGGCCAAGGGCAGTCTATGGCCCATCTGAGACCTCAGCAAGTACCTAAAGTTCTGCATGGTTTCCCTGGCTTCTGTTATCCCCTCCCTGGATCTGGGAGACTGGTATGCTGCCCTCAACTTGAAGGACGCATACTTACACATAGTGATCTTTCAAGGACACAGACGCTTTCTCCGGTTTATGGTGGGGCCCCACCACTACCAGTTTACAGGCCTCCCGTTCGGCCTGGCAACACCACCAAGAGTGTTTACCAAGTGCATGTCAGTGGTAGCGACTTACCTCAGGCGCCGGGGTATTCAGATCTACCCATACCTCAACAACTGGCTCATCAAGGGCAGCTCCAGGTTTCAAGTCCAAAGGGATGTCACGGTGCTTCAGTCCACATGCCGCTCTCTGGGCCTACTGGTAAATGACAAAAAGTAGACATTAGTGCTGGTGCAGAGTTCATCGGTCCTTGACAGGAACGCCCTGGCACAGGTCGAGTCACTGGAAAGGTTCCACACGTTAATGAACCTCATCGCGGAAGTCCCCTCTGACTATAGCCAGGGTCTGTCTGTGCCTCCTGGGTCACATGGCGGCATGCATTTATGTGGTCCGCCATGCCAAGCTCCAGATACAACCCTTGCAACAATGGCTGGGAATGGTCTATTCCCAGTCCAGAGAGCTCCTGGAAAAGATGGTTACCATTCCCTAGGCGACACTTACCTTGCTATTATGGTGGACAATCCTGGAGGGGGTTCCATTCGATAACCCCCCTTACTCCATTGAGTTGGTGTCGGATGCCTCGGACCTCAGCTGGGGTGCGCATCTTGGCGACCTCCAGACACAGGGGATGTGGTCCCCGGAGGAGGCGAAGTTGCACATAAATGTCAAAGAGCTCTGAACAGTCTGGCTGGCGTGCGGAGTCTTCCTGCCCCACCTGTCAGGCAAGGTGGTACGAGTCCTGATGGACAACACAGTTGTTCTACATCAACAGGCAAGGGAGAGCGCACTCGTCGACTCTCTGTTAAGAGGCACTCCGTCTATGGGACTTCTGCATCAGCCACGAAATGAACCTGGAAGCTTGTCACTTTCCCGGTGTCAGGAATACACTGGCAGACCAGCTCAGCACCTACTTTCTTCTCTCACCATGAGTGATCGCTCCATCCAGAGGTACCCTGCCTGATCTTCCAAAGGTGGGGAACTCCCCAAGTGGGCCTGTTCACTACCAGACAGAACAGGAAATGCCACTGGTTTTGCTCTTGGCAAGCCCTCAACCAGACTGACTTACCCGGCCAAGTGGAAGAGATTTTCCCACTGGGCGTCCGAGCATGGCATTTCTCCCTCATGTTCTTCCATACAGGCTGTCCTGGACTACAGGAACCAGGGTCTGGCACACTCTTCCATTAGAGTGCATCTAGCGGCCATCTCCACTTTTCACCTGACGATCCAAGGACAGACGGTATTTTCCCATGACATGATGGTCAGATTCTTGAGAGGGCTCCAGAGACTGTTCCCGCAGGAACGGACTCCTGTCCCACAGTGGGATCTTAACTTGGTCCTCTCTAGGCTTATCAGCCTGCCCTTTGAGCCGCTGGGTTCCTGCTCCCTTTCCCACCTGTCATGGAAGGTCGCGTTCCTGGTGGCAGTGATTCGGCAAGACGCGTCTCTGAAATTAAAGCTTTGACCTCAGAACCCCTGCACATGGTCTTTTACAAAGATAAGGTTCAGTTGCAGCCCCACCCAGCCTTCCTGCCAAAGGTGGTCTCCACCTTTCATATGAACCAGGACATCTTCCTCCCGGCATTCTGTCCCAAACCACACAAGACCAGTGAGGAGAGCTGTCTTCATGCCCTGGATGTCTGGAGGGCCTTGGCTTTCTACTTAGAATGTACCAAGCCTTTCTGAAAATCGACTCAACTCTTCATCGCTACAGCGGATAGGATGAAGGGCCATCTGGTGTCCTCACAGAGGATTTCCAATTGGATTACCTTGTGCATAAGGACCTGTTACGACCTGGCAGGGGTTCTGCCGTTGTCGATTGTCAGAACCCACTCGACGAGAGTGCAGGCATCTTCGGTGGCCTTCCTGGCACACATCCCTATCCAGGATATCTATAGAGCTGCAACGTGGTCCTCGGTTCACATGTTTACCGTTCATTATACCATCCCTCAGCAGGCCAGAGATGATGCTGGGTTTGGCAGAGCTGTGTTGCAATTTACATGTCCATGAACTCCTACTCACCTTCAGGGGTACTGCTTTGGAGTCACCTAGTATGGAATGGACATGAGCAAGCACTCAAAGAAGAAAAGACAGTTACCTTTTCTGTAACTGATGTTCTTCGAGATGTGTTGCCCATGTCCATTCCATAACCCACTCTCCTTCCCCACTGTCAGAGTTTCCAGCAAAAAGGAACTGAGGGAGGGAGGAGCCGGCAGGGCCCCTTATACCATGCCAAGCATGCCATACCACTCCAGAGGGCGCCAGAGCCGGTCCCCTACAGATACTTCTGAGGGAAAAACTTCCAGCACCGGTGCATGTGGAGAACAGACACACCTAATATGGAATGGACATGAGCAACACATCTCGAAGAACCCCAGTTATGGAAAAGGTAACTATCTTTTTAGAGCTCCCACCCTCCTGCTCCACAAGCACAGGCCCCTGCACCACAGATCCTGGGACACAGTCAAGCTGTTCTCTGCTAAGACATGCTGGTAATAGCAGGAGTGATGTTATTACATTACATTAGCACCTAGAGGCTCCAGCTGAGATCAGGTGTTAAGTGCTGTACTGTACATACACATAGTGAGAGGTAGTCCATGCCTCAGAAAACTTCAGTAGACAAAGGATGGGACAGGAACCAGAGTGGGAGAAGTGACTTGCCAGTAGCAGAGCTGGGAATAGAAGGCAGGTCTTCTGAATTCTAGCCTAGTGCCCTAGCTACCAGACCAGACTGGCTCTCGGTAATGTTATATCATTTGTACTGTGCTCAAGCCACTGTAGTTTGATTGCTTTCCCCTTCCTAAGGGATGGTGTATAGACTTCACTATGCTCAAGATCCCAGTGGAATATCCAGCAGGTTAGCACATCACCTTAAAAATACAATAATACTTTGCACTTCACTACACCATTCATCTGATGTTCTTGAAGGCATTTTATAATTATTAGCTAAATCTCACTATCACCCTCTCCACTCATGTGGTAGGGAGATATCACCCCATTTTACAAGAGAGGAAACTGAGGCACAATTGTGATTTGCCCAAAGTCATGCAGATCGGCTGTGGTTTAGCTGGAAAATGACACCCAGCATTCCTGACTTCCAGTCTCAGTCTCTAACAGCTAGAGGAACACTCTCTCCTTAGAGTCAGTAAGTAGGCTGTGGTTTAATTCCAGCTGGGCAGGGTGGGCGGAGGGGCCGTGTGTATGAGAGCATACAGAGCCTCCTGAGTTTTAGGTCCCTGACACAATTCTGGGTCTATTGTAAAAGACAGACTTCAATTCCTTGGGCTGAAGGGATGGGTGAGCAGAGTGAGGTAATTGAAGGGAATGGCTCCTAATAAAGGACAGAAATGCATTTTCACTTTTGCCAACAATTGTTGCTATGGTTACCAATGTGCTTAAAAAAAGAAAGAAAAGTTAATCAGGAACTAAAAGTTTCTAGACACTTGAACAAACTCTCAGGCTGCCCACAGAGAACCTGATAGGTGGAGACCTCTCAGCATGATACTCTGGTTTCTCTTGGAACCATTCTGGCTCCTCCTGGATCCTGACTCAGTTGTTTTAAAGGTATTTAAATAGGGAAGGTTGGAGGTGACCTTCTAGTGCCTGGACTCCTCCATGGGCATGTATATATCATGAGATTTGATTCTGTGTCTGTTTACCTTGCTGCTTGTCTTCCTGGAATCCTGGTTCTTGTAAGAGAACAATGGGAGGCCTGATGTGAGAAGATGGATTCCTTTGTCAGGGTCTGGTTGCCTAGTCCAAATGTGAATGCAAAGAGAAAGTCGTTTCCATTGGCTGCATGGAAGGCTGTTATCTTACTTAGGTTTCAAAGTTTGGTTAGGTTCCAAGTTGGCCTTAAGTTTATATGTAGTTGTTTGATGCAATTGAATGAGTTTGGAGGTGAAAGTCTCCTCTCACCCAAGGAGAGGGTGGTTACTCTAGACCAGGGCTAGGGTCTGTTTGGCAGAGCAAGGTGGTAGAGCCCGGGGCTGAATGAAGATGCCCAGTGTACCCAGAAATTATAAAGGGTCATCAGCTTTTGGGCACAGAATCCTGCTTACTAGACAAGTCCTTACTGAAAGATATTTTAGTTTAAATAGCAAAGTCTGCCAGGCTTGTGAGACTGGAGTGGCGATGGGCCAGAACCATCAGAAAACCCCAAACTTTGATGGAGTTTGGCTTTGAGACCTATGCCACAGCTATAGGCTGTACTAGGAAACAAAGCTATAGTTGAAAGTGGTTTTCAAACACTGCTCCTCTCTCCCATGCCAAACTTGAAGACTGCTAGCAAGCCTGTGTAGATTGATCTGAACGGGGCTTGTCACCCGGTTCAGAAAGCCCCCTTTTCTTATCTTGTTTATACAAAAGTAGCCCGTTCTCCACTCTGTTGTTGTTTCTCTTATTTCTTTTTCTTTCCAAGAGCTTGCAGTGGTGTTTTTCGTCCTGCTGAGGAAATATTAACTGGCCTGTATTTTTTCAATGTGCTTTTTTTCTCTTTAAATAGGTGTGTTGACATTCTGTGCCAAGGCGGCACAGTTCAGAAGGTTCTCTAGGCATAATAATTAATTCAGCTTGTTCAGTCCGAGCTGAACCCTGATACAGCAGCTGTAGGGAGCTCACCGCTATTCTGGTTCCAGCTTTTTCCTACTGGGTGTCACAAGGGAATGATGTAACAGCTCTGGCTATAGGGAGTTCTCAGCTATACCCAGGTACACTCTCTGCCAGCAGGAGGTGCTGTAGGGAATGCTGCATACATTCTGGCAGCATAGTATGCAATAGGGAATGGTACAGGCATTCTGATTATGCCCGAGGGAAGGGGAGGGGGACTATAGGGGATGAGGGAACTCACAGCTCTTGCATTTCAGGCCTCTCATCTATCCGTCTAGATTTTATGTACTTGTATGGCCGGCAAAATTGTAGTATCTGAGCACCTCCCAATTTTTACTTTATTTCTCCTCACAACACCCCTGTGAGGCTGGACAGTGCTATTATCCCCATTTTGCAGATGGGGAAATTGAGGCACAAAGAGATACAGTTAGGCCCCTAAATGTCTTTAAGGGTCTAGGTCTAATTTATTTGCCCAAGGTTACACAGAGAGTCTGTGGTAGAGGATGGAATTGAACCACAATTCCCCAAGTCTGAGGCTAGCACTCTAACCACTAGACCAGGGGTGGCCAACCTGAGCCTGAGAAGGAGCCAGAATTTACTAATGTACATTGCCAAAGAGCCACAGTAATACGTCAACAGACCCCCATCAGCTTTACCGCCCTTCACCCCCCCCCCCCGCTGCTCCCAGCGCCTCCCGCCCACCGGCAGCCCTGCTGATCAGCACCTCCCCTACCCTCCCTGCATGTCCCGATCAGCTGTTTAGTGACATGCAGGAGGCTCTGTGAGGGAGGGGGAGGAGCGAGGACATGGCAGGCTCAGAGGAGGGGGCGGAAAGGGGTGGAGTGGGGTCAGGGCCTGTGGCAGGGGCAGGGCCTGTGGCAGAGCCAGGGGTTGAGCAGTGAGCACTCCCTGGCACATTGGAAAGTTGGCACTGTAGCTCCAGCCCAAGAGTTGCTGCCTATACAAGGAGCCGCATATTAACTTCTGAAGAGCCGCATGTGGCTCCGGAGCCACTGGTTGGCCACCCCTACACTAGACTCTCCTCTCCCTATTACACAAAGAACGATGCAGGAATTCTGACTACAGAGTAGCTGATGGCTACACCGGTCCCAGTGAGACTCATTGCAAGGAATGGTGTAGGAGCCCAGGCTGTAGGGAGCTCCCCTAATGTCTCTTAAGTTCCTGTAGGACTATATGCATTTGGAGACTGTATTTCTCTGCCTATGGTATAATTATTTTCTGATTTTGTTCCAAGTTTGTAGCCTTCCTGGGGCTCACTCTGTTTTCTCTCCTTTCCTCTGGAGCTCTTGTAAGGAAGCGTTTCTGTAACACTGCAGCTTTGGCCTTTTCCCAAACACCTTTGGAATGAGAGTGACAAGGGAAATGGGGATGGGAGACTGACTCTGACAAAGAGCAAAGGGCACCAAAAACAACACAAAAAATCTGCGTTGGTGAAAAAGCAGAATAACATTCTTTTCTGCCAAAGAAAAACAATCTGATTTGGCCGAATAAACGTATTTAAAGAAAAAAAATATATTCTTCTCCTGGGCAGAAACTCCACTGGATGTTCTGAACATTAAGTACAATAATTTAAACAAGAGGAATGTATTAGATAGAGGTAGGGGTCAAAGAAACATTTATATAAGGTTTAAATAAAAGGCCACGTGGATAGTGCATTTCCCTTTATTTGTGCCTCTCATTTATTGTCTTTCCATTTTCACTTTCAGCCTCCTCCCTTTCTTTCCTACTCTTTCCAAAAAAAAATTTCACCTTTTTTCCTCTTTCTGGCCCTGATCCTGCAAACACTGTCACATGGTTAATGTTACTACTGTGAGTAGTCCCATTGATCCAGTAGTAGTGTTAAGTACATTTATGTGTTTACAGCATAGAGGCCCCTGTCCCTATGTCTCTCTGTCATTTTTCAGTTTGATTCCAGTATCATGACATCAGTTTTAGGGCCCAACCCTACATTTTTTTTATCATGCGAGGAGTCCTGTTGAAACCAAGAGGGAGTAAGAATGGCTTGAGTAAGTAAAGATTTGCAGGACCTGGCCTTCATAATAAACACACATTCTTTTGATGCACAAAGCAGGGCATATTTTATCATAATACAACAGCCTTAATTCTGAACCAAAATAAATATAATTCTTTCCTCTGTAATCTCATAATATGCACACAAATTCTGAAACCCGTGTGTGTGTGTGTAATAAACATATTAATCTCAAATGCAAGACTACATACATAATTTATCATAAATTTATAACCTTACTCACTTTCCTTTTAAACTACATATACAACATCATTCTTAAGATCAGTAATTGCAAGGGCTTTACCACAATATTCTTCTGCTGGTTGATAAATATAAACTGATAATATTTCCTATATAATTGTAATCCTTAAAGAAAAATATGCAAACACCTAAATCAAGATGACAAAAATACTCTGAAGAACAATTCAATATAAAACAGCACCCCAGGGGTCAGAATTAAGGTGATTGTGTTGTCATAAGAGATGCATTTATTTATACGTCATAAGAAGAATGTGCTTGCTCATTATATACTCGGTATAAGAATAATACTAGCCTTAATAATTTTTAAGTGCTTGGATTCAGTAAATGATGGGATAGATAAGGACACTGTTGTCACTTAGGAACATTAACTGGCTTTGAACAGACCAGGCAAAAATACAGGTAATTTCCCCATCAGATGCTTTTAGCATCCTATTTGTCCTGGACCTGGGTAAGGCATCCTTAAAAGAGATTGTATAAAAGGTTTCCCATAGGATTACCAGCTCTTTAATCAATACACCTTCATTCCTTTCTGCATGTATCTATGGCCAGTAGGGTTTCCCACTTCCGTACTATGAGGACTTTGGCTCAGCACTGTTGGTTTATGTCACAACAATCCTTTAACGGAATTCCCTGTGTCTCACTGCACCAACCCGTTGTTCTCTGTCATCTGTTTTGTCCTTTAGACCAGCTGTGAGTGCTCCACCTGGCAGTCTGTCTGTTCTGCTTCAGGCCAAAAAGCCAGTTGTGGCTTAAGTGTGCTAGTAACAAGCCTGTGTGTGTGTGTGTGTGTGTGTGTGTGTGTGTGTGTGTGTGTGTGTGTGCGCGCCTCATGAATTGGATGAGTCATTAGGCTTGTGTGATTAAACCCTCATGGAGGCACAATGTTGTAGTTTTTTTATACATTGCCACATGCATTTTCAGATTGTGGAGCGGTCTATTTTGTTCAATGTCCAGCCAGCCTTTAGATGTCATAGGGGTATTGTGATCGGTGTGTGACGAAGTGGGGGGTTCTCTTGATTTTTTTCAATGGTTTGCATGCAGAGGGGGTGGGACACAGTTTCCCTGGGTGTTACTGGTTTAATGAGATGATGGGAGAGGGAGTTTGTTGTTACAGAGTACCAGCAACAGAACTTGGGACCCCAGCCAATGGCCTGGAGAATGGATACCCCAGCAACTGGTAACCTGGTGACCAGGAGGCCCAGCTCGGGAGTCACAGCCAGTTCTGGCCAGTGGGGGGACAATGGGCTGCAGAGAGAGGACCCCGGTGATGTCACCAGCCGGTTCCAGCAGAGGGGTGTGACAATGGACAGAGGCAGGACTTGCAGGAGGTGATATCTGATACCCAGCTGGAAAGGGGGAGGAGGGCTCGGGACTGGAGAGAGAGAGCAGGCAGAGCCCACCCTGGATGCAGGAGAGAGTTAGATGTACTATGCTGACGGAGGCCAGGCATGTGGGCCCTGAGAGTTTCCTATGCTGTTTTCAAATGCTCAATAAATCCTCCTGTTTTACGCTGGCTGAGAGTCACTCCAGACTAGAGAACAGGATTGCATTATTCCCTCTGGGAGTGGAGACCCCGGGGGTCCAGAGCGAGTGGACTCCCTGAGGGGGTCCACACCGAGGGACAGGTGTGCTAAGGCTCAGAGAGTTGCAGTTCCAGGAGTTGGAGGGGCTTAACCCCCAAGAGAGAGTGGATCCCTGAGAAGGGCTGTCACACTGAAAAGGGTTCCCCCCAGGGACTGTATGGGCCAAGAGTGGGCACGACCTGTGAGTCCATGACACAGGGTCCCAGTGAGGGCCAGCTATGGTCACTCAATTAGGGTGAACTGCACAGAATGGGGCAGACAAACCCCAAAAAACTGGAGGATATTCCAATATTTAGATTTACCAAGCCAGCATAAAACAGCTTCTTTATTACCTTAATAGTTACTCAGAAGTCCAAACAACACAGTTCCCTTAAAGTGCTCCAGCCTCAGGCCTCCCTCCAGGTACCTAAGTCAAATATGATGATTTCTGAAAATCTTATTTCATCATTTAAAAGAAAAGGTTCTACCAATCCCAAAGGATTGGACACATTACCTCTCAGGTTAATTAATGTTTCATATTTTACCCAAATACATGCTACAGCTAATTCTTATTAACTAAACTAAAATTTATTAAAAAAACAAAAGAGAGAGAGAGTATGGTTAAAAGATCAATACACATACAGACATGAGTTCAGTCCATTGAGGTTCAGATTCATAGCAGAGATGGTGAACGTTGTAGTTGCAGAGAGTTCCTTTAGAATTCAGTTAATAGGTTATAGTCCAATACCCAAATATCATATTCAGGGCATACCAACATAACTGGGACCTCAGTCTTGCAACTCAAACATCCCCTTGATGAAACTTAAGCAGATCTGAGATGAACAGGATCAGGACCCAAGGGTCTTTTTATACAGTGTCCTAGCATCAACTTGATCACACAGTCCTGGTTAAACAATTGATGTAACCTTTTGCTTTCTAAACACCATCAGTAATTAGTTACACAAATTAACATAGGGCAATTTATCCATTAGGCAGTCTATTACAAACTTCTAAGAGACATATAGACAATGACATTATTTTACCCAAGATTCATCCAAATGTTAGTATTCCCTTTTGATCTCTGAATCAATAGTTATAGTGACAGACAGGAACTGTCTTTTTAGGGGTAGCGTCTAAGATACACACAATTAGTATTACTTCTAACAATATAGGTTTGCATTTCAAAGTTCTAGCCTATTTAACATGAATGGCCCTAATTATCATTCGCATACCATTCGAACATGACTTTAAAGGTGGGTTTTGGGTCATTCAGCCTGCAAGCTGTTTAACCCTTTCTAGCCATCCGTCACAGGTGTGTGTCTAGTCTAGTGCTTAGAATTGGAGATTAGGTGCCAACAGTTCTGGATTTTCTGTCTGGTTCTTCTACTGACTCACTCTGTGACATCAGACAAGTCATGTCACCTCAATTGCCCAACATGTAAAATGAGGCTAATACAGACCTACCTTGCCATGCAGGGCTTCATTCACTCCTGTTTGTAAAGTGCTTTGAGATCCATGGATGAAAGGTGGGGGCCCTGCAAACCACTGTAGCAAATCTGCAGTCCTAGATGAACTTCTTATGTGTTGTCATTATGCTGCACAACAGCCACTTGGTGGTAGAAGTGGGACCAGAACTCAGATTGTCCGTCCCCAAAGGCACCATCTGAATCACCTCAATTACTCCCTACCAGGGGCGCACATCTCTCTCTGGCCTCCACGGAAGACAGTGGAAGTGTCACTTCTGTAGGATAAAACTTGGTTTCCAATTGTTAGTGAGATTCAGAGTCTTTCACCTCCTGGGTCTCAATTCAAAGCCACCTTTTGATTGTGATTTGGGCCTGGTGCAAAATGGTTTTGGTGCTTTCTGTTCAGTTCCCGATGCACAGGGATCCTGATTCTGGCCTCTGTTAGTGTAAAGGAGATAGAGCCTCCTTCTAGGAGGGAAATAGCCTCAGCTTAAGGGCACTCCATGGACAATTTAGAGTTGTCACAATGGCTTTATGCTGCTCATATTTGCAGTTCCCAGTGTAGACATGTACTATAGAGGGGGGATAGCCTGAATCCAGCCGGTCTCGGCTGCTGGGCAGCCCTAAGACCACTGTAGCCAGTGCTTAAACTAAAGCAGCCCTGTGGCAACTTGCATCAGGAACCAGGCAGGCTCTGGCAGACAATGGCTTAAAGCCACCTACTCCCCCATTGGTGTGCTGAGCTGAGCAGAGGACTTGAGCATCTGACCCATGGTGTCCACATCACATACTGCACCTTCACATGTGGCACTAGTTGGCTCCTACTGTGGCAGTTTCTCAGCAGAGAGGTCAAGGAACTAATGGGCCACAGAGAGCAAATTAGCTTGACTTGTATAGATGGGCCCTGAGTCAGGGCTGCAGCATGTTGGCAACAGCACAGGGACCGGGTACTGCTGCTGCTTATGCTGTACCAGATCTGACAATTATTAGAGGGTTTCTGTTGGCTCAGTCCCTTTCACCAGCTTCATGCACTTGCTGACTATTGTATGGCACAGGGAATACCACAATGGACTGGCTTCTTGGCTGTGTGGCACCTGGCCCCATGGAGTTCTTAGGCAGTGCCACAAAGCAAATGATGATGATAACTATTAGCAGACAGCAGGAGGGGTGCCTCTGCCCCACCCTGGGAGGGGGTGTCCCTGCCCCTCCTGCCCACAGAGCCCCCTCTGCCCCATCCTGGGAGTACTGTGTTGGAGGCTTGGGAATTATTTGGTTCTCTCTCTTTCTCTCTCTCTGTAAAGCAGCCTCTGTTTATTCCTTCCTTGTGTGAACAGCTGTGGGACAGTGGATTTGGCCTATCTGTGTGAGAGAGTTTGCAGCATGTTACAGCCCCAGTTGAGAATTGATGGGCCAGGAAGTGAATTGTCAGGCTGAGGGGCTGACCAGAGGAGCAAGCGTTTGGTGCTAGCACATGAGAATGTGGGGAGGCCAAAGCATTTGGGAATCATTACAAATTTCTCTTTCCCAGCAGGGAGACTTGCAGCTTTTTTATCCCTGGGTCAAGGGGGTTGATGAAGCCAGAAGGAAAATTTGAAAGGGGCAAGGGAGGAGTGGGAGTGCTATCAGACAACCATGGTTATCTCCTCACCCCCCACAGCAAGTCATGTCCAAGGGAAACATCTGCTTTGGGAGAAGTGTATGGGAAGGAGAGAGCAAAAACTAGGGGTATGAATTCATTTACAGAAAAGATTGGGAGAGGCCAAAGGAGGGCTGGAAATGTGGGAGCATGGAAGTGTCAAGATGTGATCTCTGTGCTTCACTGAGAAAATTGGGTTTAACAGCCCAGCACAATAAGGCCTTGTGGTTTGTGATGTATGACAAGAATTAGGCCTGACAGCACCTCTGATGGGAGTCTCTCTCGCCTCTTGCCCACCCTTCCTCCACCAGAGCTATTTCAGCAATGCGACCCTCCCTCCTCCCCCGCAATGTGAGCCAGACTCTCTGCACCACCAAGTCGCCATCATTAACCTAATTCCAAGCTACCCCTTTATGCTGCTCACTTCCAAAGAATGTGTTTTCCACAGCCTGGCTGCAGCTGGACCTGTTAGAAGTGTGGGGGAGGGGGAATCAGAAATGTAGGGGGCAAGGTCCTTGTCCTGCTCCTCATTTCACTTCTGTTGGTTTAAGGCCAGGCCCCTAGCTCCTGTTAAAAAGGCAGAAATTTCAATGCAGATGCTCCTGCAGGAGGGGGTAAGGGGACCTGATGATTAAGAGAATGGAAGCCTTATGCCATGGGGCGAAGTACCTGGCCATATACTTCACTAGCCTCCCATTCAGAACCCTTCCTTTTAACAGACAAGAGATCTAAGGGGACAGCCACTTAGCTGCCACTCTATGGCTCGAATCTCTGAAAGTGTAACCACTGTTTACATGTTCTCCTCACTACCAGTTCCAGTCCTGTAACCAAACTCTCCTATGGGTTGGTTCAATCTGCAAGGGCCAAAGCAATCTATGTTATTACACAGGTGGTCAGGGCATTCCTGTCTTATAACACAACTCCACAATATTGCCTCTCACATGCACAACAGCCTTCTGTATATAAAGGGTTAATAAATTATTGGTAGAGGTATAAGCATGTTACAGACATGAATAGTATTGTGCTATTGATGATTATACACACATCAACAGAAGGTGTTACAGAGGGTAACAAGTCAGGTTATAAGTAACTTGTTGGACTCCATAACAATCAACCATTTATTAAAATGTCTATTAACCCGCTATTAAAAGAACCTTAATATAAAGTGTGACTTCCAGTTTGTAATGTAGATATGACCAAAGCAATGTCCGTAGAAGCATGCTAAGGCTTAAGGCTGTAGCATATTTCAGGAACAAGGTGACGGTCCTACCTACACTATACAATGAAACCAACACAGCTGTCACTGGAATGCCGAGGAGGTCTGAATGCTGCACTACAGCTACTCCCTGACTCCTTTTCTGGTTCAGAGCAGACAGGTTCATTGGCATCAGGATAGGTTAAACCAAAGGACCAAGGCTATTGAGTTAAACAGAGATACACCAGGGCTGAATTTGGCACTGAGTTTGCTTCAATCACATGATGCTTCTACCTGGGCGTTTCATGGGCTAAGTTTGTTAGCTGCTATCCACCTAGAAAGCCCTGTGAAAGCCTCTCTCCAACTTGTTAAGCTCTTACAAAATCTCAGTTATTAGTTTTTGTTAACTTTCCACAAACTCAGTTTTGTTTAAAAACTAGTGAGACAGGAGCACAGCCTGACTCAGTGTCCCCAGAAAAAAATCACGGACGCAAGAGTTGCTAGAAATACTGATTTTTTTTTTAATATGGTGTTTCAAAACCACAGATGACAAGAAATCTCATTATTACAAACTACACAGAATCAGGGCTTCCTTCCTTATCTTGTAAATTGACATTATATGTACAAACGCAATTACAAAGCTTCTCATGGCCATTGACTACACCCTACAGAACGGTGACAGCTAATGTGCCTGGCAGTGTTTTACAGCTGTGGCGATGCACTTTATATTAAGATTTCAAATTAAAACAAAACAAAACCATGCTTTACACATAAATTTTAGTCTTAAAAAAATCACAAATTTGGCATCATTATAACTTTAGTGCACATAGGATGTCTCCACTCCATTGTCAAATATCTCTCCTCTCCCAAATAAGCATTTTTGGATAGGAAGAGGGCCAGAATTATGTAAACTGTCACTCACTGGCCTCAGGTCCCATCCACACTACATGTGAAACAATGGTGTTGTAACTGTCTCATCTAACCCTTTACAATAGACATGTCTCTGTGCTGCAGATTTTTCACAGTGCAACCATGTTACCTATGTTTGTGTGTTCACACCTACCCTAGGTGTGAACACACAAACCTAGGCAGTGCATTGTGGGAAAATCTGGGCCGCTCTCATGACACCTCAACAGGGTCTAGAGTACAGGACATGCTGCAGCAGGGGGACCAAAGCATGCTGGGCTGTCCACCTGCACAGCAAAAACATGTTACGAACTGGTGACAAGAAGCCAACCATGTTCCAGGCTAGATCCTAAATGAGCCAAAACTACCTAGGTAACTGCCATGATTATTAACTGAGTGTTAATAGTGTTGTGTATGTAGACACAAGCCATAGTTAGAGTCAGCTGTGCCACTAATGAGTTACAAACTCAATTGGAAGTTGTAGTGTAGCCTAGGCCTAAAACTGGGCTTTTAGCAGCAGTTTCCACATGAAATTAGGAGCTTGCTGATAGTTAACTGGTGTGACTGACTTCATCCCAAACACCTCTCAGACCTGTTCCTTTAACTCAAAATTTCCGTTCTACAACTACTGAGCACCCCAAAGTGGATGTGTCAGCTTAAAACTGAAAACCCAGATCTCCTTCCCACATACCCCAATAATCAAACCAAGAGATTGTTCTTCTCTGCAGTTGTCCAAGTTCCAACTGTTTGTAAAGCAATGACCTAGAAAAGAAGAGTCTCTTGAATCTCTTGATCCTTAGTCCTATCTCCTGTTCTCCAATAACAGGCTTCTGCTTTCTTGCTTTCTCCTCCCAAGATCTTTGCTTCTGCCTGAATGTTTCCATCAGCAGCTGTTGCCTCTCCACTTTCCACCACCAGTAGTAGTAGATTAAGGCTGAAGCACACTGATCTGGGATGGCATGACAAGCTCTGTTCCACACATACAGATTCTCCATAGGGACTCCTCACAATGTTGCAAGTCCATCTCCTATAATACACACATGGTTGGCAATGCTGTATATCTATAGTGTGTTGAGATTCCATCAACTCAGAAATACACAAGCTTCAGAAAGACAAACCTGTGCTCTCCAGTCACATCTCCTCCATGCACTCTGGCTCCCACAGGTGCCATTAGTTTATGGGGTCTATTATACAGGAGCCTTTTCTTCAAACTACAGTCTATCCAAATCTTCATTTTAAAAAAGCAGAATAAATGCCTTAGCAAAGATTTCCCTGGTGAGAGTTTGCTGCTGTTCACACAGGAGTCTTGACAAAGCTGTGGCTGGGATGATTTAGTTGGGGATTGGTCCTGCTTTGAGCAGGGGGTTGGACTAGATGACCTCCTGAGGTCCCTTCCAACCCTGATATTCTATGATTCTATGAGTCACACTGGACTGCCTTCTGGACCACTTCATGCTGAATTTCACAGAGGTTCTTCCCACCCCTCTTGTCCTGTCAAGGCCCGTAGATTATGATCATAGACCAGAGACAGCACAAAAGTGATGCGAAAATGGTGTCAGCTTCTTTAGTGCAGAGATGAAACCAGACTGGAACATCAGAACCAGAACCCTGAATCTGGGGAAGGTTAGAGCTAATCTCAGCCTGGGCCTGCCTCTGCTTTAAAGTTTCCTAGAAACTTTTTGGTGATTCTGCATTTTGGGTGTTGCTGAAGGCAGGGACAATGCCAGATTTGAGGGATGGAAGTAAATGTGTGGAGAGAGGTGGCTCCAAAGTCTGTGCATGGGGCTTTGAGCGAGGGCTCTGCTGGCAAGAGCTTGAAGAGCAGCACTGAGCTTGCGTATACATTCACATAACGGTTTAATCAAAGTCTTAGGGCTGCCTGTGAGGACTCCGTGGGGCAACTTTTTGGCAGCTAAGTTCAGAGCCACGGATAGGCAAATTTCTAGCTGTGATCCATTAATGTACATCCTTTCAAGAGCCCACCCAGCGGATATCCCCAACCCTGCTCCGACTCTCCCCCATAGCTCAGCTATCCCCCATTTTCCCATGCTATGTACAAAGCAGTGTCTTCACATTTCTACCCAAATACTAAATGGAATGTAAACATGATATCTGCCACTTCCTAGGTCTTCCTCCCCTCCCTAGAGGGGTGAAGTTCCTCTGGGGGAAGGAGAGGGAGCAGGGCTATTTCAGAACCAAACTTTGTCAAGACAACAAGGCCCCGATTCTACAAAGCTCACAGATGCCTAAATACCTTTGAGGCTCTAGGCCTTAGTCCCTTTGAAGTCAATGGGACTGACAGCATGTGCTCAAGAACTTTGCTGAATCAGGTCCTATGGATCAAACCAGGTGCAGTTAGAATGGCCTCTTTCTTCGGGCAGGATTTTCAGACAGGCTCCCACACCATTGGCTGGTTTTGCCAAAGCCGTTTTCACGATGTGTGGGTGTATTTCAGTGCAAAATGAGGAGCAGAGTTGCTCAAGCATTGGTTTCCAGTTCTGGTGATCCATCATCTCCTCCCTGCGCTCAGCCCACTCCCATGCTTAGTCTGAACAGTTGCAGTACAGGAAGAGAGTCCCTCAGTGCTGGGACTCGCTTGGAAATGAATCCTGGGATAGCAAGGATGACTTAGCAACTGTGGAGAGACTGTGTCATTTCACTGGCATTTTTTGTCCCCTCAAGCTGCTTGACGGGAGGGTTGACTAGAAGTCCTGCTCTCCATTAGTCAGTCCTGTGTGTGTTACTGTTCCCCACACGGGGAAGGTCTAATTCCCTTTATGTTACTCAATGTGTGCCCGATCCTAATCAGAAGTCTGGGGATCTCCTCCGACGGGGCCAGGTTCCTGTTAGCACAGAAGGTGCCTTACAACTTTCTTCAGCACAGAGCAAGTGAAGCAGGAATGGGAACTACTGCAGGTGTGTATGGGATGGGGTGAACTCTTGCTAGCCCCAGGTTGGTGGATGTGAGCCCTTGGTGACACTGTTGCAGCTGGTGATCCCCATTCCCAAGGGTCAGGCTGAATGCCCCTGCCCTCATCGCTCAGTCCAGCGAGACTTCGCAAGGGTTTTCATGAGCCTGGTGTGCATCCTCGTAGATACGCCGGAAGTCTTTGTACCGGGGAGCACAGCTGAGCCAGGCCTCTCCAAAGTGCAGCCACCCCGTGAAGAGGAAGCTGCCAGGTCCCGGTTTCACTCCACACTGCAGCAGGGTGTGGATGCTGCCCATGGATTTGCTGGATTTGCTGACAGGCTGGAACAAAGTGAATTTCTGCCGGTGAATGCGCATGGCGCTCACGCTGATGATGGATTCCTGCATCTCAACATCGTTGGAGACAGTCCGGATGTTGCCACGAATGACTGAGGGGAAAGGTGGTAGGACAGACACAATTACTCACTGATCCAGAGTTGGGAACTGTTGCACTGCTGTGACTTCTGCATCCCTAACTGGGAACACTTAGCTATCTGGGAAAAACTGACTAGGTCTAGGGGCACAGGCGATCCAGGGGGGTCAGTGCACCAGGCTCTTGTCTCTGGAGACCTGGGCCCAAAGCCTGATGTATTTACATGTTCAGTGCACTGGCAGGTCTGCATGGGGATGTGGTGCTGGAATAGCTGAAGGGACTGCAGATCACAATGTAGGTGCATTATAGATTTGTAAGACCAGAAGAGACCACTGTGAGCATCAGGTCTGACCTCCTGCATAACACAGGCCAGAGAAACTCTCCCAGGGATTCCTGCACTGAGCCCAGTTAGCAGTGCTTTGCGGGGAGGGGGAGCTGCAGGAGAGAATTGAGGTTCACTGGCCAAAATAAGAAGGGGAGATACTTGAGCAAGTCTAGGGGACAGTGGCAAAAATACCCATGCTCTATCCATGCTGTGCTCTTATCCTTAGTACCACTACTGGAACTGCATCCCCCCAAAAAGTCTAGTATAGACCAGGGCTCAGTGGGTTCTCCTGTGTTAATCCCCTTGTAATGCAGCAGATGGATGTCAAGTGTTGTATTCTAAAGGGATCATCGCCACCCCTTCCCCCTCTGCTCTAGTTGGTATGTCACTCCTTGAAAGGAATGGCTGGTAAGTTTAGAGAGAACATAAAAGAAAATCCCCCTTCACACAGAGGACAGCCAACCTGGGGAATGTGCTTTTGCTGGGGGTCATTGAATCAAATACATAGGCTGGATACTCATGGGCATTTCCGAGCATTCACAGTTATGTACTGAGATAAAGGTTATGAAGCCTCATACTTCAGTGCATGCACTGATCACCTATGAGAGTCAGAAAGGGATTTCCCCCTCCTTGCACGTATTATGTGTAATACTGCACAATTAGCTGGGTGCATTCTAGTGCAGTTGGCCTTCCCTGAATCAGCAGGTATTGGCCTCTGCCAGACCACTTGATGGATTTATAATCTGATCTAGCATGGCAAATCCCTTGCCCTTACGTTTGATTTCTTCATTTCCATGGCAACTCCGGACTGGGCAGTCAGTGACCCCTGACCCTCCTTCTACTGTTTAGAGATGCAAATCAGGAGGCTAACAGCGTGTGCAGGAATAATTGGCAACTGTCCACTGTGGCGCAGCCATGTGTGGACATTTAAATGGGAGCAAGGCTGTTTTCGGCTGTGTGATCACAGCCTGGGAGCAAATGACGGCAGCTCTTACCACAGGCTACTTGCTGTGGTATTAACCCTACCGTGGCCTGGCTTGCCAGCTATGAGTCAGCTAATTAAGTGGCAGGAACAAAGGGCAATGGCTGGGTTGTTTGCCATTGTAAAACTGCCACACTGGGCTCTCTGTGATTCCACAGGAACTGCCCCATGTTTTGCTCAGCATTTGGAAAGTTCATACTGTGAGTAGCTCCCATGCACATGCTCTGTCAGATCTAGACTATGCCCAACCCTGTGTGTGCTTGCAGGTGGTTGGGGAGGATGAAAAGATGGTCCCTCCTTCCCAAGTGCCCTGCCCCTGTGCTGCGAGGGAAGGGGCTTTTCTGCTTTGCCTATGCTGTTGAATTTCTCCCTCTACCTCTGTCTTTTATTTCTGCCCCAATTATTTCACTGGAAAGACCTGTGGAATGCAGGGATGTATTGAAGACTCAACACAGAGTATAGTAAGTAACAGATCTGGCCACACAGTATTCCAGCTTTCATTCCAATACTTACTAGAGCGGGTTGGAACATTTTTGATCAAATGACTTTTACTGAAATATGCAATTTTGTCAAAGCGGAAACGTTTTGCAGAAAAGTATCAGTTTAGCCTGCTTTCATAGGGAAAGCTTTTTTTGGCCAAGGGCTCTTTGGTCACATCTGATGAGGGAAGGGAAGCCAGATCGAAAAGCTCACATTTTCCATCCAAAAACAGATGTTTCAACATGATTCAGTTTAGCTAAAATGTGTGAAATGTTCTAATGTGGAACAAAAATAAAGTTCAGAACCTTGAGAGCTGCCAAAGAATGAAACTGTTGCACTCTGCACAGCTCTAGTGCTTGCCAGAGATCTCCCAGAACTCCTTGGCAACACGGGGAATAGATTTCAAGGCCTTTTAATCCATCAACACAGTTCCTTACCACTTGAGATAAGGAAGAATGTCCTTAGCTGTCATAAGGCCTATGACACATAACTGAGCTTTTCTCATTCTCTCTAGTAGAGGCCAGTGGTAAATAGTACTGTTTATTATGTGCTGGTTAGCATGTATCTTTATCACGGGGACATCAGAGACTGGATTTTTCTTTGTTTTGTGTTTAATTCTTGGATCCACTGATGTCAAACACCCCCAATTCCTGGGAAAAAGAACCCTTGGGGGAAGAGAATGTGAAGCAGAAGAGGGCAACAGTGAATGCAGAAATGGCAGAAGCTGTACTCACCGAAGTCACTAGTGCAAATGGCCATCAAGATCTCGGTGTCATTACACGGCCGGCATGCCCCTGCAGCATCCAAACAGAGAAAAGTTACATTAGAAGTGAGTCCCAGGCTTCCTGCTCAGATATTCCCGAGGTGGGGATGCTGGCTTAATCCCTTTTGTTTGCAGGTGCCACACAGCATCACCATCTGGCCTCCTCAGACCACTGGGTGCCTGGGGCTCTGCCTTTGTTCCCATAAGGGTTGCTCTGCTGCCCAGTGCCCTCTCGGGTCTCCCTCTCCTTGGAAGCTGGCCTGGTGGAATGCAGTTTCCCCCTGCAATAGCACCATGCACAAGAGATGTGGATTCTGCAGAGAAAATACAAAGGTCCCAGAGTCAAGTTCAGAGCTTTAGGATTTGTGTGGGGAAAACTGCAGAGGCAATGTGCTCTGGGGGAGCTCTGCAGTGATCCCTCTGGCTGAGTCAGGATTGCAATGAACTGCTCAGGAGAAGGGAAGAACAAGATGGGGGTTGCTGGTATCCTGCACCAAAAAGCGGTGCCCCCAATTTTTTTTTTACAGCGTTCCTCCCCGAGCGCGCGGTCGCCGCTCCACTTCTCCCGCCTCCCAGGCTTGCCGCGCCAATCAGCTGTTTGGCGCCGCAAGCCTGGGAGGAGAATTAGAGCTAGGGCGGCGTGCTCAGGGAGGAGGTGGAGCAGAGGTGAGCTGGGGTGGGGAGCTGCCGCACGGCTCCCCGGGGGTGGAGGGGAGCTGCCGCGGGGTGGGCACCTCAGGGCAGAGGGGGGAGCTGCCGCGGGGGGCACGCCTCAGGGCGGGGGGGCCGGGGAGCTGCCACAGGGCGGGGGGGGGGCGCAAGGTGGAAGTTTCGCTTAGGGTGCGAAACTTCCTTGCACCAGCCCTGTCCACAGGATGTGCAAGGGGCCCATGGGCCATTGCAGGCAGAGGCTATGCATGCAGAACATAAGCAGTGCTGGACAGTACCTTCTGCACTGAGGGACAGAGCATCGTGCCCTCTGTGGGCAGAGAACAAGTGTGTTGGAGGAAATGTGGGCTGAAGTGTGAACCTCATCATGCTAATGAGCTGTTTAGCTACACTCTCCCCTCTTAGGCCTCACTCCTGCTCCTGGGCAGCCACAGGTTGGCAGCTGCACTCTCCCTGCCTTGTTCTGTACTTTGTAGCTTGTGCTCACATATGCAACACCTGTGAGAGTTAGATCAAGCGTCCAGCTTTACCCTTCAGTCAAAATACAACCGCCCTGCCAAAGGAAGGTGATGGTCAGTCTTTGGGCATATTGGTTTCCATTCTATCCTGGCTCCCTTTCCCTAGATCTCTAGCTGCTGCCTTCCATCTCTGGTATAGTACCAGTTTGGGAGACTGCATCCCAATTCCTTACTGCCCCAGGCTCTGCTGAGATAACAGATCCTCCCGTTGCTGCTCATCCATGCTCTGATTATGGTATGCAAAGGCAGAGGCGGATTAAGGTCTCCTGTGGCCCTGGGTCAGAGCAAGTGGAGGGACCCTGGTGCCAGAACTGTGGCCCCGCCCCACCCTTCTGCCTGGGTTCCTGCCCCTATTCTGCCCCTTCCGCCTGCAGCCCCGCCCATGGTCCCACCCCATTCCACCCCTTCCCGCACAGCCCTGCCCCCATTCTGCCCCTTTCTCTGGCGGCCCTGCCCCTGTTTCGCCCACAATCCCAGCCCATTCCGCCCCCGCCCACTGTGGCCCTAGCCCCCGTTCGCGCCTTCCTCCCCCCCCATTGTGGCCCCAAGACCAGAGAAGCTCTGTCCCTCTGCCACGGCCCCGGGGCCACAGCAGCGAGTGAGAACTACTCAAGTCCCAGGGCTGCAGCTCCAGGTGCTGGGGTTTCCCCTGCCGCCCCATGCTTCTGCTGGGAACCAAGGTCTTGGCACTGGGGCTTCCCTTGCCTGCCCCACGGCTTCTGCCAGGGCTCCCGGCTTCTGCCACCCCATAGCGGATTTCTAACATGGTGCTCATTTTTCCAGGGCCCCCCAGTTTGCTGGGCCCCCTGGACAAGGGTAATCCGCCACTGGCAAAGGTCACTCTCAGCAAAACCCCTCCTTTCTCCATAGTGCAGGGCAGCTCTCCACTGAGCAAATGGCTGTGCAAGACTGTCAAGTATCAGGGGGTAGCCGTGTTAGTCTGTATCTACAAAAACAACAAAGAGTCTGGTGGCACCTTAAAGACTAACAGATTTATTTGGGCATAANACCCTGGAGCCACTCCAGGTAAACGGCGCTGGGCCGGAGCCAGCACTCCGAACCCCTCCTGCACCCTGCACCCCAACTCCCTGCCCTGAGCCCCCCGCCTGCACCCCAACCCCATGCTCTGAGCACCCTGCCTCATTCTGCACCTCTTCTGCATTCCAAACCCCTGCCCTGAGCCCCCCCTGCACCCTTC
Source organism: Trachemys scripta elegans (assembly GCF_013100865.1). Lineage (NCBI taxonomy): Eukaryota > Metazoa > Chordata > Testudines > Emydidae > Trachemys > Trachemys scripta. The sequence goes on from NC_048307.1 coordinate 39,072,849, forward strand.
CCTGCACCACTGCCCTGAGCCCACCCCGTACTGTGCACCCCCTCCTTCACCCCAACCCCCTTCCCTGAGCCCCCTTGTACACCTCATACCCCTCCTCTGCCCCAACTTCTTGCCCTGAGCCCCTTCCTGCACACCGCACCCCTTCCCACACGCCGCACTCCCTCCCGCACCCAAGCCCCTGCCCCAGCCATACACTCATGGCCCTACAAGCAATTTCCCCACGCAGATGTGGCCCTCGGGCCAAAAAGTTTGCCCACCCCGGCATAAGGAGTTAAGAGACCAGAGAAACCACATTTCAGAATTGGTGCTCTAGCCACCGGAACCAGAAAAACAAGTCAAGACACCACTGCCCATCCCTCCGCCCCTGGAGTTCACACTCTGGAGCAGAGACTGAAAGAAATCCTTAAGTTGGGGTGCACATCTGTTTGAGCCAGGCTGCCCTCTGTGCTGAGGCCATGAGGATGGGCAGGTGCAACAGGACTAACTGCTGTTCATAACCCTCTCTGAGCTTTGCCAGATCTCATCAGGGCCTCCCAGAGGATTCAGGGGACCTGGGGCAAAGCGGAGGAGCGGACATAAAAAAAGGTACCACCCGCTGCAGCGCTTGTACTCACCGGGTGGCACTCTGAGTCAGCGGCGGCGGCGGGTCCTTCACTCGCTCGGCGTCTTTGGCAGCACTGAAGGGCCCACCGCCGAAGTGCAGCCAAAGACCCGGACCACCACCGGGTGAGTAGCCAGGGAAGGGATTCTCAGCCAGGGCTCGCGGGGCCCCTGCGGGGCCTGGGGCAAATTGCCCTACTTGCACCCCCACCCTCTGGGCAGCCCTGGATCTCATGGGCTAACCCTGCTTGGGCCATACACTACTTGGCCAAAAGAGGAATAATATTTAGCATTCATATTTCTCAAGCATTAATTTATCTTTGCATCTCCCTTCCCAAGGACCCAGGGAAGCATTATTCCATTTGGCAGCAAAGAGAAGTAAAGTGACTTGCCCAAAGCAACACAGTGAATTGGCAGCAGAGTGCAAGAACTGAGCTCACAAATTCTTGACTATTAGCCCTAAATTCAAGTCACTAGACCACACAGCTTTTGTGTATCATGTTCCCCATGGAAAACTTTGTACACTTGCTTCATTTCTGTGGCATGGTGCCCTCCCAAAAACACACTCATAGGCTGATGTGTTCTGCCCCATCATCCTACAGTACTGTAGTATCTTTCCTGTAAGGCTGTCTGGTGGGATGTTCCAAGCTGTGTACACCTGAGTTGCAGGCTGGGCAGTCCACACACACATGAATTTTGGCCCTGCCTGATCTCCAATTTCTAGTAGTATTATTATGCACTCCCTCTGCGACCTCTGTCAGTTGGCATCAAGTGGTCCTTGGGTCACAGTGAAGCCTGCTAAACAACCAGTGGGGCATTGGATGATCAAGATGCTAAAGAAGCACTCAAGGACAATAAGGCCATTATGGAGAAACTAAATGAATTCTTTGCATGGCTGAGGACGTGAGGGAGATTCCTAAACCTGAGCCATTCTTTTTAGGTGACAAATCTGAGCATCTGTCCCAAATTGAGGTGTCATTAGAGGAGGTTTTGGAACAAATTGATAAACTAAACAGTAATAAGTCATCAGGCCCAGATGGTATTCACCCAAGAGTTCAGAAGGAACTCAAATGTGAAATTGCAGAACTACTATCATTTAAATCAGCTTTTGTACCAAATGACTGGAGAATAGCTAATATGATGCCAATTTTTAAAAAGGGCTCCAGAGGTGATCCTGGCAATTACAGGCTGGTAAACCTGACTTCAGAACCAGGCAAACTGTTTGAAACTATAGTAAAGAATAAAATGGTCAGACACATGGATGAACATAACTCATTGGGGAAGAGTCAACATGTTTTTTTGTAAAGGGAAATCATGCCTCACCAATCTACTAGAATTCTTTGAGGGGGTCAACAAGCATGTGGATTAGGGGGATCCAGTGGATATAGTGTACTTAGATTTTCAGAAAGCCTTTGGCAAGGTCTCTCACCAAAGGCTCTTAAGCAAAGTAAGTTGTCATGGGATGAGAGGGAAGGTGCTCTCATGGATTGGTAACTGGTTAAAAGATAGGAAACTAAGGGTAGGAATAAATGGTCAGTTTTCAGAAGGGAGAGAGGTAAAGAGTGGTGTCCCCCAGGGGTCTGTGTTGGGACCAGTCCTATTCAACATATTCATAAATGATCTGGAAAAAGGGGTAAACAGTGAGGTGGCAAAATTTGCAGATGATACAAAACTACTCAAGATAGTTAAGTCCCAAGCACACTGCGAAGAGCTACAAAAAGATCTCACAAAACTGGGTGACTGGGCAACAAAATGGCAGATGAAATTCACTGTTGATAAAAGTGAAGTAATGCACATCGGAAAACATAATCCCAACCATACATATAAAATGATGGGGTCTAAATTAGCTTTTACCACTCAAGAAAGAGAGTTGTGGATATTTCTCTGAAAACATCCACTCAATGTGCAGCAGCAGTCAAAAAAGTGAACAGAATGTTGGAAATTATTAAGAATGGGATAGATACATAATAAGACAGAAAATATCATATTGCCTCTATATAAATCCATGGTACGCCCATATCTTGAATACTGCATGCAGATATGGTCGCCCCAGCTCAAAAAAAATATATTGTAATAGGAAAAAGTTCAGAAAAGAGCAACAAAAATGATTAGGGATATGGAACTGCTGCCATATGAGGACAGATTAATAAGACTGGGACTTTTCAGCTTGGAAAAGAGATGACTAAGGGGGGATAGGATAGAGGTTTATAAAATCATGGCTGGTGTGGAGAAAGTAAGGAAGTGTTATTTACTACTTCTCATAACTCAAGAACTAGGAGGTCACCAAATGAAATTAATAGGCCTCAGATTTAAAACAAAAAGAAGTATTTTTCACACAATGCACAGTAAACCCATGGAACTCCTTGCCAGAGGATATTGTGAAGGCTAAGACTATAACAGGGTTCAAAAAAGAACTAGATAAATTCATGGAGGATAGGTCCATCAATGCCTATTAGCCAGTATGGGTTGGGGATGGTGTCCCTAGCTTCTGTTTGCCAGAAGCTGGGAATGGACGACAGGGGATGGATCACTTGGTGATTACCTGTTCTGTCTATTCCCTTTGGGGCAACTGGCATTGGCGGAAGACAGGATACTGGGCTAGATGGACCTTTGGTCTGACCCAGTATGGCCGTTCTTATGTTCACAGACCCCTCTTTCTGCTAGGTGCTGTATGTACGCATAGCAAGAGACAGCCCTAACCTAAAGCAGTTACAGGCTAAACAGACAGGATCGACAAGGAGAGGGAGAAAGCAAGCATGACCACCCTTGCTTTACAGCTGGGGAACAAAGTGCTTAAATGCAGGGCCGCCCCGGGGGGGGCAAGTGGGGCAATTTGCCCCAGGCTCCTCAGGGGCCCCCATGAGAGTTTTTTGGGGCCCCTGGAGTAGGGTCCTTCACTCTCTCCGGAGACCCCGGAGACCAGGCCCCCAGAGCTTCTTCCACTCCGGGTCTTTGGCTGCAATTCGGCGGCGGAGTGTCCTTCCGCCCCGGGACCCGCCGCCGAAGTGCCGGGTCTTCGGCGGCAATTCGGCGGCAGGGACCCCCCGCCGCCAAAGACCCCAGGTCCCCTGAATCCTCTGGGCGGCCTTGCTTAAATGACTTGCCCAAGGTCAGCCGAGGAGTCTGTGGCCGAGCCAGGAATTGAACCGACTCTCAGCGTGCTGTGTTAAGCACAAGACCAGCCTTCCTCCCAGTACAGTTTATCCTTCCCCCAGTCTGTCAATCTAAAGTGCTTTACAAACAGCAATTCATGTAGCCTTGCCCCTCCCCTGTATGGTAGTTCATTGTTGGCATCCCCAGTGCAGAGAGCAGGAAACCAAGCAGTTCAATGACTTGCCCTGGGAACAGAATCAGTCAGTCCCTGACTCAGAGCACACTCATGGGACCACTGTGTGCCCTTTGAGGAGGAGGCTCTTCTACTGAAGAAACTACCTGTACAAACTGGGAGGTAAGAGCCAAATGTGCTCCATAGCAGCACTAACCATCTGTTAACCTCAAACCAGTCCCTTTGAAACTGAACTGGTGACAGCCATGATGGGAGAGGGGCAGCTCCAGCCATTCTTGGGACATTCTGAACAGGACCATGAATGCTATTTCTCACTAAGGGGAAATGTTTCCTCTACCCCAACCCCAGTGTTCTTTAATAATCGGAAATACACAGTGACTTACAGCTGGCGGTGGAGGAAGGCAATGACATACTCCCCTTCTGTGAGGCTAGAGATGGAGCCAGGGATTTGGCTTGAGCCCAAGTTTCCCTTGGTCTGGATGATCCCTACGACATGCATGTGCCTCCCTGGTTCAAACACTGCTGAGCTTTAGGGCTGAGAACAAGAGCGGGAGGAGAACTTTCCCAGTGTTCAAGGTGCCTCGGATTCAACAGTCGGTTTCTGTCCTCTTATGCAGACAGGCTTAGGTTGTATCTAGGCTCGAGGTTCCCAGACAAGTCCTTGTGGCAGGTGTTGGTGTTATGGTACCTTTACATGGGGTGATGAACCTGACTAGGACAGACTAGCTCCCCAGGCAGGGAAGGGATGCTTGGCCTGTTGCTAGCTCTGTGGCAACATACTGCTAATTCACCCAGCCCACAGCTTCCAGATCTTTGTGCTCTTTCCCTGACCAGGGGCCAGCTCTGCTGCCATTGGAGGCTGTTCCTATGGCTGGAAAGGTGAAGAGGGGGAAGAGAACCATTGCTGCAGGGCCAGGCTACTTCTTTCCAAATCCCCTCTCCTGAAAAAACAGTCACACTAATCCCATGTTTAGGGTTCCCAGGGCGCTGCGAGAGAGCAGCCCTTGCGGTTCCTGTGGGGGGAATGCCTGGGTTGCCATGGTGACCAGGAGAGCCCCTTATCTCTGGGGTGGCTGAATGGCAAGGATGTCTCTTGCGGGCCCCACAGTGGACTTTTGTTAGCTCAGCCATGAGGCAAGATGGTGCCGATTAAACATGCCGATAGGAGCTGCTTTGCGATCCTCCTCTGGCTCCTGGCTTCGCTTTCTGAACATGCTCAGGCAGAGAGGCCAGCTTGGGTTACTGTCCTCTCCCTGTCCCCGACAGGAGGCCCACATGATGCGGGTCCTTTAGCATCCAGTGGCTGGAACCTCCTGCAGCTTATGCCTCTTTGCAGCCTGGAGCTGCAAGACACCCAAGAAGATTCCCACTGATCAAAGAGCTCCTACTGTGTAACAGCCACGTGGCTCAGGGTCCTGCTATCGCTGTCAATAATGGGCCCAATCCTGGCACCTGACTCATGCAAAACTTCCCATTGTCTTCAGTAATCAAGGAGAATTTTGCCTGAGCACAAACTAAGTAAGGCCTTGAGGACTGGCCTGTTATTAACTAATTATCCTGTAAGGTACGTCAGCAGTGGTACCCTGATTTTACAGAGAGGGAAGCTGAAGTACAAAGAGGTGAAGCAATTTGCCCAAGGTTACACAGTGAGTCAGTGTCAGAATCAGGAATAGAGCCCAGAAATCCTGGGTCCTTGTGCCCTGCTCCAGCAAGCCTCCCTCTCTAAAAGGATGTGCACAAGCCTAGATTTTCAGCTGGCCCTGGTAGAACAATGCAGTAAGGAATCTTATCCTGCTGGAGCAGCAGCTTGTGTCAGGAGGGCACTGCTATGGTGGATCTCACCATCCTTGCCCAGTGAGGGAGGAGCCTGGCAAAGTCACAGAACAGGACAGGAGGCCAATACGGATTAGCAGCGAAATTGGTTAATAGTCATGGTGTAACCCACACACCTCCTGGGTGGGGTGTTCTGTTCCCTCTAGAGGCCACTTAGAGAGAGAGATTAATGAGTCTTCTTTACAGACTTAGCTAACAGCTGTATGGCTTTTAGCTCATGCAGTAGCGGCTCATGCATTTAGCTCCAGAGGTCCCAGGTTCAATCCCACCCGCAGATGACCAGGGTCTGTCAGTGTTACATTTCCACCCTGTGGAGCCATGCCACTAGCTATTTACCTTCCATGCTGAGGTTGCTGGAGGGCAGTGAGAGGCGTGAGTTCCAGTCTCCCCGCAGCTCATAGCGGAAGGCAGCGATCCGACGGCTGATGTCCTGGTGCAGGGTAGACTGAAGGAACAGTGCTACTTTCTCCTGGGGCAGCCAGCTGAAACAGTGTACCCTGGGGCGGAGGGATGCATCTGCTTCAGACAGCAGCAGCTCCAGGATCCCATTCCTCTCCAGATAGATCTGAGCTCCTCGGAAAGTGCTGGAGGGCTTGATACAGGTGGTGACCTGTCTGGGGCTCTTCCCTTTGGCTGCAGTGCTCGTGGGGAGGCGGGGGGAGAGGCTGAGGCGTAAAGCCCCAGCTGGATACAGCCACTCCAGTGAGCCCTCAGCACAGTGTAGAGAGATCTGCTCCACGCTGCCTGATTCCTGGGACAGGCCACTGCAAGGGGAGAACAAACTAATGTTACCATAGTGCTAGCCCAGTGGTTCTCCTCAACTTATTATACATTGTGGGCCACATATGTGGCCCACAATGTGTTAGCTGGGCCGCGGGGGCCAGGTGGCAGGGCAGCGGCAGCCCGGACCCCGACCTGGACCCCGGACCCCTGCCACATGGGGCCAGCTGCCCACCCCAGACCCTTGCCGCGCGGCTGCCCCAGACTCCTGCCACACGGCTGCCCTGAACCTTGGAGCTTGTGAGGCTGGGCCGGCAGCCCTGGACCCTGCAGGGCAAGACGGACTCCCATCCTGGACCCCTGCTGCACAGCTTCCCTGGACCGGGGCCGGCTGGCTGCCCTGGACCCCAGAGCTCACGGAGCCGGCCGCCTGCCTCGACCCCGGACCCCTGCTGTGTGGGACGGGCTGGCTGCCCCGACCCCGATCCCTGCCACGCAGGGTGGGCTGGCTGCCCCGACCCTGGACCCCGCCCCGTAGCTGCCCTGGACCCTAGAGTTTGCGGGGCCAGGCAGCTGCCCCAGGCTCACGACCCTGTGGGGCTGGCTGGCAGCCCTGGACACCTGACCCCGTGGGGCCGGCTGGCAGCCCAAACCCTGGACTCCCACCATGTGGGGCGGGATGGCAGCTCTTACCCTGACCCCGCTGTGCTAGGTGGTGGGGCAGCCCAGATCCCTCCACGCTGGGAACCTGGCAGACTCTGGCATGCGTTTGGCCTTTAGCACACAGCTGAGCTGGGCCACAGCTGTATGCTAATTGGGCTGCATGTGGCCCCAGGCCCCGGGTTGAGAACCACTGTACTAGCCCTTTGGCACAAGGCTCTCTATCCCAGCATGCTCCTGGGCACTTCAGCTCCCAATGACCCCACCATGCAGCAGATTAAACTAGCATCCAATGGCCACAGCTACCAGCACTGACCCCACTTGCCCAAGAGCCTTGGGAGTAGGATTAGGCCCTGATCCTCCAAGGTATTTAAGTTAGGTGCTTACATCCCATTGATTTGAGTGGGAGTTAAGCGCTTAACTCCCTTGCAGGATCTGGGTCTTAGTGACTGGGGCACTCCATGACGGAGTGAGAATGTCGGAGTATGGCTGGTAACAAAGAGTCAGGCTGAACACTCTCCTGACTGCTCCTCTTGTCTTCCTCCTCCAGTTCTGGGCTGGCTTCATGCCTACTTGCTCCTTCCTCGAGGAGCAGCCTGCTCAATTACTATGCAACCAGCTTGGAAATCACCTGTTCCAGGTGGAGATGGACCTGAGTCAGACCTTGGATCCCCAAATCCACCCCCCCTTCCAAACTTCTTAGCTGTTCCCCATTTTTCTCTGGGTGCTGAACCCAGACCTTGGCTCCGGACACCCTGATGCTTTGGTGAAGTTCAGACGCAAACACAGAGCTGGGGGCCCCTTTCTCTACCTCGCTGCAGAAGCAGCATGACAATCATAGAATCCTAGGCTAGAAGGGACTGCAAGAGTCAGCTAGTCTAACCCCCTGCCAAGATTCAGCATTATGAGGTGCAAAGGCTCCAGGAAATGAAGCTGCTCCTATTCCAATGGGTTTGGAATGCCTATTATATCAGCATCTCCCAACCAAAGACACCACTAAGCTTGAATATATGGCATACCAGGCTCCAGGCCTGGACGTCTCATGCTCTTCTTTATCCAAATTATGCCTGATCCTCCCAAGAGATGGACATGCAGCTCCTCTTTTCCTAAGACTGCTCCTCTTTTTGGCTGCCTGGCCACTACCAAACTCCTCCCTCCCATGGCCAGAATTTTCAAGCCTGGCCTCTGATTGTGAGGGGAGGCCCTCAGGTTTTTTTTTTTTTGGGGGGGGGGGGGGGAGTACGGGGGGCTAATATCTTGCACTTTATTGTCTGAGCTACTGGGCCCCAGCAGCTTGTAGAGATTTCACTTGTGGATGCTCAGCACCTCCTGGTTCAAGGTGCCTCTAGAGAGTACCTACAAATCACTGGCCTCTGTGACATTGTTGGCCTAAGGTTTTGTCATAATCATTGAGTTTGGGGCCGGAAGTGGCCACCAGATCTAGTCTGATCCCCTGCATATCCCAGGCCTCACACACCACTTGAGAGTTTTTGTTGTCTCCTGGCTTTTGCTTTCCTAACTGAAAGGACAGAAGCTCGGTACAGGAAGTCTGCATGGGGCCCTGGTCAGCAAGCCTTTCCTTCCAGAATAAATGGCAATGTACAGTATTCCCCTTACCCAAAGGTCAACCCGAGGGGTTTGGCTGAGAAGCGACGGAGAAGGCTGGAGCCCCACACAGCCGTCCTAAGAGATGTCCATCAGAGGGAGCTCTCAGGGGAGGGCAGGTTGTGGGGGCTCTGGGAATAGCTTGCCCCTGCGCCCTCCTGTTGTCTTTTACAAATTAAAGCCCAGCTTTCTCTTGAATCCAAGATGGGATTTACTCTGCTTTTCTTCTGCTCTCACCTGTTGTGCAAGAAGAGATTTGAGGCCATTCAGAGTAAACTTAGTTGAGCAGCAGGCCTGCAGATACTTGCTCTGGGCAAAGTAATCCTGCTGCTCTACTATGCTGCTGCCTTGTATACATCTCTAGGCACGCGGAGTGTGCACAGAATAAACAACAGAGAGTGCAGGGGGGAATCCCCCTTGCTGGAGGATGGCCTATGGCCTCCACTTTTCTCCATGCTAATGTTTAGAAGTTATAGCCTCTCCTGGAGCCTTAACCTAGCCCCTCCCTGCAGGCCTGGAACCAGGGGCGGCTCCAGGCACCAGCGCATCAAGCGCGTGCCTGGGGCGGCAAGCCGCGGGGGGGCGGCCTGCTGGTCACCATGAGGGCGGTTTCGGCGGCAATTTGGCGGTGGGTACGCCGAAGGCGTGGGACCGATGGACCTCCCACAGGCATGCCGCTGAAGGCTGCCTGACTGCCATGCTTGGGGCGGCAAAATACATAGAGCCGCCCCTGCCTGGAACAACCGTTTGGTACAGGAACTTGGTGTCCCTCAGTGACATTCCCCTGCAGGGAAGGCAGAATTTTAAGGATCCAGGATTGTATCTCTCCTTTGATGTTTGATAGCCCTTTTTAGCTAAGGATAAGCAATCAAGTAATTAATCATCGGTCCCCTTTCCCCCACAATGAGGTGGATCAGATGGGTAAAGTGAGGCACAGAGAGACTTGTGCAAGGTCACACCATGAGCCTGTAGCACGACCTAGGCAGCTCAGCTCCTAATCACGTTCCTGACCCACAAGACCATATTTTATCTGTAATGCAAATGAAGATACATTAGAATCCCATATGTGCAAACAGAATGGAGGCTCTGAGAGGCAGCATGCACTAATGTATAGGGCACCCAGCTGGGACCATTATACAGACACATAGCAAGATACAGTCTCTGCCCGAAAGTGCTTGCAGTAGAGAAGACAGGCAAAGGATTTGAGGGGAAACCAAGGCACAGAGCAGGGATGTGACTTGCCAAGTAGCAGAGACAGGAATAGAACCAGTCACAGTTTAGTGCCCTATCCATTCTACCTCCTGTTTCTTTGTTTTTTAAACAAAACAAAAAAAATATAATAAAACTACTGTGTTGTTCTATAGTTCTTTCCACCCAAAGAACTCAAAGCAGGCAGGGATATATAAGGAGCACTTCACACCTGTATTGAAATACCTTTGATATGAAACACAGCAGTTGCTAAGCTGTAGCGTTACTGTGTGCTGTTAGTTGAAGTCCAGAAAACTGTAGCTGTATCTGATTTAAACTATAGGTAAGATTTTGGAAGGCAAACACTAATTACCTGCTTTGGAATTTGGTCCGTACACACTTAATGCTGACAAAGAATGCCAGGGGATCATTAATGAGAACAAATGGCTAGGATCTTGGTTTGCCATCTTATCTCAAAGGTGCTAAGAGGTTTAAGAAAGAAGAATAATCTTTAGGTTTTTTTAAATGGGGTCTCCCGTCCAAGGACTGACCCAGCCCAACTCTGAGTAGTTTGAGAAAGTGCATACATTAAGCTAGTAGGGCTTGCAGTCTACCAGCCAGCAAGTCTTCCCCAGTGTTCTATTGTAATATAGGTTGAGTCTTTGACTAGGGAAAGGAGGGAGAGAAATATCTGCCCAGGTTGGTCCCCCAAAATTGTGAATCTGCAGCCAGGCTCCATAACAAACAGTGAAATCCACACAGTTACAGCCTGGCAGGAAAAACTAGTTCAGTCATTCACTAGATATTCACATATGATCCAAAAGAGGGACCAAGTCATTTATTTGGAAACCTTTTGGAGGCTACTGATTCTGTTAAATCTCTGCTGTAAAAACAACCAAACTTTTCCAAAGTAGTTCCAAAGCTTTTGGAGCAGTAAGAGTGTAACAATATGCATACTTCTCCATTCTTTGCACTATCGCACTGGTAAGCAAGCAAAAATCTCAGCAGGAGGTGGAAGGGTCTTTAATCCACACTGAACCAGTGACAGTCATTTGACCTGTTTTTGCTCCTTTGTAGTTAACTCATCTGTAGAATTGCACATAGGCAAAAACACTGAGAAACAGATGCTGCCACTGAACTATCTTGCGGATGTTTTTTAAAGTGCCCATGGTGCTGCCATCTGTAGGTCTAGCTCTCCTATCTGCAAAGGTATTTTCACAGCAGTTAGGTTGTCTCTCATCATATAGAACCATAGGTTTCAAAGGGACCGCAAGGGTAAAATAGTCTAACCCCTTACCAAGATACAGGATTTGTTGTGTCTAAACCATCCAAGACAGATGGCAATCCAGCCTCCTTCCATGTTGGTACTTCAGCATGGCTTGGAGGCCTCAGTCGGGCCCCACTGTCCTAGGCACTTAGGGTGACAGATGTCCCGATTTTATAGGGACAGTCCCGATTTTTGGGTCGTTTTCTTATATAGGCTCCTATTACCCTCCACCCCCTGTCCCGATTTTTCACATTTGCTGTCTGGTCACCCTATAGGCACTGTACCCACACAATGAAAAGGTGTTCCAAGCCCCAGGGCTCTTATAGTAACTGCTTGACAAACCTTGCTTTGCTCTCAGCTCTGAACAATGTTTGTGGTTTTAAATGGCTCCTTGGCATGGGAGTTCTGCAACCTCACAACAAAATCATGTCAAAGAGCAATTTGGCTCATGTATTAAAGCAGGCTGATCAGAGGCTTTTTATTTTGAGGCTTTCACTTGAGTTATTTTCCTATGAAAGCAGGCAGCATGGTGTATTTGGAAAGGATCAGCTACTGCTGCATCTGATTTTATTGTTCACTATTGATATTATTATGAAGTGCAAAACAGGTTGGGACGACAGGGAATCAAGAAACTGCAAGTGGCAGAGGTCTGTAACTCTCACTTGTCCCTGTAACACTGCAGGGAGTAAGATCACTGTTTAATTCTAGGGGGCAGCTTTGATCTTCCAAGGGGACATGCCATAAAAATGAGAAAAAGTAAACAAACTCCAGCACTTTCAGTTCTTTACTCCTTTCTCCCCACCTCCACCTTGCAAAGAAACAATGAGAAGCCTGCAGCCCAAGGATGCAATAAAACAATCAGCACACCAAGTAAAACCCACCACTACGGAGCACAGAGAAGCTGGGGTAGCCAGCAGGAGGGTTTATGTGGTGCAGAGACCATAACTTATGCCGGAGGACACAAGATGCTGTCCCTCACAGAGACACGGTTTGGGAGGATGGATGTTGTTCTTTCAGACTGGATTTAAGTTAAAACCTTGTAAGCTTTCATCTAGCTAGCTTTGAGGGAGATACTTTCCCCCTCTGATAGCAATCAGGGGATGGGGGACAGAACCCAAACCATCACCTCCTTAGGGGAAAGCAATCTATTTTCCCCAGAGGCTCTGTGAAACTTAAATTCAACTGACTAAAAATGGCAGCCACAAGAATTGGAATTTTCCTTTTCTCAAACATAAAGTTGGAAATCCAATATTGCCTTGGGCACAGGTTAGTAAGAAAAATGCAAACTTCTGGTTAAAAGCTCCTCTCCTTTACACCATTGACTTCAGTGGGTTTACTCCTGATTGACACCAGGATAAGTGAGAACAAAATCAGGCCCCCTCTCTTGATACTTATAGCGGCTCAGTCAGAACATGCACTATCCCATCCACCAGCTCCTTTCTTAGAGTGACACCCTAACCCCGGCTGCACCAGCCTTTTATTCATTAATACCCATCCAGCCATCCAAACTCCCACTGAAGACAATGGGGCTGGAGGATCTGAGGCTGCATTATTAACAGAAAGTTATCTGAGTTTCTGGACAAAGCAGATAGTTTCCCACCATAGGGCACATTTAGCACTGTGCGATCTCTGGCGATCCTTGCCAATGGTTACTTATTTTTAATTGAGGACCGAAGTCCGTACCTCCCCCTCCAGCTGCACTGGTCTTCTGAGTAACTGCAAAGGACCGTGTCCAGGACACCAAGGCAAAGAGCCCACAGTACCAAAGGCATCTTCTCTGAGATCTCGTCTCCCAAGAAAGCAGAAGGAGGAGGAATCAAATGCCAGAGACTAGTGTAAATCCTTCCCCAACAGACACCATGCTGGAATGTGCGTGGGGAATTAACGCCTGCATGTCTCCGCCATCCATCTCCCCAGGCCTCCGCCGCAAAAGTTGTCAGGATGCAAAGCAGGATTTCCCTCCTTCTTCCTGCTAGTCCGGAGTGATGCTGTGATTCAGAGTCAGGGGGAAAGCAGTGGAGATGAAAGTGACCAAGAGGCTTATAGTGAAATTGACTAAGGTGTCCACAGATTGCTGGTCAAATTCAACTACGGTGGACTAAGGGGTGAATGCGCGGGGGACGGGGGGGGGAGGGAGATGATTTGTGATTCTCCAATCGGAGCAGGGCTCGGAAACTTTTAGCCAATCGGAGCCGAGAGAAGGATGAGGCGTGGGCTCCCTTTCCCCATCAACAACTAGAATTTGAGGAAAATATAATGAAATAGAAAAAAAAAAAAAAGAATGAAAAAGCTGATTTGAAGTGATTGTTGTCCAGATGCGAGGAGTTCAGCACACAGACAGCTGCTGGTGTGCACAGTGATTTGAGAGAAGGAGGATGTTTAATTTTTGAGAACGGTTTGGGGAAATATATATATACTGCTGATTGATTAAATGGTAAAATATACATGAACACAACTTGTAAACAAACCCCTTTCTCTTACACATATACACAACATGAATAATACACTGAATCAATGAGCCTTTTGCACATAGGATCTGACCTCCCGAGGACTAATATTTATCTTGGAAAATGTGATTGTCAAATCTGTGGTTCTGAGGTGAGCTAAACAGGAAATGCCAGCTTGGGTAGATCTAATCAGGATGCAGGTTGTTTGAATTATAAATGGTATTTACAATATAAGTTAAGTAATATCAAATTATGCATAAAGGGCCAAATTTCATGTCCCTGCTCAGTTTTTACTTCATCCTTATTCAGAGCATGAAGCCAATGGAGCTGTGTACAATCTTAAGAAAGGTTCTTATAATTTGAGCATCTAACTTTGTAACAGGATTTTTGCCTGACTTAGAACTTCAAAATTTGGCTCACTGTGTATCTGAGCCAACCCTTTTTTTGTCTGTAGCAATGCAATAGAATTGCATTACAGGTTTGTTAAGAGCTCTGAAAACATACAGGGAATGCGTTCCTCATTACCCGGTTGTTGCTGTTATTAGCCTGTTCATCAGCATAGCATAAAACTTCTTTCTTTCTTTCTTTCTTTCTTTCTTTCTTTCTTTCTTTCTTTCTTTCTTTCTTTCTTTCTTTCTTTCTTTGCAAAAGCCGTTCCTAATGATTTTATTTTTTTCAGATGCTATTGTCCCAGGTCCACAAGCCCTGCAATTAATTAAATTTCCATTGGAGTGATAGCCCGCCAAAATGTTTGAAATAAACATGGAACAATTTCAATGCAATGATACAAGCAAGAGAACAAAGTCTCTAGGGAGAGGGTGGAGCAAAATGGAAATGAGGGATTGTAAATTTGGATGGAAGAAAGAAAGAAACGGAAGGGGGGTTGGGGTAGGGAAAAGGAGGCTGAAATCTGGATTCAGAGCCCTCAGGCCATGAAATGATACTGAAAGAAGTCAATCTGTTGGAATCCATAGAAAATGAGTCCAATCTGAAAGTGGTGGCATGGTCCATTATTATGCTCTTGTCTGATAATAAACCAGCAGCAGAAGAAGTTTAAGGTGGAACAAGTCCTGGGGGAAAGCTTGTGAGTAGAAAGGAGCTAGAGGAGAGATGCACACAGAAGGATACTGTTGTTAAATTAGTGTTAAATTAAATTAAATTAAATTAAATACCGAGGTATGCCAGAGACACCACCCCAGTCACAGTGACTGTCAGCCCAGAAGTTGGCATGTTTGTTGGGTAAGATCTTTTCAGTGGATGGATCCGATCAAGGTTTCCTTCAGTGTGTAAAACCCATTTCACGTTCATTTGTCTGGGTTTATATATGGCCCACATCCCCATAGAATCTGAGCACCTCACAATCATTAAAGAATTTTATCCTCACAACAGCCCTGTGAGAGTGGGATGTGTTATCTAGCCACTGTTTGATCAATGGGGAAACGGGGGTTAGGGTGGATTAAATTATTTGCTTAAGGTCACAAAGGAAGTGTACAGCTGAGCCAGAAGTCTCCTAGTCCCAGGATCCTATCCATTAGACTAGACCACCCTTTCCCTCCTTCTATTAATAGGGCTTGACAGTTTAGGTAACCTGTACCCAGCTTAGAACAGCCAGAGCTGCAAAGCTTGGATTCAGAGCCAAACATTTCCCAAGTTTTCGGGGAAGGGATTTTGGTTCAGACTTATTTAAGAGAGGAATTATTTAGCAGCCTCAGCCAAGGATGCCACTGACACAGCCCTTGGCAGTGCCCCTTGGGATAATTGGCTTGTTGGCCAAACCTTAATGAGTACTACTGGTTTAGCTCATGTGCCTGATGAAAACATTGTCTATATCAATACTGTCGTTTGTCTTCAAGCAGGTATATTTTGCAACAGGCTGTGACAACCTACCACTTTAAGGTTATCACAGCAGCTGCTCCTTCCTTCACTGTGATGGCAAGCAGAGAATTCAGACCTCCTGCTCCAAAACCACAAGCCCTCTACCACTTGTGCTGAAGGTGAGTTTCTCTTAGCGGTATAGGGCCTATGGTATATCATTGAGAAGTTCTGATTTCATCCACTAGATGGCAGAAGCACATATACATTGTGGCTAGTTAATCACAGTATTTTCATTTCACAATTGCATACTACAGCCAATGTAAAATACTAAATAATTTAAAAGCTATGAAAAGATCACACTTAACATGCATATACTTACATCCTCAAACATTACTTTTTACAAATGAGACCTCATATAACAGAGGTATACATTAGCCTCATTTTACTGATGGGGAAGCTGAAACTAAGAGAGCTTAAGGGTATGTCTACACTGCAATTAGACACCTGCAGCTGGCCCGTGACGACTGACTCATGCTCATGGGACTTGGCCTAAGGGGCTTTTAATTGTAGTGTGTGGACATTTGGGCTCAGGTTGGAGCCTGGGTTCTAGGACCCTGCGAGGTCGGAGGGTCCCAGAGCTCAGGCTTCAGCCCAAGCCTGAACATCTACATTGCAATTAAACAGCCCTGGAGCCTGAGCCTCGTGAGCCCGGGTCAGCTGGCATGGGCCAGCTGCGGGTATCTCATTGCAGCATAGCCATACCCGAAGTGACTTGCTGAAGGTCACAGTACAAAGGCAGTGGGAGAGTGGGGTTAAATGCCAGAAGCTTATGAATGAGTGTCCTGTGTTCAACTTCAATCAACTTGATAATGCTGCCCCACGAACGAGCCCCATGGCTCAGGGTTATGCCCCTCCATCCCTCCTCAAGTTCCTAAGCATGTCTCTATTAAACCTGAGGTGGGAGAGGGCTGTGACAGGACTAATGCTGCCTTCTGGGCCAAGTCGCTCCTCCAAGCAAATGAACATGGCTGAGGTACAGCCCTTTTTTAATGCAAATGCTGACAGGTCCTGGAGCTATAGTGGCTCTGAAATGATCTGTACACACTAGGCATGAGGCAGTGATGCCCAGAGAAAAGTCCCTCTTCCTGTGATCTCACTGACCTCTGGGAGATCCTTTGGGCCACACCATGTCTAAGACAGAGAAGAGTTTCTACATCAAACTGATTTTTTTCAATGGGTCCGCCTGTCTCTGTGCTACTCCGTGTTACAGGAGGAGCTGTTGAGGCCTTGCTTAGTGCTGACCAGAGTATTTGTAACAAAAATCCCCCCACTCTCCCAGAGGCGGATTATAGTTTTGTGGGACCCTGGGCCAGAGCAACTGGGGGCCCCTCCCCACCCCTTCCACCTGCAGTCCCCCTCCCTCCTCCCTGCACTCCTGCTGGGGAAATGGGGTCAGGACACAGGGACTTGCACCACTCTGCCTGCCTGGCGCTCTTGCCGGGGAACAGGTTCAGGGTGTGGGAGCTTCCCCCGTTTCCTGGCAGGAGCGCTGGCCAGGCAGAGTGGGACAAGCCCCTGCACCCTGACTCTGCTCCCCAGTAGGAGCGCCGGGCAGGCAGAGTGGGTCAGGGCGCCGGGGTGCCCATTTTTCTGGGGCCCCGCAATTGGCCATGTGGAACCCATCGGGTTTGCTCCATTTAGTCTGAAGGAAGAGGAGCTCCATGGGTGATGAGGTGCTGGACAAGCCGGCTGCTGCTCCGGTTTTAGGTTCCTCCTGCAGATGTTTTATTTTAGACTGTAGTACTGTGTCCCCCTGGGAGAACATTTGCCCAGGCTCCCCAAGTAAACACTAGCCCCGCTGCTATGTGGTGACACCCACTGGGGTCTGTAAGCCTCCATTGTCAGAGTGTAATCCCCCTCCCGCGCCCCCCTAGTTCGTTGCTGAGTCGCCTATTGTGTCCGGTATTCCCAGACGGCAGCCTGTAACCAGGGCTCTTTCATTAGCTATTTAACCTCTGGCCCGGAGCTGATACAGCTGTGCTATTCAGGGGCTAGGCAGCACTCCTGCCTCCTGGCATTTCCCTTGTCACAAGCAGGCAGCTACCTTTATTTGAAAGCAGCCATGCAACAGGAGCTGCAGTCACCTCCACAAGTCCCTGTCACCAGGGCCGGCTCTAACTTTTTTGCCGCACCAGGCAAAAAAAAAGAGCGCCGCCCCACCGTAACACCCACCCCCAGCACTGCGCCGTCATGCCGCCCCCCAGTGCCGCGCCGGGCCGCTGAAACCCGCTCCCCCAGCGCCGCACGGGGCCACCCAAACCCCTCCCCGCCCAGTGCCAGGCCGGGCCGGGCTGGGCCGCCCAAATCCCCGGAGCACCGGGCCGCCGAAACCCCTGCCCCCCCCGAGCGCCGGGCCGGGCCGCCCAAACCCCACCCCGCGCATTGCGCCGGACCGGACTGCCCAAACCCCCAGAGTGCCGCACCAGGCTGGGCCGGCCAAACCCCCTGAGTGCTGCACCACGCTGCTGAAGCCCCCCGTCCCCCCCTCCCCAGCGCCGCGCTGCCAAAACACCCCTGTGCTGCCCAGCCAAAACAAAAACAAAAACAAAAAAACAGTTTTTTTTTTACCCCTCGAGCGCCCCCCCGCCTCCCCAACATTGGCCGCCCCTTCTGAGGTGCCGCCCCAAGCATGTGCTTGGTCGGCTGGTGCCTAGAGCCGGCCCTGCCTTTCACACTGTCACGTACACCCAGGCACCCACAACAACCTGCACAAAAATGCTCTCTGGTTTTCTCCTGATCTCATGCAATCCTAGCTTCTGTTTGAATGTTCTGGTGGGCCTGGGCATGTGGACATGGCCCTTCCCTCAGCCACCTGCCCTACCCATAAACACAAGCATCAAGGCTGGTGATTTGTGATCTGCAGGGCTAAGCCCCCACCCCCTTCATTCTGATCTGGGTCTCCTGGGTCCTTGCTTAACAGCCTCTCTGAACCTGAGATTCCCCCACTCCATTCAGACCATCCCTGACGAAGGGATGGGCCTAGCTGAATCGTGTACAAGGATGGATTTATGTCTCACGCATGGTCCAGAAAGGCATGAGAATCTGGGCCTTTCAAGAATAGTCGTTGACATAGGGTTGTCAACTTTCTGATTGCAGAAAACCGAACACCCCTGCCCTGCACCCTCCCGATGCCCCACCCCTGCCATATCCCTTCTCTGCAGTCCTGCGCCCACTCACTTCATCCCCCCTCCCTCCATTGCTCACTCTCCCCCACCCTTGCTCATTTTCACGGGCTGGACAGGGGGTTGGGGTGCAGGAGGGTGTGAGAGCTCTGGGGTTGGGCCAGAAATTAGGGGTTCAGAGTGTGGGTGGGGGCTCTGGGCTGGGGCAGCTGGATAAGGTGTAGGAGGGGGTACGGACTCTGGGCTGGGGGTGTGGGCTCTGGGGTGGGGCCAGAAATGAGGGGTTCAGGGTGCTGGAGGAAGCTCCAGGCTGGGGCAGGGTGTTCGGGTGTTGGGGGTGAGAGCTCTAGCTGGGGGTGTAGGCTCTGGTGTCGGGCTGGGGCTGAGGGGTTCAAAGTATGGGAGATGGTGCAGTCTCTGGGAGGGAGTTTGGGTGTGGGAGGGAGCTCAGGGCTGGGGCAGGGGGCTGGGTGTGGGGGCGTGAGGAGTGTGGGATCTGGGAGAGAGTTAGGGTGCTGGAGGGGATTCCAACCTGGAGCAGGGGGTTGGGGTGCAGGAGGGGGTTCAGGGTGCAGGTGCCGGGTGTTGCTTCCTTCAGGCAGCTCCTGGAAATGGCCGGCATTTCCCTCCAGCTCCTAGGTGGAGGGGAGGCCAGATGGCTCTACGTGCTGCCCTCATCCACAGGCATCGCCCCCGCAGCTTTCGTTGGCCATGGTTCCCAGCCAATGGGAGCTGCAGAGCCAGCACTCAGGGCGGAGGGCAAAGTGTGGTGCCCCCATGGCTGTGCCTCTGCTTAGGAGCCAGAGGATATGCTGACCACTTCAAGGAACCACATGGAGCCAGGGAATGCAGGGAGCCTGCCTCAGCCCTGCTGCGCTGTCAACCAGACTTTTAATGGCCTGGTAAGCGGTGCTGAGCAGAGCCGGCAGGGTCTCTTTTCGACTGGGTGTTCCCATCAAAAACTGGATGCTGAGCAACCCTATATTGACATTAAAGTAACATCTGAGCAGGACCCAGTGTGCTACGCATGGTACATGCACATAGTAAGAGACAAGCCTTTGCTCTAAGAGTTTCTGATCTAAAGAGGCAGGGCAGACAATGTGTGGGAGAAAGGAATGAGTATTATTCTCCAGTCTACAAGTGGAGAATTGAGATGCAGAGCGATTAAGGCACAGACTCTCAAAATTACTGATGAGCTGAACTCCCATTGATTTAAATGAGAGATAAGTGCCTAAATACCTCTGAGGAGCTGGGCTGAAGTGACTGTCCCACGGTCCCACAGGGATCGTGTGGTAGAGTGCAGTCCATGCGGGGCTCTAACCAATGGCAGATTAATGCACGAGCCCATGGGTCCCGTGCCCAGGGGCTCTGGCCAATTTGGAGGCCCCAGAACTAGTGTGGGGGCGGGGTGCACTGGTGCCAGAACTGTGGTCCCACCCCCTGCTCCTCCTCTTTCCCCCAGGGCTCTGCTCCCTCCTCCTCCTCTCCCCCTGTTTTCCCCCTGAGGTCCTGCCCCCTGGCCAGGCTGGAAGCCAGAGCCAGGCTGTGATAAGAGCCACCCAGGGAGCCCGTGCTGCTGTGGGGAGCTCCAGCTTCCAGCCTGGCCAGGGTGTGGGGCACCACGGCGAATGTGCTGCTAGCAGGGTCTGCGCTTCATGGCAGGGAAGCTGATCACCGTATCAGCTCCACTGCCACAAAGGGCAGCCCTTGCCGGCACCGCCACTTCTCACCAGCCTGAGGTCAATACTCCCATGTTAAAAAGTGGGCAGGCTTGGCCCCCCTGCCCTCCCCCAGTTCCAGCACCTCTGAGCCCCCAAGGTGTGGGAGGCTCAACTGCTCTTTGTGACCAGGGCCCCAGTACAACTTAATCCACCTCTGGCCCTAACCACAAGACCACCTATTGGTCAACATTGGGTGTGCCCTTTGGCACATAGTAACCTTTAGGTTGAAATGATCCCAATCAGTATTGAGTTGTTAAAGACAAGGATGCATAAAACCCCAGGTTCAAGCCTCTATGTCAGTTACACAAAATGTGTTTAGTAGAGTGATTGGGTAAGCAGATGGGCATGCAATTACCACTGACACTCAATGATGAAATAGCGTATCAAGGAGTGCTCAGTCCACTGACAACAGAGTGAAGTACAGCCTTATTACCCTGGCACCTAATGGATCCCTTTGGGTATTAATTGGAGCGCTCCTCAATTTAGCAAACCTACTCTTTTTCTACTAATTAATACTAATTAATATTAAACTACACTTTATCATAATTATATTTCTGCCCCTTTTTAATAGCTCTTTACATTACATGTATTTCAATTAACATCTGCACCAGTGCCCTTCCCATACTATAAATATAGATAGCATGTTAATAGAACATTCACAAGTCTTAATAATCCTGCTCAAACTAGTTATAACCTTAACATAACAGTAACATAACCCTGGGTCAGAGCCTTTCTAACTCTTACTTTGCCATAACACTGTATCTCCAATTTATCTCTAATTTTTTCACACTAGCAACTTTAATTTCCTATACTCCTCTACATCTAGGCTAATTATTTCCCAACCTGTGCCATCTTATAGGTTACATATGACATAACCACTTTGTGACAGTTTCTCCTGATTGGCCAGCTGAGTTGAGAATGCCTAGTGTTTGTATAGTGCTTTGAGATCCGCGCATGGAGGGCGTTAGGGGTGGAAGTTTGCATGAAATGCTTTCTGAGAACTGAGTTTGCCTTCCTCTGACAATGGATCTCCCAACCTTGATGCAGAGCCTAAGGATCGCCCTCTCTTGCAGTGAGCAGGGAAACCAGGTGCCATGTTCATTCAGTTCTGAGCTTCCTCATGTTGTCCAGTGTGAAGAGATCATCCGCTCTGAGTGGAAGAAGGGGGTCTAGTCATTGTGTTTGCTCAGTTCTGAGGTGCCTCCCTGCTTCTCTGATTGGATCTCTCTTCCTGGCCACCCAGGGCATGAACTGATCACGCCAACTGCTCAAATTCCACCACAGAGCAATTTGAGACCTCTTGAGATCCCTGATCTCTTAGGGAGGCACATATAGCTGGAAGTATATATAGAGCTTATCAAAGAAGAACCACAAGTAAGAAGGGCCAACTTATTGTTTATTGACCATGAACAGGTGCAGCTAACTCAGCAAAGTGAGCATCTGTCTGCAGTCTGGGAAAGAGCTAGTGAGTTATTTCCTCTGGGATGACCAGCCTCATGTCACCCGTATGGAGTGAAAAGTAGCTGTAAAACATGTTATTCACAGGGCTGGGAGCAGATGTGTTTCCATAGGTGAGTGTGGCCATGCCTCTCATACAGGGGAAGAAGTGTGTGCATTGTTCCAGCATTCCATTCCCAGAGTCCCACAGATGTGGTGGATTTCATCCAGCTAAGATGTGGAGGAGGCGCAGGACTGAGGTGTGATTGTTACATGCATTTACCACATTGGGGGATGGAGCTGCAGAAAGCTTCTGGCCAGGCTGCAGGAAGCCTCAGTTCCATGCTTGGATTTGTCACTGGCCTTGGGCAAGTCATTTAATCTCTCAGTGCTGCAATTTCCCCATCTCTGAAATGGGGGTAATGCTACCAATGTCCTTTGTAAAGTGCCTTGAAATCTATAGCGGGAGAGTGCTAGGTTAGAGCTAGGTATTACTGCAGCTGCTACTTCCTGGACCTGTGGGTGTCAGACAGGGTCAAACTTACCTTCTTCTTTATCAAAGGCCATCACGTGAGTTGTAAAGATGGGATACCTACATCCCGAGTAGCTCCTACATCCTCTGGCCCTCATTCAGGAAAATTCCTACTGAAAATCAATGAGAGATTAATACTGTCTAGGCTATAAACAAGCAGCTGCTGAAGACACTGGCCACATGGCAGCATGCTGACAGTTGTAGGTGAGCTAGCCAAACAGAGTCCTGCGGCTACTCCCTGCCAGCAGGTTAACATTTTGAAATGTCTGATGTTGGCAGCCCCTGCACTAAGGAGGAGTGGAGTGTGTGTGTGAGGTGGGACTGCAGCTAGTCCTAAGGAGATGGCAGTATCAGGAAGGGATGTGTTTGAAGGCAGAGTAGATATGAATATTCCATCAAGCTGGCCCTTATACATTATCCAGATCTTCAAAGAGAACTTAGCGCTAACTAAGCCAAGTTCTCTTTAGAGGGGCACGTTCCTTCCAGAAGCTACCACATGCATGGGGGGCGGGGGGCTGTGAGATGGCAGCTTTCAGCCATGTTTGGGGAGACAGCATGCACTGTACATTAACAACTAAGTATAATGCTTTCACAGATCCGTTTCTATGGGGACGAGTCTTACTTTTAAAGTTCTGTGGCTCAGTCTTTCTCCCATTGATGTCAATGTGAGTTATAATAATAAATAGATTCTGGATGGGACACAAAGCCTCCTGCATCGAGGCTTAAGCCAATCTCTAGGGTTAGGAGGAGACTTCCCTAAAGAGAGATTATCTCATAATTCCCTCTGGCAGTTTCTTGCCCTTCCACTAGGGCTCACTATTGTCAGAGATGGGGTACTAGACAATATGGTCCTCTGGTCTGAGTTGCTCTTGTCAAGCCATCAGTTCCTATAAGTCTTGTCTAGGAGATTGCATTTGGCTCAGTGAGCCAATCTGCTTTCGGTCTCTGTTTCCTCGGCCACCTAACTTGATTTTAGAAATCTAACTTGTTTAAGAAAACTACAGAACTGGGTGAATATGGGCACATAGGAGAAAAGGACCTGGAGTTAAGCAGTAATGAGAGAGAGTCACAAGACAGTCACTCACAGAAACTAATGGCAGGTGCATTTAAAAGAGATATAAAGAAGCCCTCCATACCCTGGGTGGTGTGTGCAACTCACTGCTGCAGGAGGTCACTGAGTCAAATGCTGTGGCAGGGAGTTAAAAAGACTCCTCAAAGTTATTTAGGCTCCTAACTTCCATTGATTTCAATGAAAGTTAGGAGCCTAAATACATCTGAGGATCTGGGTCTAAGTTCAGGGCACTCAAAGCTCATGTTTCAGGGCATAAATAAAGGGGGTCATGAAGGACATGGTCCTCCACATGCACAGGTGCATTGAGGCAAATGCATCACTGTGTAATCCTGTAGAAGTCTATAGAGTTACAGCAGGGATTAATTTGGTTCATTGGTTGTTGTTTTTTTCTCCAGCTTTCCTCAGAAAGACCAGGTATTGGCCACTGTCAGAGGCATGAAACCAGACTAGATGGACCAGAGATACACCTGCCAACATCAGAAAGCTACAAATGGGAACATCTGGGGAGAAAAAAACAGGGACAAGACCTTTCTTTTCCTTGAAATGCATTGGACCGGGAAAGCTTTTAGAGGGACTAAGTAGAACAATGATGTATATATCTAACTAAAAATACCCTCCCTCCTATATATAGTGGTTGGCATGACTGAGCATTTTGTAAATGGATCAGTAGAGGCACTGCTCTGATCTGGAGCAGCAAATCCTATGTGATGATGTGGGGATCTATCGACGTACAAGTGAGATTATGAACACTCTGTATGGCTCTGTGCCAGGTTGCAAACTCCATTTTGAATGGTTTGCTGCCTATGCTGTTGTCCTTTCCTCTCCATATTGGACTGAAATTCCAAAGTATGGGATCCTGGGTCTAATATTGGAGGGTTGTTAAATCTTGATCATCTTCTATTCAAACAGAAGCACCCTTGGACATAGAGCTGCTGCTGCCCAGAAGAACCAGTCTGGGCTGGTAACTAAGTAATGGATCACCTGGTGAGGGATTTTGATCACCTGCTGAGACTGAATGGAGCACTACTTGACAAAGGGGGTGGATGGTTATAGACTAGAGGGTCTCTCAGCAGCCATTTTAAGAAGCACAAGTGACCACAAGCAGAAGCAGTGAAAGCCTGGGCAGGAGAGTGGAAGGGCACTGACGATAGAGGTCAGAGCAAGAGAGAAAGGGCATGATTCAGAAAAGAAGCCGTGTACTGCAGGGGGGTCCAGGACTGCTCGGAAGGGCCTGCCACAGCCCAGAGCACTCTCCTGGGTGGTGAGGAAACGGAGGCAGGGAAAGATATATAGACTTTTTTTTATTATTTTGTGTAGATCTATGTATTTCTTGTGCTACTTAAGTAAAGAGTAATGTTGTTTAGAATCCTATGCAATATCTATGTATCTGCTTCGCTTCCATGTGCCTCTGAAGAGAGGAACTTTAAAACTGCAGTGCCCACAAGGTCAAACTCTGAAGAAAGATGTGTTTTTAAGCTACTGGGTCAGCACTGGTCGCAGGGACTTGGTAGCTCGGATCTGGTTGTTCAGCTGTCAGACAGAGGATCTGCACCTAGGGTGACTGGATGTCCCGATTTTATAGGGACAGTCCTGATTTTTGGGCCTTTTTCTTGAATAGGCTCCTATTACCCCCCACCCCCTGTCCCGATTTTTCACATTTGCTGTCTGGTCACCCTATCTGCACCCCAAGAATGTGCCTAAAGACCCCAGCTGGGGGCAGTGCCTGGATTCTGTTCACAGTCAGGAAGCTTAAAGGGCACCCAGGGACTGGTGAAGTGGGCTCCAAACAACAGCCTGCTGAGTGCCCACTGTGGGAGGGGTGTGTGCACCTAATACAGGACAGCCCTATTCCTGCTCTATGAGAATAGATCAGTTGTGGTGCTAGCCTGAGAGACTTGGATTCAATTCCCTGCTTTATCCCAGACTTCCTTGGGTAAGTCACTTAATGTCTCTGTGCCTCAGTTCTCCATCTGTACAATGGGGATAAAAGCACTGTTCTGCCTGAGGGGGTGTTGTGAGGATGAATATATTAAGTATTGCAAGCTTGCTTGGATGCTCTGGCAGTTGGGGTCAGATGAGAACTTCAGCTAGATAGAATTGTGTTTGTAAATGGTACCAGCTGAGTTGATGCTTTCTTGTGGTTTTGTTTAGAGGGGTCTGAGCTGTGAAGCCCAGATCTTGATTTCAAATGTTGCTAGGGTCCTGCGGTATTTGCATCAGGCTCAGACCCCCAGTTCTGCCAGAACTGTACAGGCTCTTATTGTGGAAGACCTGGCTGCTTCTCTCTGGAAATATGAAGTGGTGTTGTTTTGAGCACTAGATCCTTGTAAATAGGTTTGGTTCCACTGCATAGCTGGGAAATTCCAGATTGGCAGCCACACAGTCTCAACTCACAGCCCGCCCAGGAATGTGGTTACTCAGTTCCTAGGAGAGCTCTCAGCACACACTCTGCCGTGGTGACAGCTACACACCAGGCCCTTCCCAATGCAGGGAGCACTCTGAAGCTGACAGCAGGAACTTAGAGCTGAAGCAGCCTCAGACTTTGTCCTGATCCATCTCTTCTCTGACAGATCTAAAAAGTGGATTTAGTGCTGGTGGTGAGAGAAGCCCTGGTGACTAAAGACCCCCTCCTTGCTCTCAGAACAGGGGTAGAACCAGCAAGCATTCTCTGCTGCCCTGCCAGCGAGATTCAGAGGGAGAGAAGGTGGGGAGTTCAGTCCCTGCAGCCCATTCATTCCTTTGCCCTCTCTATGGAGCCTACCAGCTTTGTGGTGGCTGTGACGTGGCTGCCTGCCCATTGGGACCTGGATGGAGACTCACCAACTCATTTCACCCAGGCCACCTACTGTGCTGCCATCAGATGATAACACCATCTGGGCACTGCCAGCAAGTGGGATCTAGCCATCATGACCTCTAAACCATTCCCATCAGCCTGCAAGCTGAGTTCCTAGCCCTACTGGTGCTGGAAAGCCTGGATGTGAATGGAGGCATTTCTGAGTTTGCTGTCAGCCGCAAACAGTAGCTGAAGGTGTGAAATTTCATAGTTCATCTTAAGGGGGTGTTAAGTTTGAAACCTAATTCGGAGCTCTACAATGTCAACATCATTAACCATGGCTCTGTTGTTTCTTTTCCCAGAAACATGGCGGCTAGCTGGACCTCCTGCGTATTTGAAAGGCTATTCCCATAGGAATAGGAAATTTCCCATAGGAAAGCTGCAAATAAGCAAATCACAGATGATCCTATTGAATCATTTTCTGCTCATTTAGGAAGCTTAGGCTGTTGGCCTCGAGGTCAGTGGATGGGGGTTTGGGGTCTTGGTGGAATCCAGCAGCTGGGAAGGCTGCCCAGTTTATTGCTATTTGCATGACAATAGCACCTCGAGGCCCCAGCTGGGGTCACAGCCCCATTGTACTGGATGCTGTACAGAGATAGTAAATGCCTCACAGGCCAGTCTCCTGCAGTTCTTTGCAGTTCTTACACTGCACCGTGCTGCTGAGCATGGATACTGTTGTGATATGTGTATCTGAGGTCAGCGACACACAGCCCTAAGTGCTTTTCTTCCTTTCCTTTCCAGCTGATAGATTTGTTTTGAAGAAGCTCTTTCTCTAGTCTCCTCCCTCCTGAAAGTGAGAAAAACCCTGCCTTGCCTTTCCAGAGCTAACTAATAACTCACCCCCACACGCTAGGAGCAGAGTATCTATCAGGGTAGAATTCTAGAACTCTCCATTCTCCTCTACCACAGCATCCTCTTCTTCAGTGAACGCTGGGGTGTGAGGGGGGCCAGATCTCCCACACAGAGCTCCAAGTGGCTGCTGGAGTAGCCATTAATTCCCTGGAAATGACCTGCACAGTCCACAAAATTTTCATACAGTGAAACTTGTATGAGCTTCGCTGGGGCCTGTAGAGGCTCTAGCATACAAAAAACTAGATTCAATCAGCCCCTGGAGGAATAGTTTGTAGTTTGGCTTAATATGTCATGCTTAAAATCAAAGGTCAAACCTGGGTGCCTAAAGTTAAACTCCTCACAAGGGATTTAGGAACCTAAATTGAGGTAACCAAGTCTGA
This sequence comes from Trachemys scripta elegans, assembly GCF_013100865.1. Classification (NCBI taxonomy): domain Eukaryota; kingdom Metazoa; phylum Chordata; order Testudines; family Emydidae; genus Trachemys; species Trachemys scripta. The sequence goes on from NC_048307.1 coordinate 39,100,279, forward strand.
AAATGTTTGTCCCAAATTCCTACTTTATGACATCATTGCAACAGGGATACTCCAGAAGAAGCAGGATGGCCCAGTGGTTAGGGACTAGCCTGGGACTTGGAAAGTTACATTTCCTGCTCTGCCCTAGACTCCCTGTAGGCTAGTCCTTGAGTCATTAGGACCTCTGGAGTTCTCTGGCTAAGCCCCCTGCTTTGTTTTAAATGGCTACATTCTGTTTTACACCAGTTTGGCTGGGACTGTGTCCTGCTTGTACAAGAACTGGACCTCCTTTAATACAATGCCATGCAGACTGACTTGTTTCATATTAACCCAGACATTTTCAGCAGTAACTAGACTCTGCCTATTCAAAGTGGGCAAGTGGCTCATTTCTAATCCAGCTTCCAGTGTGATTCCTTGTGATTCATTTAAGAGCAAGCTCCAGCAGAGACTGGTGCTGCACACCTCATGCTGGCTACCCAGTGGGGAGTCTGGTCTCTTGATGGACCTGTTGCTGCCTTTGGGCCACAAGGTTCTTGATTTGAGTCTCTGCTGGCACATGGATCACATGTGGAGGGTGTAACCACATAGCAGGAGCCTTTATAAACAGGCTAAGCCTGTTGGGTGTGCCTAGCCACTGACTGGTAGAGGCAATGGAGAGAGTTATCATTGAGGCTATTGGGATACATCTGACTTGTATGTGATACTGACACAGAACTGGGGCTGTGTTCTGCTTGGATAGCTTATTAGTACACATATGAGGTGTGACCTGCTTGGAACTCCAAGATCAAACCCCTGCAGGAGCCACTCTGTCCTTTCGGGGTAGCTAAATTCAATCCCACACAGATTACTGTGGGTGGGTCTTAAACACTGAAGCCCCTGTTTGACTATAGATGTTAAAGATCTCAGGGCACTCTGGAAGAGCAGGAGTTTGCCACAGTGTCCCTGGTTAAAGAGTCCTTAGGTGCCAGTTGGTTGCCACTCTCCACCTCAAAGACAGCTGCATTTCAGTGTGTGTGTGTGTGTGTGTGTGTGTGTGTGTGTGTGTATTCAGTTTGTAAAGCATTTGAGGATGCTTCATCAGGGAAGGTGCAGAGGAATGTCAAATAGCAGCCTGTGTTTGTCTGGAAAGCATTCTGTGAGCCTCTTTGCATGGAAGCTGCTTCACAAAAATAATGTATTCTATCCATCACAGCCTTCTGACACTGGTTATCTGGAGCCACCTACAGTGGACTCTGAACATGCCACCTAAGAGGGGAAGAGCTCATTTGTTAAAGTCCCAGGAAGATGTAGAACATGGTGTGGACTCTATACTCCCTGGGGATGGATTCTGTCTGCATCCCTGCTACAGTGGTCCTGAACACGGTGTGCATTTATGTGCACCCATCTAGTGCCCAGCAGGGGAGAGAAGCTCCGGGGCTGCAGGCTGCGGGCGCCATGTTCTTGGTCCCAGGCAGGCGCGGCGCCGCGGTTTAAGCCGGAGGGAAGCCGCGGCCCCGTGCCTGCTGGGGACAGAGAACTGCTTGGGGCAGCAAAAAGCTGGGAGCCAGCCCTGGCCAGAGCCCTGCCGCTGGAGAGCCAGAGCACCGTCCCCTGGAGCCGAGCCCGGGCTGCGGCTTCGAGAGGGGCTCCCTGAGTGTGTGTGGAACCGGGGAGGGAGGGAAGCAGGGCCCGGGATGCAGGGAGGGAGGAGGGGTCCTGCTGCTGCCACCGCTACCACTACCGCCACTGCTGCTGCTCTGAGTCTCCCCAGGCCGGTGCGGCGTTTCTCCGCCCGAGTGGGCTGGGCAGGGTGCCGCCGGGCTGGGCTGGGGGCGCGGATCCCAGCTCGCACTCTGATGGGGCGAGTGGCTGGGCAGCCCAAGCTGCCAGGGAGCTGCCCCATCCTGCCCCCAGATGCAGCCCGCCGCACACCTCCCCCGCCTCAGCCCCACACTGCCTGCCCCGGGTCCCTATAGCGCCAGGGGCGGGGAGAGGCAGAGCCCAGCTCTGAGCGGGGCAGCGGGGGATACTGTCCCACCGGAGGATCCCCACGGCTCTGCACCTGGGGGTCAGTGTCCGTCCTCTCGGCTCTGCCTGCATGGGGCTGGAGAAGCAGCTGTCAGCACCTGCCCCTCTCAGCCCTTGCACCCCCCATCCCGCTCGCAGCCTCTTCACTTGTACCTCCCCCCATTGCCCCTTCACCGAACCCCTTCCCCTTGTTCTCTCCCTTCACCCACACCTCTCCCCTTGTACTCTCCCCCAGCCCTCTCCTCCCCCATCTCCCCCTTCCCCTGCACCTCTTCTCCCGCAACCCTCCTGATATCCCCTCTCCTCCTCCACCCTCCTCCACGAATACATCACACCCTGCTTCTCTGCCAGTGTAGAGCCCCCAAGCACCCCCACACCCGCTCCTCTGCCTGAACCCTCTTTACTAGATCCCCATCCCTTTTCAGGTACAAGTTTGAGGGTTAGTCCCTATGCCTTCCATGTGCATTTGGGTGCGGGTGGGGGAGGGCACTGGTGGGAGGGGGAGATCCCAAGGCTGGGGTGGGGGGCAGCCAAAAAATTTTTTGCTTGGGGCGGCAAAAAACCTAGAGCCGGTCTTGTCCCGGCAGGTGCAGGGCCCACCTAGTGCCCAGCAGGGGAGAGAAGCCGGGGCCCCGCGCCTGCTGGGGACAGAATACTCCAGGGCTTTAGGCTGCGGGCGCCAGTGTTCTCTGTCCTCGCGGCTTCTCTCTTCTCTCTGGATTAATATATTATGTAATATTAAATATGATGTTTTTCGTATTATTTAATGTACAAATACAAAATAAGCCTTGAAAAATTGTTTGCGCCTGCCACACTCTTCTGAAAACATGAATGTGCTACTGGCCACAAAAAGGTTGGGGACCACTGCTCTAGGATCTTCTTCGCACAACACATAGTCAACCTATGGAACATGTTGCTGGGGATGTTGTTAAGGCCAAAAGTATAACTGGGTTCAAAAAAGAATTATGTAAGTTCATGGAGACAAGGTCCATCAATGGCTTGTAGCCAAGTGGTCAGGGACACAACCTCATGCTCTGGGTGTTCCTAAATCTCTGACTGCCAGAAGCTGGGACTGGATGACAAGGGATGGATCACTCGATCATTGCCCTGTTCTGTTCATTCTCTCTGGGGCACCTAGCACTGGCCACTGTCAGGAGACAGGATACTGGGCTAGATGGACCATTGGTCTGACCCAGTATGGCCATTCTTATGTTCTTTTCTCTGAGCATGGCAAGCCATATGCAGCTCTGATCACCAAGCTCCCAATAGTCCAGAGCCCGATGATGCAGAAATGACATCTTTTAACTTTCTTCTTATTCCAGTTTCCCGTGGGTCTCGCTATTGGGGAGATTCTTTAATGGAGAATGAAGTGTGTGAGATTCAGCCAGAAACAATGGACTAGCCCAGCACTGGGGGTGGGGTGGGGGCAGGAAGAGGACACAGAGGGATCTGTAAGAGGAGCCAGCACTGCTCATGAAAACTCAGCACAAATGGGACTAATTTTGGCTCCATTCATGACTGCAGAAGGACACATTTTCTCACTTTCCCTTCCAGCTGGTCTCAGAGGTTCTATTGCCCCTCCTCAGAATCAAACTGCTTGACTCCCTCTCCCTTATAGAGCTGATTAGCTACGGGGGTGTTGACAAAGCTGAGTTAGCAGATGTGGGATGTGAGTTGAAACAGTGCAGGACAATGCTATGCTTCTGTCTGTGTGCTACACACCACCGCACGCCCTGCCAGGGCTCTGGTGGAGGAGAGGTGCCATTTGCTCCTGTACATCCCCAGAGCATCAGAAAGTACCATGGGCTAGTACCTCTTTGATGGGGCAGAGGCTTTCATATTTAGCTATAAGGGGCCTGCTCCTGCTCCCGTCACCAGCAGGATTGAGGCCTTTACAGCATGCTCGGCTGTATGGTGGCAACACTATTGAGAGAATAGCAGTGCTTGGGTATGTCAATGAGGAACACTACAGGGGGGCAGTATGTGGCAAAGTCTATGGGGTGTGGATGCTGGTGACTGGGACAGCACAGCAGGCCAGCCAGCAGTGAACCTGTGCTAAGCTGGGAGGAGCGCACCATAAACACCCACAGAGCAACCTCATTGTGCTCTTTCAAATCCCTCCTTAAGATTCACCTTTGCTGTGATGCCTACAAAAAACCTGCCATTGCTTAGGCTGCTGGTGTGCTCAGACCACTGCCTGTCATGCTGGCCAATACTGTCTAACTGTTTCCTTGTGCTCTCCTATCTGTCTGTATCCATCTGGTGTCTCTTGTCTTCGACTTAGATTGTAATCTCTTTGGGGGCAGGAACTGTCTTTTTTGGTTCTGTGTTTGTACAGTGCCTATTACAATGGGGTCTGGGTCTGTGGCTGGGGCTCCTCAGCACTACTGCAGCATAAATAATAACAATAAGGCATCAGTCTCTCTGTAATAAAGCTTATTTGAAACAAAAACACCATCCCTATAAAAAAACATATGAATTACACATTTTCTGCATACTTTTCTTTTATTTATAGGGGTGTTGGGGTGTCCACCCACCCAGGACTGGGAGGGGTTAATGGACCAGGTAGGCCTATTAACTCCACAGGCTGCAACTGGAGGGAGAGCCAGGGAGCAGGGAATTGATGGCAAGCAGGCTCAACTGGGCAGGAACAGGCGGGGCCTATAAAGCCAGGAAGCTGGCACCAGACACAGGCAGTAGTTACTCCCTGGGAAGAAGGAGGAGGGTTTGGAGCTGGTACTCCCAGGATAAGGTGGGGAGCCAGGAGTGAAGCAGTCCAGGAAAGGAGTAGTGAGGGATGGGGAGGAAGCCCAGAACTGCTGGGTGGAGAGTCCCCAGATTTGACCCAGAGTATAGTGCAGGCTGGGTTCCCTTACCAGCCACTGAAGGAGTGGTACCTGAGGTAGTGAATGGGAAGACTGCCTAGGGCTGCTGAAGGAAAGACTTTGATATACCTCAGAAGGGGGAACACTGAGTGACCTGCTGGAGGAGTGAGATGTGAAGAGGATGCTGCAGTTCCTGGGATGAGAGAGGAGCTGCAGACCTGAGAGAGATAGTATGATGGTATGTAACTGCAGGAAGAGGTGTTGACCTTGAGAGCTAATCCCCAGAGTGACCAGGAGGAGGTGCCAGACAAGTGGTGAGTGGAGCACCCTGTGACAGTAGGTCTCAGAAATTATTTGTATCATGGAGGCATGCAAATAACTCAGGCACTCGTTGCCTTAGGTGCCCTACCACACATAGTTAAAGGATAGTCTCTGCCACTTAAAACAGCTTGGAACCCAAGTTCAAGCCCAAATTCAACAAATGGGAGGCCGGAATGGGCAACAGAACACCAAAGACACTTTTTGCATATACCAGCTAGTTTGTCTATATAGTGTGCTCTGTGTAACAACATGAGGACTCCATGCTTGTAACACTAAATTGGCTCTTTCTTAAGAGAAGTATTTACAGAGATGCTGCAACTGGTATTCAAGCCATGTGCGCACAGACTGATTTCCTGGTGCACCCTCCAAACTCTTCCTTTCTGTAAACTGTGCTCCTCTATCTAAGTTCACAGCAGGTGAATACACAAAGCCACATTTTCAAGATAAATATATCAGCAGCCTCATCCCCACTCACTACCTGCCTAGTCATTTTATATTAAAATTTCATGACTGATGTTAGTAACAGTAAATCAAAAATATTGCAGAATCGCTGCTGTCAAATTCAAATCAGAAGAAGCATCAATCTAAGGAATAAATCATATTGGGGTGGGGGAAGTAAAGTAAAGAGAAGAAAATACCAATTAGAGGTTGAAAATAAAACCCTACTAGCATTGCATCTAGTGATGTAATTAAAACAAAGCTAAAAAAAGTAATAACCAAACAGTCAAAACTGCAAGAACTCAGTGGCTTACTTCAGCACACTGTTATGACAGTTCTCCAGGAAAAGGAGATGTCTGTCTGTAGACAGTGAATAGATATGTGCTAGTAGATGGCACTGAAGAAATGATGACTCATGGGAGGGACACAAAGGGGGGCACCAGCTAAAGGGGGGGACACGTGACCTCCCCACGTGACCCCCATGTGGCTCCTCCCTGCCCCCAGCCTGGGGCCACGTTCTGCTCCTTTTGTCACTGCGGATCCCTGCTGAATGTGCCCCCACCAGGCATCTGGGGAGGGGCATGTGATCCTTCTTGCACCTCTCAAGTGTCACCACATACTGTTCTAGTGCACCGCAGATGGCTTGGCTTCCTTTGTGCAGTTCATGGACGTATGACCCACAGCTAAGCAGTTCTGCTTCTACCTGGTGGAGGGCAGTGATGGACATCAGCACTATACAGTAGATCCTCCGAGTTAGGAATATCTCAGGAATGGAGGTTGTTCATAACTCTGAAATGTTTGTATCTCTGGACTAAAAGTTATGGTTCTTCGAAAAGTTTACAACTGAACATTGATTTAATATAGCTTTGAAATTTTACTTTGCAGAAGAAAAATGCTGCTTTTAATCATCTTAATCTAAATTAAACAAGCACAGAAACAGTTTCCTTACTTTGTCAAATCTTTTTTTTAAACTTTTTACCTTTATTTTTTTTAGTAGTTTATGTTTAACACAGTACTGTACTGTATCTGCTTCTTTTTTTTTTCCTCTGCGCTGCTGCCTGATTGTGTACTTCTGGTTCCAAATGAGGAGAGTGGTTGACTGGTCAGTTTGTAACTCTGGTGTTCATAACTCTGAGGTTCTACTGTACATCCAAATCACCATCGACCTATTTTGAAATAGCGTATGCCCCTGTTGCACTTGCTATGTTAGATACACAGGAGATCTTTAACATGCTCAGAACAATAAGCTGAGAGATGTATTATTTTCTGATGTGGGCTTGAAAGAAACTGTTCCATGCAGGGTTTCATTGGCTGGCTCTGTATATGTGTTATGAGTGTGCATACATGTTTGTATGTGATGGGGGAGATAGTCATTGCTGCTCAAATAGTTCTACATCTCCTGAGCCCCTCTCAAGGCTGCGGGAAAGAAAAATCTGTGGCACTGGTAAATCCTTTTAAAGTACAATTGTTCTGCCTTTTGAAAGGCATTTTATGTTATTGTCACAAAGGGAGAGAAAACCACACAACTGTACAAACTCGGCAGGCTGGCCCAAGGGCAGTGAGAGGAAGGGGGCTGTACGAATCTCCTGCTGGTTGCTTTCTGTGAAGATGGAGCGCTTTGATTTTAAGTGAGACTGGCAGTTGTTTGTGATAGCCAGCTGTGAGGAGGAGCGCTGCGCACCCCGTATTGATCTTAACTCTGTGAACCCTGACTCCTTGACTCTGATCCCTTCTTTTCAATGCCCTGCTGCAACCTACCTCTGGGTCAGTAGGGACAATAAAGACTGTGATGGTGGATGGAATAGAATTACGAGAGGGGACGTAGTGGGGAGCATGGGTAACCTTTGGGAGAGGGATGCACTAGATCACTAGGAAGTGTCTTTGCAGGCTCTTTTACAGCAAGCTGCTACCACAGGCAATTCAGGGCCCCGCTGGGCTTTACTCGTCTCTTGCCAATTACTCTGACTGCATTGCCAGCAACAGTGGAACTTTGGGGTTCCACCATTGTGTTCCTCTTGCAGCAAATTAATGATTCAGATCAGCCCCTTGTTGCCAGAGTCTTGAACCCCATGAGCAACGCTCCACTCAGCACAGTCAAATGCTTTTTCAGCACTTCATGCCCAAGTGAAAGCAACCTTCTCCCCATGCCCATTTCCCAGTGACTTGAGATGCACATAAGCTATGAAAATCCTCAGGGGGTTGTGATCAGGAAAGCAGCCAAGAAAGGTTGGTAGTTGGGGTATTTGTTTTCATTTACCTCTGTGCTGCTGCTTTGGGAAACACTTTAGATCTCTTTTCCAGAGGGAAATTGATGAACCACAGGTGTCCAACCTTAGGGAAGACTGGGAAGTGTTTTTTTCCTCTGGGAAGTCAGTAGGTAGAGCACAGTATTGTGGCTCTAGGTTCTATTCTAGCCTCTGCTACTGACATGCTGTATGAGTTTGGGCAAGCCACTTCTGCTATATTAGAGTTAGGCATTACTGTTATTAGGGACCACTGCCAAATGCCCCTTGTAAAATATTCCTCCTCCTGTTTTGCCCATACAGTATCCCACTTTTCTATTGCAGCTTATGTCTTATCTTAGCATATCTGACAGCAACAATAACAATTAATTCTACTTTTCACACATACACAGGTTCTCTGTTTGGATGATAGAACTAATATTTTAAATCTCACAAAGCACCTTTCATCTGAACCTCTCAAAGCACTCTAATGAATTAAGCCTCAAAACATTGCTGGGAGAAGAGGGACATGGGAACCCATTTTGCAATAGGGTAAACCAAGGCACGACGTTTAGAATGACTTGCTTAAAGTTAATCAGCAGCGGGAGAGTTGGCAATAGAACCCAGGCGGTTTTCTGCTCTAATCACTAAGGGCCAGATTTTGACTTGATTCTGGATTGACACCAGTGTCACTCCTTTGAAGTCAATGGTATGCCACCTAGCAGCTATGTCCTTAGTGATTCTTTATGAACATGACACTAGTGTGTCCCCAAAGCAATGTCCTATTCTGGTACAGGGACTGTGAGCTCCTATGCACACCATAGAGGCAGAGCATCAGCTTTCATGTGTGCCTGACTTCTGCCTTCATTACAACACATGGGCCAACTCAGCCAACCATTCCCTTACCATAGAATTTGGTTGCACATTGAAACAGCAAAGCTACAACCTTTTATAAGGCACAGAGTCACTCAGGCTAACAAGGATGTAGGGCTTTATTTTATCTGCTACTCCCATGCCTCTTCCAATTTGTTGGTCTCCGTTTGGCTCATCAGCATGGTCTTCCCCACTCTTGCTGGTTCTGCCTTGGTCTCTGTTTTTCCAGAGACACCAGCCACGGTAGGACCTTGTAGCCTTTTATTTTATTTAATGTTAATCATATCTCAGCAGGTTCGGCTCTGGCAGCTTCAGTCTCAAGTTCAACAGAATCCCCTCCGGTGGCTCTAGATTTAGAGTTCATAGGAACACATGAAACCATAGGCATACAATTACAAGAGCATCTGTCTTTTAGAAATTTTATTAAAGTTACCAACAAAGCTATAAATGTTACAACATATACAATTCTTATAGACATGTATAATGAACTAGTTATACCTACAGACATACTCCCATCCTCCTAGATCAGAGGTGGGCAAACTACGGCCGGCAGGACACATCCAGCCCGCGGGACCCTCCTGCCTGGCCCTTGAGCTCCCCGACGGGGAGGCTAACCCCCAGCCCCTCCCCTGCTGTCCCTCCCTTCCCCACAGCTTCAGCTTGCCGTGCTGCCAGCGAGGGGCTGGGGGGCGGCGGGGCTGCGAGCTCCTGCCGGGCAGCACGGCGGCAGGGCTGGCTCCGGCCGGAGGGCGTGGCTGCCAGACATGCTGCTCTGAGCAGCATGGTAAGGGGGAGGGGAGCAGGGGGGTTGGATAAGTGGAGGAGGTCCTGGGGGGGCAGTCACAAGACAGGGAGCAGGGGGCAGTTGGATGGGGCAGAGGTTCCCAAGGGGGGGCGGTCAGGGGATGGAGAACAAGGGGGAGTTGCATAGGCGTGGGAGTCCCGGGGGCCTGTCAGGGGGTGGGGGTATGGATAGGGGTCAGGGCAGTCACGAGACAGGAAACAGGGGGGTTGGATAGGGAGTGGGAGTCCCGGGGGGGCTGTCAGGGGTGGGGATGTGGATAGGGGTCGGGGCAGTCAGGGAACAGGGAGAAGGGGGGGTTGGATAGGGGGTGGGGTCCTGGGGGGTTGTTAGGGGTGAGGGGTCCCAGGAGGGGGCAGTCAGAGGGAAAAGGAGCAGGGGGAGTTGGATGGGTTGGAGGTTCTGAGGGGGGCAGTCGGGGTGGGAAATGGGAGGGGGCGGATGGGGGTGGGGGCCAGGCTGTTTAGGGAGGCACAGCCTTCCCTACCCGGCCCTCCAAACAGTTTTGCAACCCCAATGTGGCCCTCAGGCCAAAAAGTTTGCCCACCCTTGTCCTAGATGGTGGTAGTCTGTTGGCCCTTTCATGGATTGACCATCAATATGAGAGTGGTTCCTGCTGGAGTTTCCCATAGGAAGCCCACTTTCCTACTCTGAGCATCCCTTTTTATACTGTGAGTTTGTCTATACCTACATTCTGCACATGTACATGAAAGTGTCAGCCCTCTCTTTTTTTTATTGCTTTGTCCCCTGGAAACACAGGGGACCCCAAATTTTATAGCTTGGGTAGGTTCCGATCAATATTGACGTACCACCCTTGTCAGCAGTTAGGGCACGTGTTAGAGACCGTATTTATTACAGCATTTAATGATTTAATTTTAATCTTTCCAGCTATACTTTTGCAATGTTACCGATTAATGCCTCTTTTCCATTATGTCTTGGGTTATTTCTTGGTTATTGTCTTGAGCCATCATTTCTTGTCTCCAAGGCCTAAAATAGCTAAGCTAAAGTCTTGCAGGCTTTGGCCTACAGGTCTTGCATTTCAGCTTGTCTTACTTATGTCTAATACTTGGTTCCTCTAAATCCTGATTAATCTTATACTTTTATAATTCTACAAATCAACTCTAATTAACATTCATTGTATGTTAATTAATGTAATATAACATTAATTATCACATTACACAATAAATGAATACTAAAAAAATCATTGGCTGCAACCTGTATACAGCCATGGGAACAATCTGTAGGCCAGAGGAGATATCCTGTAACAGAGGAGTCATGCTGCTGGAATGGATTTGGCAGTGTCCCCGGATAGGACAGTCCCTCATGAGCTGACTAATTCAATTCTTCAGGTTGTCAAAATGAACGTGATCAAGTTTAGGGCTTAGCAGGAGGCTGGCTGGCTCTTGGTATAAGTTAGACTGCAGACTCAGGGATGATTTAACATCATTTAATTTATTTATTTCCTAGAACTGGAAGGGACCTTGAAAGGTCATTGAGTCCAGCACCCTGTCTTCACTATCAGGACCAAGTACTGATTTTACCCCAGATCCCTAAGTGGCCCCCTCAAGGATTGAACTCACAACCCTGGGTTTAGCAGGCCAATGCTCAAACCACTGAGGTATCCCTCCCTCACAGAGCAGTCCACCCACACCCTCCATCTACCCCTTACACCAGGGATCCAGAAGCAGGGTCATGATAGCACCTCTATGACAGCTCTGCACTGGTTGGGGAAGCCTTCTGCACAGGTAGTAGTCTTAGCCCAGTTTATGGCTCCTTTATGCTGCTAGAGTGCCATAAAAAGGCCTTAATGTAACTAGGGTGATTAGACAGCAAGTGTGAAAAATCGGGACAGGGGGGTGAGGGGTAATAGGTGCCTATATAAGACAAAGCCCCGAATATCGGGGCTGTCCCTACAAAATTGGGACATCTGGTCACCCTAAATGTAACTGAGAATCAGGCCCCCCTCACTCCATGTGTATATCCCTTTAGAGAATCTATATGGCAGAGAACAATTCATCTCAGAACAATATTACTCACTGCCTAAAGCCCAGTGGGATGAATACTACTGAGGCAGCAATGATATAGCCACATAGAGCTCCAGCAAACTAGTGGAGAAGCTAATCGTTCCTTCCCAAACCCAAAATGCCTTTTATTACTTGTTCTTTTGTAAAGAAGGTTCAGACGGATACCCCCAAACCAGACTTTTAGTCATGCAAGAAAATCAAGATAAAGACTGTTTGTTTTAGTCTAACTCCCCTCCCCACCCACCCCCCACACATCCATGATTGTACAGACTAAATCCCCTGTCAGAATATCAAGGCTAATATCTACTAGAAGAGGTTTGCTGGTACAGCTATATCAGTAGATGCAGCTTTCATGCTGGTATAACTACATCCTCACAAGGGCTTCTTCTTCTGCCGGTATTGAAATGTTGTAAAAAATCACCCTTAACGGACATTACTATGCCAGCTAAAGTTTCTGGTGTAAACCTGGCCTGTGTCCCCCTGATACTGGCTTACTGTGCTTAAGGTCCCAGCCTGTCTCCCTGCAGTTTCCCTTGGACAGATCTGCTAAAATACCCCTTTCACGTCAAACTCACTTCATGGTTTTGACTAGAGAAGATTCAAACCAGACCCTCAGATCTAATTACCACAAATTGTGAGTGGCTCAGAAGCCAAACCTGGAACTGAATTTTGCAAATCACCTGGTTTTTAATGGCTTGAAGCAAAAGTCTGGATCCAATTTTAGTGTGTTTGAAATCTGGATCTAGGTCCTGATCTGATTTTTGGGACCTAAGATTAGCTTTAGTTTTGGCCTGTTGCACTGAGGAAATTCAGGTATCTCCTGCAGCCTGGAAGGATTTAAGACACTGTACAACAGGACTAAGCCAGGTGTCGCCCATCTGCAGTAAAGCTACCCACCTAGTACCCCAGAGTTTTGTCTTCCTGGTGGTTTAGGAGGTTTGAATTAGTTGGGGATTGGTCCTGCTTTGAGCAAAGGGTTGGACTAGATGACCTCCTGAGGTCCCTTCCAACCCTGATATTCTATGATTCTATGAACACATGCTCTTAGATTAACACACAGAGCTCTTGGGGGAAGAAGGGGAGACTTGTGGTTAAGGCAAAGGCCTGCAGGAGACCAGGCTTCAATTCCTGGCTGTGATCTAAATTTCCTATGTCACTTTGGGCAGGTCAGTGAAGACCAAGCTACGACCCATGGGACTTACCTACACAGGTGAGTAAGGAAGTGGAACGAACTCCCCTGCATGAGCCACCCACAAAGTAGGAGAGAGCAGTGTAGGCATGTGGTTGTGTGTAGAGCCTTAACAGCAGCCAGCATAGCTGAGATGGGGAAGACGGGGAAGTGATCCATGTCTAGGGAGCTCTCTCATGCCTGGTGTACACCTAAAACTTAGCTCTGTTGCTCAGGGGTGTGAACAATGAGAGATGTAGTTAAGCCACGCTAAGTCCACATGTAGACAGCACTAGATTGATGGAAGAATTCTTCCATCGATGTATCTCCCACTTCCTGGGGAGGTGGACTTACTATGGCAGTGGAAAGGGACAAAGAGTCCTGTGGCACCTTATCGACTAACAGAAGTATTGGAGCATAAGCTTTCGTGGGTGAATACCCACTTCGTCAGACGCATGACATGTCTAGAGTGTCTAGATTCTGGCTGTTTCCAGTACTTTTGGGAAGTTATATCTCATTCTTATTTTATGTATTTTGTTATTGTCTTACTTCAACACTTAAAATCAACTTATGAGTCATTTATTTGCAAATGTAACCCAGCTCAGTCAGTGTCCGCTGGTGCTAGAGGTGGGATTTGAACAAATGACTCCACATGAACAGGAAATAGGATTTATTTCCTTACCAGCTTTGTCCA
>NC_048307.1:39123316-39248523 GCF_013100865.1 Trachemys scripta elegans
CTAATTGGGAAATGGTGGCAGCGGAACCAGAGCTAAGCTGGTAGTTAAACTTAGAAGTTTTCATGCAGGCCCCTACATTTGTACCCTAAAGTTCGAAGTGGGGATCCAGCCTTGACAGATACCAATGGGTGAAATCCCGATGCCATTGAGGTCAACAGGTGTTTTGTCATTGACATCAGTGGGACCAGGATTTCACCAGTGGGCTGACTCAGTACAGCCTATGTCATTTAATGTGATGCACCAGTACCACCTCACCTACCATATGACTATATTTTGTATTGGGTCTCTCACCTGCAGGGATGTGGGTTTAGCTGGTAATATAATAATAGTCAATGCTTTAAATTAAAAATGATGATGATTTCTTTTGCAGTAATATCCAGGAGCCCTAGTCCTGGCCCAGGACGCAATTGTGCTGGCGCTGTACACACACAGAACAGGAAGACAGTTCATGCCCTGTGTTACCCATGTTCACTAACGTAACCTTCACAACACCCCCCTTCAGGCTGAGAAATAACTATTACTATCGCCATTTTACTGGGGTAGGACCTGAGGCAGGGAAGGTAACTTGCCCAAGATCACCACACAAGTCAGCGGTAGAGCCAAGATTAGCCTCAGGAACTCCTCACCCCCATATCTGTGCTGAGTAGATTAGGCCAAGCTTGTGATGTTGCACTCCATATGTTTTATGGAAATATACTTATGAGTATAAATATAATGTAACTGGAATATGCTTTATGCAAAAGGTCTCTTGTAAGGTATCATTACAAAGTTTATAATCTGAGTGCGTTCATCCTATTTGTATGAATGTAGCATTCCTGTATCTGAAGCTAGAAATATGAAGTATTACTCTGAAGTCCGATTGTAAATATGCAAAGTGTGGGCTATTAATGGTGGCTTGGAATCTTGATGGCTCCCATTAACTAGGACAATTGATTGTAAATGGCTCTGATTACTTGTAAGCCTTCCTGTATACATGGGTGCCAGCCAGTGAGTAATGAAGTCTCACAGGATATGTGAACATGTCACATGATACTGGAATCCATCTTAAACCTGGTGCTTTTCCATATAGAAGGAAGGATGAGAACCTAGAGAGACACAAAGGATTCCCGCCTTGTGCCAAAGATATAAAAGGGTGTGTAACAGAACAAATGGGGCTGCCAGTCATGAGAAATCCCCTAGTTACCACCTGAGCTGGAACTAACAAGAACTGTACCAGGGGAAAGGATTGGGCCCAGACTAAGAAGGACTCTAGTCTGTGAAAGAAGCTTATTGGAACATCTCTGAGGGTAAGATTTACCTGTATTCAGTTTCTTAAATGTATTGGGCTTAAACTTGCGTGTTTTGTTTTATTTTGCTTGGTAACTTACTTTGTTCTGTTATTACTTGAAACCACTTAAATCCTACTTTTTATACTTATAAACAAAAGTGATTAATTAACCCAGAGTAAGTGATTAATACCTAGGGGAGCAAACAGCTGTGCATATCTCTCTATCAATGTTATAGAGGGCAGGCAATTTATGAGTTTACCTTGTATAAATTTTATGCAGAGTAAAATGGATTTATTTGGGGTTTGGATCCCATTGGGAGCTGGGTGTTGGAGATAGGTGACTTGCTGAGCAGTTTTTGGTTAAAGTCTGCAGCTTTGGGGGCGTGGACCAGACCTGGGTCTGTGTTGCACCAGACTAGCGTGTCTGGCTCAAAAAGGCAGGGTTCTGGAGTCCCAAGTTGGCAGTGGAAAACAAGCTCAGAGGTAGTTTCAGCACATCAGGTGACAGTCCCCAGGGGGTTCAGGGGAGGGATAGCTCAGTGGTTTGAGCATTGGCCTCCTAAACCCAGGGTTGTGAGTTCAATCCTTGAGGAGGCCATTTAAGGAACTGGGGTAAAAATCTGTCTGCGGATGGGTCCTGCTTTGAGCAGAGGGTTGGACTAGATGACCTCCTGAGGTCCCTTCCAACCCTAATATTCTATGATCAAACTCATCACAAAGCTGCCTCCCTAGGGGATCAAAGAGTAAGATATGTTTTGAAAGGGCTAATTACTGAGAGGCGATGAAGTGGGAATGATTCATACACTTCCTGTGGGTGATGTCCCTTGAGACCACCCTTGTGGCAGTGTATAGTCCTCCCCTGTTAAGCAACAGATGCCTTGGTCAGGTCTGTAAAGTGCTAGCCAGCTCCTGTCAGTGCCAGGAGGCTGCAGTGCTGGTGCCTGGGGACAGGCCCTGGATATGCTTGGGAAGCAGTGGCTTTCAGCAAATCTTTCACCACAGAGAAGTAAGTTTTTGCCAATGTAAGGGGACTGTTGCCCCCTTACTAACATTCAGTGGGGGTGTTTTGGTTGGCTAGCTCCCAGTACTAAAAGGGGAAGGGTCGATGGCAAATCAGGAGCCTGAGACTGACAGTCCCCAGGAACAATGGGGAGAGGCCAATGCTCCAGATCAGCCTGATTGACAGGGCGGGCAGGCTAATCAGAGAGTCAGGAGGCCAGAGGGGGTCCCGTCCTCCGTGTGAACTGGAATGGCCTGAGTCAGACAGAGTGGGGCCGAGCTAAGGAGAGAGCAGGGGCCTGAGCTAAGCTGCTGGAAGCAGAGCTGCAGCCCCAAAGCCAGAGCACAGCCCAGAGAGAGCAGAGCTGCCCTGGGAGCAGAGCTGTAGCAACCAGAGCCAGCGGGGCCAGACAAGCAGCCAGGAAGCAGGTCAGAGCTGGGAGCAGAGTCACGGAAGCAGCCTGCAGAGCAGAGCTGTCCTGGGGGCAGAGCTGCAGCAACCAGAGCCAGAGAGGCCAGAGAAGCAGCCCAAGGAGCTGAAGGCAGAGCAGCAGCAGCAGCCGTGCTGAGGCAGAGTGGAGCTGGAGCTGGGGCTGGAGCAGTCCGGAGCTGGGGCTGGGGCAGTCTGGAGCCGTGTGCAGTCCGAGTGCGGTGAGCAGCTGGGGAGAGTGAGGGGGACCCTGGGCAGTGGGCCCAGCACAGGGAGACGCCTCAGCCAAGAGGCCTTGCAGGTCAGACCTGCAGGGGGATCATAACCCCGACAGGGCGGGGGGCGATGCTGGGAAGAAGGGTCCTGCCACCTAGAGCCTGAGAGCGTGTGGCCACCACCAGAGCAAGTGTCCAACCCACAGCGTCCCTGCAGCACAGACAGGGCCTGAGAAGCAGGCCTGGGACCTACAAGGAACAGACTGAACTGCCCTGACGTTCCAGAGACACTGTTTGTGATGTTCCCTGCCACAGAGCAGGGTGATGTGTTTTCCTTTAACCTTTCCCATTTTTCCTTATTCTTTTTTAAAATTAATTGTTAATTAAACAACTTGTATTTGCTTTAAATTGTATGAAATGATCAGTGGGTCAGGGAGGTGCCCAGTGCAGAGAGAGTACCCCGGGGTGGGGACACCCTAGCCCCTGTCCTGGGTGACCACAGCAGGGTTGGGGGTCGAGCCCCCCCAGGAATCCTGGGCCCAGCCTTGTCGGGGTTTACGAGGACTCTGCCAGACAGGAGAGTGGAAGGGGAGTCCTCAAGAGCAGGGAGGCCTCTGGGTAAAGGAAGTGGGAGCGAGGACTCGGATCCTTTCGCTAACCCACTTCACCGGGGTAGTGCAGAAGCCAGGAAAGTTCCCCACAATAGCGGGACCATTCCCCCGCTTACACCAAACAAGTAGTGCCTGATCCAAAGCAGTGGGAGTTTTTCCATTGACTTTGGTGTACTTTGGATCAGGCTCCTATTTAAGAACTTGTGCCAGTGGGATCTTCGAGCCTGAGAGGGGAGAGTGGGGTGAGTCTGTGTTAATTGCCATCCCATGCTGTGGAACAGCATAACATAAAAGCTTGGGATAATGACATGTGCAGGATCACACAGACTGACATTATTCCAGGGGGAATTCTGCACCACTGCACGTGCACAGAATTAATGTCCCCTGCAGATTTCTTCGCTTTCCCGCAAAAAAATGACTTTCTGACAAGGAAGCAAAGGGAAGCTGCAAGAGCAGTCATGCTAGTCACTCCCTAGCAGAGCAGATACATTGTTTCAGGCACCCGGAGCAGCCGGTGGAGAGGTAAATCACTGCAGGGCTGGGGACACCTCAGCCAGTGGTTCCTACCAGGAGTTGGGATCAGCTGCTAGTCCCAGCTGGGCTGGACGGGACAGGACTTCCTCTTCCCCTGCAAGGAGTGTCTGAGGCTGTGTCAGACTCCCCGGGCTGCAGGAAGCTCAGCATCCTCCCATTCCTTGCCTATATAACTCCTTAATTGTGAGGGCAGGGGTCACTGTACCAGGATCTGCTCCCACATTCATCCAACCCCCATGCACCCAGGCCTCCCATACCCAGACACCCCTTCCAAGCCTCACTAGGTACATCCAGAACCCTCCTAGCCCTCCATACCTAAACCCCACCCCACTGAACCTCAACCCCTGCCTCTGGAGATCCTCTGTGCCCCCCTGCCTCCAGACCCCCACCCCTGCATTCAGACCACTTGATACTGAGCTCCCTACACTCAAACCACCATTGTGATGCCCCATCCCCTGCATCACCCTGAGCTTCCACATCCAGACCCCCACACCACTGACCCCACTAGCTGCACCCAGACCCCACCCCACCAAGCCCCACGCCCCCAGCATCCAGACCCCCCCCCACTGTTGAGACCCACATACCCCTCTGCTGAGCCCCAATCACCTTCACCAGGAAGCCCCTGCAGAGTTCCATTGCCTCTGCCCCTGGAACCCCACCAACAAGTCTCTGTGCATCCAGATCCCCCACACCTAGACCCCCCACTGAGCTGCCTGCACCCAGATTGTCCCACACTGAATCCTCTCACCCCACATCTGGATCCTCCACACTTGGATCCTGCCTGGTTGAGCATACCTGCCCAACACCTGGAGCAGAGGGGCAGGGCCCCAGAGTGTTTCTGGGGCAAGCCCAGGCCTTGTGCTGTGTCAGGGTCAGGTGCAGCCTCACTGCTGAGTCTGGGTCCTGGGGCTGGGGGTGCTGCAGGGTGATCTCCCACCTTTGTGCAGCCATTGGCCTGTGCTCCCCACTGCCATGCTGGAGCCTCCATATTTATTTATTGACAAATAAAACTTGCAGAATTTTAAATATTTTTGGTGCAGAATGCCTTCAGGTATGCAGGTGCTGGAGGCCTCCCTGGCTCAGCCTTTGGAAGGGATGTCAGCAGGACACCTGGGTTCAGTTCTGAACTCTGCCATTGACTTACTGTGTGGCCTTTGCACAATCATTTCCCCTCCCTCTGCCTCAGTTTTCTCATCTGTCAAGTGGGGACAATACACCTGACCTACTGCACAGTGGGCTCTGAGACTGAGCTAATTAATTCTTGCAATGTTTTGGGGACAAGCTGCTGTGCAGGGGCAAAGAACTGCCACTTATTACACACAGTTGGCCATGCCAGGGGCTATTGGGGGTGGGGGGGAGGGGAAGAATCTCCTGCAGGAGACCTTGGGTCCAGTTTGCTCAGCCTGGGCAATGAATATACCACCGAGCCCATTTTTGTAGGATTCAGGGGTTGCTCCAGTATTGCTGGCTCAAAGTTTCCCTCTTCTACCAGCTGTGCAGTGACCTGGGGGCATTGCAGGGGAGCTGCACATCAGGAGAGTAGCATAAGCTAAGCCAGCACTTGTGATATGAGTGTGTGCCTTGCAAGTACAGCACAGATGCTTAGCAGTGCTCTGGTCACTGGAGTCAGCCCTCCCAAAGGCCAAGATTGGGTCGAGCCAGACCTTGACCGTGCTGGAGCTGGGACTGGGCCATTCACATAGGAGCGTAGCATGTTCAGCACTGGAATGGATCAGGTTCTTTTGTGGCACTCCCCTGCTCCCTTTTCAGAGACAGATTCATGTGCATTCCAGTGACAATAACAAGCTGTAGTTGGCTGGTCCTTTAATTCCAGTCCCCCTAGAGTCCCAGATCCCTTTTCCAAACACACTACTTCATTGGAATTCTGGAGGGAGCTGTGATTGATGGGAGCAAAACAATCCTCCCTCTGCAGCCCCCCTTCTTCATTCTCTCCCCTCCCAGTCCAGCTATCTTTATGGTAATGGCACTTGGCCAGCTTCCAACTCACATGCCATCTCCATTCTTTCACTCCAAAGGTATCAGAACAACAGGGATGCCGCTCTTTTGTTGGAGCCAAGGCATGTGGTAAGTGGAGAGATAATTGCATCCTTGGCGCCCACCCTTTCTCCTACCACTCCCCTCCCTGTGATCACCTAACCCCAAGGCCTCTCAGACTGCAACATTGAATTTGTCTCACTGGCAAATATATTGACTAAATGGGCTGGTTCAGAATGAAAGCAGGGACCAAAGCAATTGGGTCTGGGCAAACACTGCAGAATGTAGCCTGTTATGGAGTGAGTTGGATCCAAAAGTAGTGTGGGTTTGGGATCTGAACCCTGACCCATTTTGGTCAGGGTCTAGCAGGTAGCAGCCCTCCCCCAGGACAAGGCAGGTTGGCAGTGATTAGCATTTAGAGGGTATGCACAGGTATTTATTCTGGGTCAGAATCACAGAGTTTAAGGCCAGAAGGGACCATCCAGATCGTCTACTCTGACCTCCTGTACAGCACAGACCTCTAAACCCAGTAGCCTGCATTTGACTAAAGTGTTACAGCTCTCCAGAGACTAATGTGTGCCACAGGCAGAAAACAGAGGGACCAAGGTGCACCAATGTCCAAGGCCCCTGCAATGGCAGGGAATTGAGTTAATGAGCTATACCCACCTGATCCTAGCAAGTGACCACACTGTTCTTACTTGGAGTCTAAGAGCAACTAGGTCAATAACACTATTGTTATGGTCTGCACCTTTAAATTAAGGATACCTGGACCACAGAGCATTGGAAACTGTTCCTATTTTTTATTCTACCTCCCAGGGTTGTGACGAGGATTAATCAGTCGAAGTGTCTATCTCAGTGTGAAGGGCTGTGCAGTGACTTGGGATTTACAGTGCCGTAATTGAGAGCAGAATGAGGTTCTACCAATATGAGTGTAATCTCCTTTAGGCTCATGTAAATCAGGAGTAACAGCATTGAACTCAGTGGAGGTGCATCACTGTAAAACTGGGGCAAGAGGAGAATCAGACATTGTGTTATAATGGGTTGGAAATGGCCATTTTGTTTTCCCCCAAGAACTCTGGAAGGAGACAAAACAATTTTTGCTTCATTCAAAATTTTTCATAGAACTTTTGTATTCCAAAATGAAAATGTCAACAAAGATTCCACTGGGAAAGAGAGAAAAGTGGACAAAAGAGGGAGGAAGAAATGAAAGCTGAAAATAGACTGAAAAATGTAGGTTACTAATCAAAACACATTTTTTCATTTCAATGAAAAAAATAGGAAAATTTCAAAAATGCCAAGAAATATTGGAACATTTTTGTATGGTTCCAAAATCCGTATTCAGTCTGAAGAACGATTTAATTGAAAACATGTTGACCGGCTCTAATTATTATTACTTATGATTATGAAATTCTTTTTCTCTCACACTGCATCGCTTGCTATTTGATTTTCTATATAGTTTTTTTCTCCATTAGAGTTTGTCTCATTCACCTTTTCTGCTCCTTCCCCACTCCCAGTTTCCAAGCAGGACACAAACCATTAATATTTGCACTTGAGCTGAACTCCCAAGAGCACACAGTCTGAGTGGTTTTGGAATTAGGTGAAGTGCATTCACTCTGGGTAGCTTTGGCACACTTGTAGTTTATCCCATGCACAGGCTGTTGTTGTTTAAGGCTGCTGTGGGTACTGAGGTACAGTCTGCGTGATAGATACTCTGTAGAGCAAAGCTGTGTTACAATAGTGGTGCTTCCATAAAAGAGAACCGGAGAGACTCAGCATTAAGATCAAATGTTAGCTGTTGAATATAGTGGGCTGTAAGGTAGCATAGTCTAGTGGCTAAGGTTGTGGGCTGAGCACCAGGAGACTGTGTTCTAGTACTAGCTCTGCCACCTGCTTGCTGAGTCCCTTCTCCTCTCTCTGTGCCTCAGTTTCCTTGCATTTAAAACAGGACTAATACCCTTCTTCATAAAGTGCTTTGAGATCAATGGCTGAGGCTCACCCTATGAGAGCTCAGTGGTCTCTTTTCTCTCCAAGTGTTTGCCATAGGAACAGGATCCCAGGCATGAGGTGATCCTGCTGGTTCACCTCCCTATTTCACCTTCTTCCTACATATTTATATCTAGGGGCTCTTCTGCAGGCCCCTTACACCATTTGTTCCTTGGAACTTTCAATAATTCCCCAGGCAAGGCGAGTGCCTTTCGCTCTGTCTTTGCACTCCCTATGGCTAACTCTATCACTATGCCGATGCTCCATTTATCGCCGGCTGCAGCTTCCAGAACTGTCTGTGCCAGACATTTCACAAATAAATCATTGCTCTGGCCTCTAAGACGCTACCTCTTCCCCACTCCCCAGAGGGACCTGTTCAGGCAGGAGGAGCTGTCAGACTTTCAGCACAAAAAGGCCCACACCAGCTTCGATACAAATATGCACAATCCATGCTTGCTGCCCACAATACTGTGTGCGCACACACCACTGGAGTTACCCCCTAGAATCACACATGCACATGCCATGTATCAAGTTCTATGCACACACCAAAACAAGCTTGCATTCTGTACATACACAAACACTCACAGTGGCTTGGGCACACACAAAGAACCACTCTACAGCAAATCCAACCATCATGAACACTCTAAGATTCATATTGCGTTTGCATGTATTTATGAACCCACGACACTCACACAGAGACCTCCCTCCACCCTTAGCACTTCATAAGCATTCCCTTTCCTCTACTCACTTCCCACCTCTCATTCCCAGTGTAAACTGAGAGCCCCAGTGTAAACTGAGAGCACTGAGGTGCCTGTAGGGAGTGTGGGGGTGTCATGGCAATTTTCTCCCCCACCTCTTTCCTGCCTCCAACTCCAGTTGACAGGTGGTTCATGCCTCATCCATCACAGCTGTCATCACCTTCACCTCTGTCGACATGACTGCATTAACCCGTGCCTTGCCTTAGCACTGTAAATCAAAGCCCACCTCCTCGCTCCCAACCAAAGAGAAGCAAACTATCTGGGTAAGCATGGCGGGGGGCTAAGGAGGCAAGGCAGGAGATGCAACTGAAGGAAGTGGGATTGGAGAGCAAGCTGCCTTCCTGCCCAGGGGTTTACAGGACACGTGGGGCACCGAGGCTGTTATAGAAAAGGACAAGGGGTGCTTTCCAGAAGTCTGTGGCCCTCTATAAAAGGAGGAACCCTGGGGCTTGGCTAAAGACAAAGGCACAGGACTTGTTACCGTAGAGATGCAGGCTCAAGCGTGCTCATGTTAGGCAGGCTTCTCCCCTGCTCCTCTAACAGGTCCAGAGATCTGGGGTGATGTGACCCCCAGGACAAGGCTGTCCTTTGTCTAATGCCCCTGAATTATGGAGGCAGAGGCAAAAGACACTAACTAGGAGGCTGAACTCCAGGGGAGGAGAAAATAACAGGTAGGTAGAAGGTTGCACTATTAATGTGACTGGCCATGTCTACACTAGCAAGCTTACAGCAGCACAGCTGTACCGATGCAGCTGCACTGCTGTAAGATCTCTCATGTAGCTGCTCTATGCCGATGGGAGATAATTAAAGCACCCCAAAGAATGGGAGTAACTATATCAGTGGGAGACACTCTCCTACCAACATAGCGCTGTCCACACCAATGCTTCTGTTGGTGAAACTTATGTTGCTTGGGGGTGGCTTATTCACACCCCTAAGCGACATAAGCTATACTGACAAAAGTGCTAGTGTAGACTTGGCCATAGTCCCTGTCTCTCTATCTCAGTGTTTCTCATGCATCTCTCATCTTGGTAGTGAAGCACAGTGCAATAGTAACTAACCTATGAGGAGAGCAGACAAATCTAGTGAGCTGCAGAGTTTCTGGATGTTTTTCCTTGAGGAAAGTCTTTATGTAGAAGGGTTTTGGATTTCACTCTCCACACTGTCAGGCTTGGGCATCACTCAACTTCCTCTGACACAGAATAAAGGTCTTGCTGCTGAGAACTCTGTGCCTTGCTCCTGAGACTCTAAACCTGGGGGTCTTCAGTGGAGCAATGCAGCTTTCTTGGACGGTCCCTGAGGATGAGACAGGCTGTGAGAGAGCCAGGCTGAAATTCACCGAAGGCACCGTAGAGTACAACCAGGACTCTCATGTCCAGAGGGAGCCAGTTGAGGTGGCAAAGCACAGGTGTAATATTCTCCTCAACCTTTGCTGTGTGATGCAAGAGGCTGTGTGCTGCATCAGCTGCTGCCTCTCTCTGGCAGGTGTGTCCAACTCCAGGTACTGTGAGCTGCAGCAGTTAATCATAGTGTGGCTCACTGGCACTAGATACTAGTCCATAGTTTCCTGCCTGTTTGAAGACAGATGCAGCCATTCCTCACCACTGGGGCTTTTTGCATGCTCAGGAGCAGTGAGAAGTCCAGCATGACCCTGAGACGCCACACAACTCACTGACCTGTGGTCTGATGCTCTCAGCCAAGAGTGATATCCGACTGGCAACTTTCTCAAAGGGAATCCCCTGTCCCTGCTAATAGCTCTTCACTCTCACCTGTGATTAGCTTGCTCTCCACCCATCTGCTAAATATTTGCAGGCCTAGGGGCAGCATGGTGAAGGAAATGCTGAGAGTCAGATGTTGGAGAAAGTGGAGAGGTTTCCACTTTCTGGTGGCACACAAGTCTGTGATGTCTCTCAGCTCCTCCACGCTGTCTCACAAATGGTAGAGAGGAGGGGAGGGTACCAAGCCCTGTGGGATTTTGCATACTAGGAGCCTGTGGGATGAGGAGCGGGTGCTCATCACCACTCTCTGGGATCAGTGCTTTAGAAATAAGTGGACCCAGCTGAACACTGCCTCAGTGCACTTCTGCCAGATCTAGCATGCATGCCATAAACACTGTATAATCAACAACACCCATGGCTGCAGAGATCAATAGAGAAGTCTGTTTCATCAGGAGATGTGCATCTGTTGGCATCAGCAGGGCCAAGTCTGTTCTGTGTTCTTCTCTGAAAGCTGCTGGTGAAGGATCCAGGTTGTGGCCAGAGGAGACAGACACTGGTGCCACCACTAGACCTTAACACAGAAGGAGAGGCTGGAAAATGGGTGGTAATCAGCACAGTGGATGGAGGTAAGCATAGGGTTCTTCTCTCCTGCTGGATTACTGCATGTTTTTGCTTCTTTGAAGGCAGCACTAAAGATCTCCTTTCAAGGAGGCCAAGTATTCTCTTTAGCCACCAGTGAGGGCAGCATAGGTATTGGGACAGATATTTGCTCATTGATGGGAAAGTTTATTAAAACCTTGATAGATAGATTGCTCCGAGCTTTCATTGTCACTGCTTGGGTGACTGTTCTGAATCCTGACTGGGAAGCTGGGATAGGAGTCACTCTGGGCTCTGGCTCCACCAGGCCTGCCTAGGAAGTGGTTTCCTTCATGTTTTGCTTGAATAAGTCTCAGCCCTGCTTCTCCATAGCCTTGTTTGGGCTTTACGTCTGTAGTTGGGTAACCCTTTGGGCAGTGTACATTACATGTCCCTGTAGTGAGGTGGACTGGCCCTCCTCAGACACAGAGGAAGAGGGTGGCTCCATTCCTTGTGGGCGGAGCCCTACACCCTAGCTCCACTCCCCAGAAGCCAAGGCGCAGGGCTAGGAGTATAAAGGCGGGACCCAGAAGCTCAGTAGGTGGCCAGCCAACGGAGGGGACAGATGCTTCCCCTGAGCTCTCGCACTGGGAGACGGCAGCAGGCCCACAGAGTGCAGATGACTGGCTTGGACTGACCTGACCCCGGGCGAGGCAGACTGGCCTGGGCCAGCCGGATTCCTGGATGACCTGGCCCCACAGGAAGCAGACAATTGGCCCAGGCCCCTGGATGACCTGACCCTACAGGAGACAGACGGCTGGCCCGGACTGCCATCTGGCCCAACCCCCGCCGAGCTTCTGCTGGCAACTGAGGCCCCTGCGGATCACCTGACTTCACCGGACCAACAGGTACCCTTGGAGGGGGAGTGTGGAAGTGGCCCAGGGGTAGTAGACCCCTGTTTGGCTGCAATGCTGGCAGAGGGTGAGTCAGCGTGTTGTGGCCTGGATCCCTGCTGACGCGGTGGCAGATCTCTTCGCCACCCTTAGGGCCCTGGGCCGGGATGCAGTGGAGTAGGAGGGCCTGTGTCCCCCCCTGCCACCCAAACGGTGGGTGGCAGTCTCCCCCTCCCTCAGGCTAGCTGAAGGAAAGCCTGAGGTAACTGACTTTTGGATGCAGGCCCAAGCTGAGTGACTTTTTGTTTCCCACCCCGCTCTGAACCAGAGCTCAGGTTCGTTTAATATTTGCGGCCCCCACCTGAGTACAGGTGGAGCTGAGAGACTTTGCTTACTGCCCCGCTCTGAACCAGAGCCTAGCCTAATTGACTATTTGCAGCTCCACCTGAGTGCAGGCTTGAGCCAAAGGAGTGCAGCTCACCCTGAGCAAGGGGTTGGACTACGGGCTCTAGCTCGCCACTGTGGTGAGAAGCTGGGCAAAAGACTGCCAGTTCCCCCGGAAATGGGGAGACAATGGAGTTGGGGCACAGCTGGAGGGCCATGCCCTGATGAGGATGCCGTAGTCCAGGAGCAATGTGGGGCCCCACAGACAGAGGAAACTTCAGAGCAGACAATGGGTGAGACACCACCTGCAAAGGGTGCTCCAGACCTGGACAGAGCTAATTCCCAGAGCAACCAGCAGGAGGTGCTGCGGTGGTGAGCACAACCTGTCCCAGTCCCCCTCTGGGACGCTCCACAGAGGATAGGAGTTGTTACAACCTTAACTACAGAGCTTTAGCTCAAGTTGCAGCAGCTTGTATGTTTCGCTCTGGAGTTCACTGGGTCAGTCCCTCATGTGTTAGCTAAGGGAGCCACCATCAAGGTTGCATGTACTTTTGCCTCTGAGTGGGGAATGGGAGGGTTCAATACAGCAGGTTCCTAGGGAGCCTGTGTCAGCTTCCTGCCCTCCTAGAGCCCCAGACTGAGTCCCATCTGCACTCACCAAGGTTTGGCAGCTGTGCTGGTCCTATGTTGAACTGCTCTCGAAGATGCATTTGTGAGTCCTAAACCTGGATCCCAGCCAGCAGCTTCTACTTTAGAAAGGTTTCTCCATGGACTGCTAGAGCTTTGCAGGGGGCTGGAGTAACCTGCTTGCAGCTGATGGGAGGTCATCTGTTACAAGGAGCTGGTGACTCCTTCTCTTGCCTGCTCTCTAGTCCCCCTTCCTCTCCCCACCCGGCCAAGTTCCTGTATCCAGGAAAGCCTGGGAAACATGCTCTGTCTGTCTGGGTCCAGAGCCCAGCCCATTGTGGACATGAATTGCTGCAGGATGAAGTAAGCGATGGGATGGGATGACAGTTCTAGGTTAGGCCTGTAGAGGAGGAGGAGACAGTAAGAAGCAGGGATAAGGAGGAGTGCTGGGGCCCCTGCCTGGCTGCCAGTTCTGCTGGAATCTTAATGAAATTAAATTCAATCCTGGGGCACTGAGGGGGCATTTCTGGGAGGTGGAAGCTGCTCCTTTGTGAATCTCAGCTGCTAAGAGCATGGGGCACTATGCTTGGTTTACCCCCAAAAACACCCCCCCCAGCTTGCTGTGCTGGTCCCCAACTCCATGGCCACTCTCTTCCCTATGTCTGCTCAGCATCTCACTCGATGGCCGGTGGCTGGGGCAGCGTACGAAAGACATCACCCACATGCCTAGAAACACCTTCCACTCCCAGGCTTAGGTGGAAGCATCCTAAAGATTGTGACATCCCTGTGAATGTCCAGAGACATCCCCACCCTGCTGCATGGCTGCAGCATCTCGTAGGGCACAGTCCAAAGGAATGACGGGAGCGCCACTGGCTAACTCATTCCATTGTGAGGATACTGTCTCACTCAGACCTGTTCCAGGCATTCCTGAGGCTGGGGCTTTGTTTCTGGACAGCAGGGCAGTGGGACAATCCAAGTGCGTACGAAGGCAAGTTGCTCTGAGTTTGCTGGTCAGGGAGCTCTGAATGCCTGCATCAGCTCATGTACTGACTGGCTTTGCATAGAGTCAAAGCATTAACACAGCCCAGTTCGGGAAGATCTTCACTGCCTGACCAATTGCTGAGCCCTTCAGCACAAAGCCCAGCAGACAATCCATAGCAGGCCTGGCAGCTTTCCTCTCCAGCTGACATGCAGAGAAAAGCCCAGGATACATGCCTTTGTACCCCTACACCACTTAAGGCTGCACTGCGGGTAGCATTGTGTCCCGGAATGTACAAGAGACTTTCCAGAAAGCATCCCAGGGTAGAGGAGGGAATGCTGGGCTTCTTGTTTGCCAGCTTGGGTGTGGGGGGGGAAGAGAGGTGGAGGGGAAGGGGCTGGGAACATACAGAAGCCAAAAGTCAAGGGCAGCATGGAATCTCTTACCCCTAAACACCAGACAGTGAGAGGATGGTCTGGTGGAGAACAGGCCTGGTAGTCAGAACAAGCTGGTTTTACTTCTGGCTCTAACTCACTCTGTGACCTTGTGCAGGTCACTTCACTGCCTTGTGTGTCAGTTTCTCCATCTATAAAATGGGAATGGTGATATTTCTCCATGCCAGGGAGGGTGCTGGGAGACTTGGTTTGTTACATGCTTTGAGGTC
The DNA here is from genome assembly GCF_013100865.1 of Trachemys scripta elegans. Lineage (NCBI taxonomy): Eukaryota > Metazoa > Chordata > Testudines > Emydidae > Trachemys > Trachemys scripta. The sequence continues at coordinate 39,137,947 of NC_048307.1, forward strand.
TCTAGACAGAAGTTTCAATCCAATCTCACAGTACGATCCATATAAACCTGTGGAACTCATGTACACGACAGTGTGGAGGCTAAGAGCTCACTGGGCATCCAAAAAGGATTAGACACTTGTACTGATAACAAGAGCATGGACAGCTATGACAGATACAATGCACATTTTTTTTTTTTTTTTTAAGACGGGAGACCATCCCTCTTGCAGTAGGGCATGAGCCCATCGCTGTCTGACAGGAGGTAGGAAGAAACTGCCCCCATAGGCTGGTTATTCCATCATTGCCCACTGTGGTGTTTCTTGGACCTGTTTTTGAAGCAGTGGGTGCAGACAGAAACAGGATATTGGCCTACATGGCTCCCTGGTCTGATCCAATCTGGCAATTCCTATGAGTTCATATTCTCCGAGGCAGTATGTTCACCTCCTGGGGTGGGAGGGGTCGAGCATTTTGCGTGACTCCCCCCAAGCCAAACCTAATCCAGGTGGACATGCTACAGAGGGAGGCATGTGGCCTGGATTCCTGGAAAGGCAGAATCCTCCCCAGACTGCACAGGGGAAGAGAAGAAGGCAGCCTCTGGTGCTCCTGGATGTCCAGCAGCAGGCAGAGATCTAACAGGGCCCTCCAGGTGGGCCCCTGAGAACAAAAGCAGGGAGAACCCTTTCCGGGAAGGAGGTCATATGGCCTTCTGCATTTCCTCCTATTGCTTCCCTGACCCCACCAACACAGCTGGGCCTGAGCTTTATTCAACAAGCTCTTTGGCAAACCCCAATCTTCCCTTATTCAGCCAGACTGGCTGAACGAGAGTTATTTGGCATTAGCACCCAGGATGCAGGGCCGTCCTTACCCATATGCAAAGCACGCAGCTGTGTAGGGCACCAGGAAACTTGGGGCACCAAATTTCCTGGTGCCCTGCGCAGTTGCGTGCTGCTCCAGCCCATGTCCCGCCTTTTCCTGCGGGCCCCCCCCCCCCACTCTGCCCCTTCCCCAAAGCCCCTGCCCTGCTCCGCCCCCGCCCCTCCTCTTCCCACCCCTGAGGAGTGCACCAGGGCTGTGCCTGCACTCACGGGTGGTGGGGAAGTGCAAGGACCTGGCCCCAGCCGCGCTGCTGGTGAGTGCTGGGGGGTGGTTCCCCCTGCTCACCAATCCAGCCCCCACCTCCGTGGAGGCCTGGCCCCCTACCCCCCAGGAGGGCTGCATAAGGCCCCAGAATAGCTAGGGACGGCCCTGCCTGGATGCACCCCATCCACATGCTCTCGAGGCAATAGACCCCATTGCACCCCGCATTGAGAACCCTCTGGGTAAGGAGCAATTGCCCAGCACTGCCCTCTTGGTCCCTTTGGGTGAAAGTTGCATGACCCTGTATGGTTTTGCATGGTGGGTGTGCAGTCCTGAGTGCAGAGCCTGTGTTGCTTGGACAGAGGGTTCCAGGTTTTGTACACAGTCAGACATAGGGAAGGTATGTGCTCCTGCCCAGATGGTGCTTAACCACATGAACCTGTATGCGGAAGCACCGCCAGCTTTTTTGCCGCCCTAGGTGGCAGAAGGTCCCGCCCCCAAAATGCCGCCCCCGACTGCAGCAGCCGAAGATCCGGCCGCCGCGGTCACTGCCCCCCAAATGTTAGCACCCTAGGCGACCGCCTACGTCGCCTAATGGGTTGCACCGGCCCTGCCTGTATGCAGACCTGATCCTACGTGGAAATTAACACCTCCAAGGGAGGTTGTGGAATTCCCATCACTGGAGTTTTTAAATAACATGTCAGGGATGATCTATAAAAAGCAACAGAGTCCTGTGGCACCTTAGACTAACAGATGTATTGGAGCATAAGCTTTCGTGGGTGAATACCGACTTAGTCATGAGGGATGATCTAGGTTACATGGTCCTGCCGCAGCAGAGGGGGCTGGACTTGATGACCTATCAAGTTCCTTTCCAGCCTGACATTTTGATGATTCTGTTCCTACTCCCGTCTGATAACAGCAAGAAATCAGCTTGCTCCCGGAGGTGCAGAGACTCAGTGTTGTATTGCATTCCTTTGCCCTCTCTATCAAGGAAATGCCATCTCAGCAGACATTGAGGGTCTATTTATTCACCTTCTCCTCACACTGGAGCTATCCAATTTTGCAAGCCTGGCTGGAAGTGATCTTTACTCTGGGTTGGGTTTTTAATATGGACAGTTAGAAGGGATGGGACCTATCTGGCCTGGGCCTGAGCCTGCAGAAAGGGAAACAGCAATCAATTGGATAGAATTAATGACCATATTTTGGCAAAGCTCTAGCAGCTAATGAGCTGAGCTGCAGGGTTATTTGGCTAGGTTTTCACTCTCATTATTTTTCCTCTTGTTAAATTAACTGGGCGGGGAACGCTACAGCTGAACTTTTGACTTGGTGCCTTTGCAAACTTTCCCTTTAATTAATATTTCACTGGGAGTGGCCAAAATATGCCCCCCAGCACAGTGGAATAGCAGCTACACGAGTGTGTTGGGGGTATGGAATTATACATTGTACAGGTGGCCTGATGCTGCCATCCTACAGCAGGCAAAACTCCAGTTAACTCCAGCGGGAGCTTTGCCTGAGTAAGAATGCAGAGTTGACTTTAGAGTTTGTAAAGAGCTTCATCCTGTTTGCTAGATTAGGATGTTTTCCATGGTCCCAGACAGGGATGCTGCTGAACATGCATTTAATGATACTATAACAGCCGCCACCTGACACTTCATGTTTGTCACTAAGCTGCACCCCTTGGCCACTCAGAACATCCAGGCAGCCATGGGGACAGAACTCAGATGCTCCTCTTAAAGCACAGGCCACTTGAACCCCAGGAGAATCATCATAAGCTGTTAGCAGTATGAGGCCTAGGAGACACATCTGAACAATTCTGATTGTGCCCAGTAGAGGCACAAATTCATTAAAATAGGAAGCAATTTCTTCAGGAATGTACTCTGTCTATTTACTGTCCCAGGGTCAACCCAAGAAATGCCTGAGGGGAAGTATCTCACTTCTTGCAATCTGATCACTAACCATGGAACCTAGCTGTCTTCTGTCATGGTCTGTGGAGCTACCCCAGTGTAAGAACAAGAAGAATCAGGGCCTTGTACTGACAGGGATTCAAGGATACTGGGGCTTAGGAAGCAGCATAGGGTTGCCAACTTTCTGTTTTCTGAAAACTGGACACTACAACAGGAGAGCCGGAACCCCCACCTCCCCCATCCCCACCTCTTCCCCTGAGGCCCTGCCCCTGCTCTGCCTCTTACCCTGAGGCCCCACCCCCATCACTCACCAATCTCCGCCTTCCTCCTTGCTGGATCCTGTCCACCCCCACCCTCCAGTGGGCTCCCTCTGCTCCGGGGCTAGGACAGGAGCCTGCCTGCCCCTGAGATATAGATACAGGGCTGGCCTTACCATGTGGCGAACTGAGGCCACCACCTCAGGTGCCAGACTGTCGGGGTGCGCCACTAGGACCCAGAGTGTAGAAAATTGTGTATGCTGCTGGTGCATATGTAATTCTCTCTGCTCTATATGCACAGAGATGGAGTGTTGTGCTGGAGGAAGGAGGGCACAAGAGACATAAGAGGCAGGCAGGAGAAAAGGTGAGAAGGAATAACAGAAAGCAGCAGGAGCTGCAGAGAGAGAGAGAGGAGGAGAAGCCTCTTATGTACCTCTCTAGCACCCCCAGGAGCCTGGACTGATTAACACCAGCTTCTTAGGGAGCTTTCTGTTTCCTGCTGCTTCCCTGAACCCACCTGAGGAGAACAGGCAGTCAATTGAAGTAGTAGGAGCCAGTTAGGCCCTTAAGATGCTGATATCTTCCCTCACTCAGGCCCAGCTACCAGCCTGCTTATTTGTCCCCTTCAATTGAGTGTTGAGAGCCACTGTAGCTGGCACAGAACAGCAGTCATGAGTAAAAGAAGAAAACACCCCTCTGGGGCAGCATTCAGAAAAAGAAAGAAAGCAAAGGAAGCTTTTCTATCCAAGCAGGAAGGAGCTCTCCTCAGGGCTGCCCGGGGGGGAGGGGGGGGCAAGTGGGGCAATTTGCCCCAGGCCCTGAGCTCCACAGGGGCCCCCACGAGAATATAGTATTCTATAGTATTGCAACTTTTTTTTATGGAAGGGGCCCCTGAAATTGCTTTGCCCCAGGCCCCCTGAATCCTCTGGGCGGCCCTGGCTCTCCTGAGATACATAGACACAAATGTTCACGGTGAGCCTTCTGGCCCCAGTGAGGATGTGAGTGGTGAGGAGATTCCTGATCTTCCAGTTAGTCAGAGTGCAGGTGCCGCATCCATATCTCCATCTCAAATGGATGTAACCATGCACATTCCTGAAGAAAAGTGTAGATCAGAAGAGTGTGGTGGAGGTGCAAGAAACAGCTGCTGCTGAGTTTAGTTCCTTAAGTCTAGATGATCCAGGACTGTGGACTCACTTGAGCAGTAGCCTGAGGGTCTTCCTTGTACTGCATGGGCCACAGCAAATAAAAAACTTCATATTCCCCAAAGACAATGAAAACAGAAGTTTCCATCCAACACATTACTGGCGTGAAATCCCCAAGGGTGACAAAGTGGAGAGGCCATAGCTTACGTACTCAAAAATCCCAGAATGCTGCGTACTGTTTTTGTTGCAAACTCTTCCAGTCTAACGTTCCAGCCATATTGGATTCTACAGGAACAAAGAACTGGAAAAATCTGGCTAGAAATCTGGCATGCCATGAGAAGGCAGCAAATCACAAGAGAGCATTCCATAGGTGGAAAGAGCTTGAGATGAAACTAAGGTTAAAGGCCACCATAGATGATCATCATCAAGAGAACATTGCATCAGTTTCTGTACTGGCAAAATGTTCTGAAAAGGCTCATTGCTATTGTGAGAATGCTTGCTGCCCAAAACCTAGCACTGCATGACACTTCAGATCAGCTGTATGTGCCAAACAATAGAAATTTCCTTAAAACTGTGGAGCTGATGGCTGAGTTTGATGCTGTACTCCAGGAGCATCTAAGAAGAGTCACCACCCAAGAAATGTACACACACCACTACCTTGGAAAAACAATTCAAAATGAGATCATACAGTTACTGACAACCGAAGTCAAACAGAAGATTGCGGCAGATCTGAAGTCAACAAGATGTTATTCTGGACCGCACACCTGACATCAACCATATGGAACAAATGACTTTAATGGTGCATTCTGCTAACAGCAGAACCTAGTGAAAATGTCCCTGCAATGGTGACTGTCGGAGAGCATTTTCTATAATTTATTGACATTGATGATACTACAGGAGCTGGTATGACAAATGTGCTTAAAAAGCTGGAAGATACGGGAATTGCGATAGCTGACATGAGAGGGAAGGGCTACGGTAATGGTGCCAACATGAGAGGAAAGAACGGAGGAGTGCAGACATGGATCCGAGAGTTAAACCCTGGAGCTTTTTTTGTCCCATGCAGTTCTCATTCACTGAACTTGGTGGTCAGTGATGCAGCATCAGCTTCTAGTGAGGCTGCTGAATTCTTTAATGTAATTCAAAGCATCTATGTATTTTTCTCTGCATCAACTCATTGATGGCAAATTTTGAAGCAACATCTGGGAACATCCTCTCTGACACTGAAACCACTGAGTGCCACATGATGGGAAAGTCGAGTGGAGGCGATAAAGCCTATCAAACACTAAATTGGGAAAATAGATGATGCCATAGTTGTCATTATGGAGGATAATACCATGACAGGAACTGTTCATGGGAGAACAGTGGCAGAGGGAAATGGAATCACCGGAAACATACATATCTTCAAATTTCTGTGTGGCTTAGTGTTGTGGCATGACATAATGTTTGAAATAAATGTTGTAAGCAAGAGACTCCGAAGTGTTGACTTTGATATATCTGGAGCAATGGAACAACTGGACAAAGCAAAGTCATACATAGTCTTACCGGTCAGATGAGGGATTTCAAAACATTCTGAAGAGTGCACAGAAGTTGGCAGAGGAACTTCACACTGAAGCTATTTTCCCATAAGAGACCCCAAACAACAATTCAAAGTTGAATTCTTTAACCAGGTGCTAGATTGTGCAATACAATCAGTTGAAGAAAGTTTCATGCAGCTCAAGGAACGCAATATATTTGGGATGTTGTATGATATTCCAAAACTCCTCACTATACCCAGTGATGAGCTGCCAAAATCTTAACAACTGGTTCCCTCCTCATCCCATGAGGGCGTCATGGCCTGCCCCCCGGGACACCTGCCCCATCCAACCCCCCCCGCGTTCCTTGGCAGCGCCTGGAGCCGGGCCGGGCCACGCCTGGCAGCGCCTGGAGCCAGGCCGGGCCTGGCAGCCAGTAGCATAGCTAGGGGGGTTCAGGGGAAGCAGCTGCTTCCCCTCAGTACATTTTTCAAAAGCAGCGCCTGCCGGGCTGCCGCTGGGGTCCTGCAGGCAAGTGGGGGGGGGGGCAGCACGGCTGGACTCCAGAGGAGCCATTGTGGGGGCGGTGGGCGTGGCCAAAGGAGCGAAGGGGCAGACTCCTCGGCCATCGCACCCCACGCGGTCCCAACATTGCCGCCTCCACCTCCTGCGGTGGCTCAGGGATCGGCGGCCGAGCAGTCCGCAGTTGGTGGGCAGATCCCCTCTCCCCGGCAGCTTCCTGCTTCCGGGCCAAGGGAAGCAGGAAGCTGGTGGGGAGAGGGGATCTGCCCGCCAACTGAGGAGCGCTCGGCCGCCAAGCCCTGAGCCACCGCAGGAAGCGGCCGTGCTGAGCGTGGGGCGCAATGGCTGAGGACCCCGGCCACTTCGCTCCTCCGGCCGTGCCCGCCGCTGCCCCAAATGGCTCCTCCAGAGTACGGCTGTGCTGCCCCCCACTTGCCTGCAGGACCCCAGTGGCGGCCCGGCAGGCTCCGCTTTTGAAAAAAAATGCTGGGCTGTCCGGGCTGAGGGAACCAGGAAGCTGCCGGGGAGAGGGGATCTGCCTGCCCCACTGCTCCGCTCCCCCCAGCCCTCGGGAGAAGCGAGCAGTGCCCGCCTGCCACCCCTACTCCCGCGCCCAGCCCCCCTCACCGAGCCCCTCCGAGGGGGGGCACAGCATGGCTGCAGTGTGGCCAGAGGAGCCAAGGGAGGGGGGCGTGGAGCGGCCAGAGGAAGAGCCAAGGGGGGTGTGGCCAGAGGAGGAGCCAAGGAGGGGCGCCTTTTTTATGTTTGCTCCCCCTGCACTGGAGAAGCTGGCTATGCCACTGCTGGCAGCGCCTGGAGCGGGGCCGGGCCGGGCCGGGCCTGGGGCCGGGCCGGGCCTGGGGCCGGGCCGGGCCGGGCTGCGCCTGGAGCCGGGCCGGGCAGCCCCTGGAGCCGAGCGGGGCCGAGCCTGGCGGGGCCGGGCTGGGCCTGGGGCCGGGCCGGGCCAGGCCTGTCAGCGCCTGGAGCGCCGGGCTGGGCCGAGCTTGCAGCCCGCCGCCCAGAGCATACAGCGGGGCGAGCTGAAGCTGCAGGGGTGGGGGAACAGCCAGGGACTAGCCCCCCCGGCCGGGAGCTCAGGGGCCGGTCAGGAGGGTCTCATGGGCCACCGTAGTGGGTGCCCGCCCTGCCCCTCCCCTCCCCTAAGAGCCAGAGGGACCTGCTGGGGGGCGAGGTGGGGAGTCCCGGCGGTGCTTACCTGGGGCAGCTCCCAGGAAGCATTCGGCCGGTCCCTCTGGCTCCTAGGGGCAGGGTAGCGTAGCTAGGGGGGGAGCAGGGGGTTACCTGCCATGGCACGTGGCCCTCCTTGCGCCCCCCGCTCCAGCTCACCTCCGCTCTGTCTCCCTGGGCCTGAGCGCGAAGCCGCCGCTTGCTTCTCAGCCCTCCCAGGCTTCCCCTGCAAACAGCTGATTCGCGGGAAGCATGGGGGGAGAAGAAGCAGGGGGGAGTGTTCAGGGGCGGAGGCTGAGCGGAGGTGAGCTGGGGCCAGGGGCGGGGCGAGGAGCTGCTGGAGCTTTACCGTGTGTTAAATTTAAAAGCCCTTTTAGAACCAAATTGTCCCGCGTGGGACAACCGGTTCTAAAAGGGCTTCTAAATTTAACAACCAGTTCCCACGAACTGGTGTGAACTGGCTCCAGCTCACCACTGACTATACCTGAAGAAGACCTACACCAGCAATGCAGGGCACTAGAGACAGTGTTGACACATGATGACATGCGAGATATTAATGCGAGTGATTTAGGTGATGAACTGAAAGCCCTTTCAAGATACATTTCAGCAGGATCAACTCCAAAGGCTGTTCTGGAATATATGTGCAGAAATAAGATGACCACCCTCTTTTCAAATGCTTTTGTTGCTCTGTGCATACTTCTAACACTTCCTATACCAGTTGCCAGTGGAGAATGCAGCTTCTCCAAGCTGAAGTTAATAAAAACACATCTACTCTCCACAATGTCACAGAAGAGGCTGGTTGGCCTTGCAACCATCTCAACAGAACGTGAGCTGGCCCAGACTGTGGACCTTCAGCAGGAAGCAGTTCAAATCTTTGCAACTAAGAAGGCACAGAAAGCACCACTTTGATTATTCAAATAGATAAAAATGCCAGTGTTTACTATGCAGACAAGAAAAGTTAAGTGTTACTTAAAATTTTTGAACAAGGCATTTTAAGTTGTTAGTTCTCCTTTATTGGGGTGGGTAGCAGAGCAGTACCATGAGAGGAGTAGAACAGGAAGAAGGCAGAATTGAGACCTTTCAAAGTTTTGGCCCAAGCAAGGGGGCATGGGGGCGTCATTTGAGCTCCCCGCCTCAGGTGCCAAAATGTTGTGGGACAGCCCTGTGTAGGTAGGAGGTGGCCCCAGTTGAGCAGGGGCTGGCATGGGCTGATGACCCAGCGCCTCATCCTTTGGCCCCCTGACCCTTGGTAATTGGATTTTTGGCGTCCGGTCAGTAAATGTGACCGGACACTGTACAGGCAGGGCTGGATTAAGGTTATGAGGGACCTTAAACTAATGGGAGGGAAGGGCCTAAGTATGAATTACATATTGCAAGAAAAATTATGAAGTCATCAAACATTTATCTACATACATTTGTTAATTTTACATAAATAATATGAAAATGTTAACTCTCACTACACTCAGTTCTTCAAACAAACAATTTTTTCCCCCTAGCTTAGCTGTGGCAAAGTCATGAATGAAGTCATCGTAATTCAAAGACCTGACTATTTTATTCTCAATGCTCAAGAGGGACAAAGCACTGAGATGCTCTCGAGTCATGGTGGATCGGAGGGCATTTTTTTTACCCTTGATAGAAGAGAAAAGGAATGTTCTCCACTACAATTAGTGATCATTGGTGACAAATACAGCCATAATGCAGTTTCAGCATTTGGGAAACTTTCTATCACATTGAATTCAGTGATAACTCGGTACATCCAAATAGATTTGCTTTCATCATATTTTCTCAATATATCTGAGAGTGATGTGAATTCAACAAATTGAAGAAATTCTTTAGTAAAATCTACTGGGAGATCGTCTGGGTACTTTTGACACAGACATTTGATACCTTCACTGACTTTGGAACTTGAAATGTTAGGTGAAAAATTTGTCAGTACACTTCTGAAAATATTGACAAAACCTTTAGCCTTGATATGATGTTCTAATGAACTCTTCAGTTTGTCGATGATTGTGATGAAGGTATTAACTCTGAAGGCCTCCTTGTCACTGAATGAGTGGGCAGTTGCATCATCGCATGTCTTCTGTCTTTTGTGGCGTTTGGCTGACTTATATTCATGGTTAGCAGTCCTTGCAGCCTCCTGAATTTCATACTCCTCAAAACTATCCCGCATTTGTTGAAGAACAGTTCCAAGACTCCTCCTCAGCTTTACAGCAGTGGAAAGGTCAATTTGAGCACTTTGCAAGCTTAGACTGCACCTGCTGAATGGCTTAAGTATATCATTCCAGACCTCACACAAAATACCAGTTTCCAAAGTGCGCATTGCATCACTCAGGATCTTCGCATCTTTTCTTGTTGCTGATTTTTGAGATTCATCATCCTTGATGCTCTCTAACGCTCCAAGGATGTTGGGGTATCCCAGAACAACTGCATTCACAGCTTCAGTGTTGGCACTCCACTGTGTCCCCGAGAGTGATTTGGACACTGGGCATCCCTTTGGTAGTGAATCTCTAAGAATCATCCGATGATTGGTTGATGCAGAGAAAAAATTATACAATTCTTGAACAAATCCGAAAAAAGAAACTCTTTCAACACAACAACCCATGCCAGTCTGGCCAACAAGGTTGAGTGAGTGTACAGCACAAGGTATGTAATCAACCAAAGCATTGCATTCTTTCATCTTTGTCTGCATCCCTGAATATTTGCCACTCATATTACTTGCATTGTCATTAGCTGTTAACTGACAATGCATGCTGCTCACTCATTGCACGACTGGTAATGTATGCAGTATTCTTCCAATCATTGAAGCCTTTCAGAACATTCCCTAGTTTTTGGTATCAGAAAACAGATGGCAATAAAAACAGTACACTTTCTTCTTAGAAGGCGAATAGATGAGCCATTCTTGCTTGCCAATCTGGTAGGCTTCACATGTTCAAACATTGATTTGGTCAGAACAATTCTGATTGGTGTACTCTTGCTTTTTCAATGAAAAGTAAGCATCTAGATTCTGGCATTTCTGTGGGCTCTTCTCAGTGCAATATGCAATGAGATCTTGAGAAGTCATGTCCCACTCACCAGGATCGTTGGAGAAGGATATTTTTGTATTACTATCACTGGGAAAGTCTTCAGAGGAGTGGGGTGAGAATGCAGCTAGAGAAATCCACAGGAGGCTACTCCTTTTCATCAGGTGCAGGCTCAGCGGGTTCACTTGGGCTGGTATTCACCTGGACTTCCTCACCACCAGACTTAGTAGAAGGAAAAAATGTTAGAGAATGAGTACCTTTCAGCACTACATCTTGCCTTTGCCCTCTTTCTTTGGCCTTCTTCGGTTTCTGCCATCCTCCTTTCTTCGACATGGTTTCTATTGTCCAGTGTAGGCCTTCTGCGTACAAAGTTCAATATTGCTTGGGCCCACAAATGTTTACTTAGCCCACAAAGACAAAATCACAATCACCATAAATTGAATTCACTATCTTGATGGATTAATTTGTACAAACAAATATCTGAGACAAAGAATTTCCGATGGCCTCACTACCGTCACTCAGCTGTTACTTCAATATGGAATGGAGGGCATATAGTAGGGCCTAAATATAGGAGGGCCTAAAGTAAGGCCTAAAAATAGGAGGGCCTAAGACTATAGCCTTATTAGCCTATAGGTTAATCCAGCCCTGTGTACAGGCCCCCTTTCAATCGGACTTTCCGGTTGAAAACCGGACACCTGGCAACCCTAGCAGCAGCTTGCTTGTAGGAAGAGGCAGGTAACTTCCCACAGACACACTCAGCCCTACAGTGCCTTACTCTCACCCTCCCTGTTCTGTTCTCATGTGCATCCCTGCAACCTTGGTCAGCTCCATGGGGAGTGGCTAGGTATAGAGGAGACTAGAATTAGGTACAACAGGAGTTTGGGGCTTGTGCAATGATTTGATGAAAGTTGGCCCCAATTCCAGCCCTTGGGGTAGCTGTATCAGAACAACCCTCACAATATAGACAGGCTAAGCTGTTCTTTGAAATCAATGGGAGTTAGGCATCTCATTCCCTTTGAGGATCTGGGCCTAAGGGACTTGTCCCAGGTCCCACAGCGAGTCAGTGGCAGAGACAGGATCAGAACCCAGGACTCCTATTCCCACTTCCCTCTGCTCTGAGTGCTGAATGCCACATCCCCTGTGAACCTGGGCTGACAGCAGTGGCAGGGGGAAAGCTATTAAAAACGTAAATATGCATGGGAAAGTCTCTCCATCTGTAGGTGGGTTGGCCCTTTAAGGGAGTTGGGCTTAGTTATCCTCCTCCCAGAAGAGGGGTTTTGGCTTGGGCAGGTGGTTGGGTCAGGTGACTGAGCATCACATGACAATAGCCCCAAGGCAGGGCTTTCCATAAGACCTACAGGAAACAGCTGTAATGGAGCAGCGAGAAGGCCTGGGAAATAGCTAGAAAAGGCTGAGGGGAAGAGTGTCTGGAGTGGGGCCACTGGAGCTCTCCTGCCTGGGGGAAACAGCTTGAGAGAGAGAGCCAGCGCCTGTAGCCCTGATACAAGAGTAACTGGGAAGTCCTGAGGAAGGAATCAAATGTGCTTATAGAACCCTGAGCTGAAGGTGAGGAGTTGAAAGACTTCATTTGCTTGGACGTCTTGTTCACTCCCAGAAGCAGTGGGTAGACTTCATGACGTGGCTGGAAGCACTGGAACTGTTGCAGCCAAGAATGGGAGACTAAAGTGCTTACTGCTGGCTAAGAGGAAACTGAGGCACAGAGCAGCCGGTACTAAGATGATTTTTGTCCTGTTCTTAGGGTGACCAGATGTCCCGATTTTATAGGGACAGTCCTGATATTTGGGGCTTTTTCTTATATAGGCTCCTATTACCCGCCCCCCACCCCCCACACACACCCTCTGTCCCGATTTTTCACACTTGCTGTCTGGTCACCCTACCTGTTCTATCTAAGGCACCTAGTACACTTGGGGTGTTACCACAAAGTAAATAATTGCTCTGATCTATGTGAACTGCTTCCTATGAATATAATTCCTTCTCTGCCAGGACATGTCCCAGTCACCCACTCTCTGCTCCATTACAGTTTCTAAACAAACAGATGGGGAGATGCTGGCTGGGGAGATGCTTTAGTCCCTCTCTCCATTCAGCCACAGGATGATTTAGCACTTGGAGCCACTGGTGTCAGTGCTCGGATAGAGAGATGGGGAAGTGTTTACATTCTGCTTCTGTCTTGCTCCAGTTAGCAGGCATGTTAAAAGCACTCAGATTCCTTTCACTCACAACAGAATTGTTCCTTCTTCCCCCACTCCTCTCCCATGAGCCCCTGCAGCTTTATGATATCACCCAGTCCCTTGAGGCACCTGAATCCTTTTTTCCTGGCCTTGCTGTGCTCCCTGAATTGGGGCCATTGTCAACAACTCCTCTTTCTGTTTTTTACCACCCTATACATCTGTCCCCACCTTCAACAGCAACCCCCTTCTCCCATTTCTATCCTTCACAGGAGGCAGCAAACAGGGCTGCTAACAGGGGAGTTTGAGTGGGAGTTTGCAGGGGGAGGTGGAAGGGGAGGCAGGAGGGCGCGGTGTGTTGTGTGCTCTGTGTCCCCAGGTGCTGTGGGCAGAGACTGCAGCAGCCATGAGCCAAGCAGCAGCAAACGGACTGCAGATGGCTGCATGTGGAAGCTGTGGTATGTATATAGTCCTAGCAAGTGAGCCGGTACAGAAGTATGTTTGCATGAAGTGCCGCCTTATAGAGTTACTGGAAGAAAAGATTAAGGGGTTGCAGATGCAGGTAGATACCCTGGTGGAGTTTAGACGGGGGTTTGAGCAGCTGATGGAGGATAGGCAAGGAGGGGCAGAAGGGGAATGCTCAGGGGTGCAGGTGGAAGCAGAGGTAGAGGACAGCGAGGGGGGATTGTTAGGGGGAGAACAAGGTCAGTGGAAGCATGTGACCGTGAGAAGCAGGCCAAGGAAAAGGAGGGCTAGTGAGGAGGAAATAGAACTCAGAAACAGGTTTGGGTGTTTGGATAGCGAGGTGGGGGGGGCTGCAAGTGGTGACTGAAGGTAGGAGGGTGAGGAAGAAGAGAAGAGCAGCTAGTCCAATAGAGAGAGGGGAGGAGTTGATGGAGACAGCACCAAATCTAGGCCCCCAGAGGATTCAGGAAGGCACAAGGGGGAGTATAAGGGAAGATAGGAACAGACACAGTTTAGGACTAAAGGGATCAGAGACTAGATCGCACTGTTGCCAGGCGACGGCAGGTGTATGTGATTGGGGACTCTTTACTGAGGAGATTAGACAGGCCTGTGACCAGGGCAGACCCAGAAAACAGAAGGGTGTGCTGTCTACTGGGCGCAAAGATACGCGATGTGGACCTGCGGTTGAAAAGGATACTAAAAGGAGCAGGTAAGAACCCCTTGATAATCCTTCATGTAGGAACGAATGACACGGCTAGGTTCTCATTAGAGAGAATCAAGGGAGATTATGCCAGGCTGGGTAAGACGCTCAAGGAGATAGAGGCTCAGATTATCTTTAGTGGGATACTGCCTGTTCCTAGAGAAGGGCAGCAAAGGGCTGATAGGATTGTGAGAATAAATAGTTGGCTAAGAGAGTGGTGCTATAAGGAGGGCTTTGGAATGTATGGCCACTGGGAGGCTTTCGGGGACAGACAGCTGTTCTCACGGGATGGACTTCACCTGAGTAGAGAAGGAAATAGACTTCTGGGAGGGAGACTGGCTCATCTCATCAAAAGAGCTTTAAACTAGGAAGTTGGGGGAGACGGTTGGGAGATGTACAGTTAATTTCCACGCCAGATTCCAACATTGAAAAGGCGAGTGATGAGATAAGAGGAAATATAGCTAGGGGGATGAGAAGGAGAGGGGGGATGAACAGAAAGAGGTCTGTAACAAATTGCGATACTAATGGGAGACAGGCTAAGAGGCATACATTAGGATGTTTATACACCAATGCGAGAAGCCTAGGTAACAAAATGGAGGAATTAGAGCTCCTGGTCCAAGAATTGAAACCGGATATCGTAGGAATAACTGAAACGTGGTGGAACGGCAGTCACGACTGGAATACAGGTATGGAAGGGTATGCGCTGTTTAGGAACGACCGGAACAAAGGTAAAGGTGGGGGGGTGGCATTGTATGTCAATGATGAGATAAGCTGTAAAGAAATAATAGTTGATGGAATAGATAAGACGGAGTCCGTCTGGGCAATACTCACACTGGGTAAAAGACCTACTAGAGCCTCTCCAGGGATAGTGCTTGGGGTGTGCTATAGACCGCCGGGATCAACCCAGGATATGGATAAAGAACTATTTAATGTGTTTAGGGAAGTAAATATTAATAGGAACTGTGTAATTATGGGGGACTTTAACTTCCCAGATATAGATTGGGGAACAAATGCTAGTAGCAATAATAGGGCTCAGATGTTCCTAGATGTGCTTGCTGATCAATTCCTTCATCAAGTGGTAGCTGAACCGACGAGGGGGGAGGCCATTTTGGATTTGGTTTTGGTGAGTAGTGAGGACCTCGTCGAGGAAGTGGTTGTAGGGGACAACTTAGGGTCCAGTGATCATGAGCTAATTCGGTTTAAACTAAATGGAAGGAGTAACAGAATTAAGTCAAAGACTAGGGTTTATAATTTTAAAAAGGCTAATTTTAACAAATTAAGAGGACTGGTAAGGGAAGTGGATTGGGCAAACATATTAATGGATCTAAAGGCAGAAGAAGCCTGGGATTATTTTAAGTTAAAGCTGCATGAGCTGTCAGAGGCCTGTATCCCAAAAAAGGGAAAAAGGTTAGTAAGCAAGAGATTTAGACCGAGCTGGATGAGTGACCGTCTCAAAGGGGCGATTAGGAAAAAACAGAAAGCCTACAAAGAGTGGAAGAGGGGAGGGATCAGTAAGGAAACTTACCTTAGTGAGGTCAGAGCATGTAGGGATAGAGTGAGAAAGGCCAAAAGCCATGTAGAGTTGGACCTTGCAAGGGGAATTAAAAGCAATAATAAGAGGTTTTACAGCCATATAAATAGGAAGAAAGCAAAGAAAGAAGTGGGACCGCTGAAGACTATAGCTGGAGAGGAGATTAAGGATAATCTAGGCATGGCACAATATCTAAACGAATATTTTGCATCGGTGTTCAATGAGGCCAATGAAGGGATTAGGAATATTAGCAGTGTGACAGAGGGGAATACGGGAGGGGGGATTACCATATCCAAGGTAGAAACCAAACTTGAACACCTTAATGGGACTAAGTCGGGCGGACCGGATGATCTTAATCCGAGAATATTGAAGGAATTGGCACGAGAAATGGCAGGCCCCTTAGCGATAATTTTTAATGAATCTGTAAACTCGGAGGTTGTTCCATTAGACTGGAGAATAGCTAATGTGGTTCCTATTTTCAAGAGAGGGGAAAAAAAGTGACCCGGGTAACTACAGGCCTGTTAGTTTAACATCTGTAGTGTGCAAGGTCCTGGAGAAAATTCTGAAGGAGAAAGTAGTTGAGGGCCTTGAGGTCAATGGCAATTGCGACAAATTACAACATGGTTTTACCAAAGGCAGATTGTGCCAAACCAATCTGATCTCCTTCTTCGAGAAAGTAACGGACTTATTAGATAAGGGAAATGCGGTGGACCTAATATACCTTTTTTCAGTAAAGCGTTTGATACTGTACCGCACGAGGAATTACTGGTTAAACTGGAAAAGATGGGGATCGATATGAAAATCCAGAGGTGGATAAGGAACTGGTTAATGGGGAGACTGCAGCGGGTCGTATTGAAGGGTGAACTGTCAGGTTGGAGGGAGGTCACCAGTGGAGTTCCTCAAGGTTCGGTTTTGGGATCCATTTTATTTAATCTATTTATTACTGACCTCGGAATCGATTGTAGGAGTGGGCTGATAAAGTTTGCGGATGACACAAAGCTGGGAGGTGTTGCCAATTCGGAGGAGGATAGGGATATTCTGCAGGGAGACTTGAATGACCTTCTGAATTGGAGTATCAGAAATAGGATGAAATTTAATAGTGAAAAGTGTAAGCTGATGCATTTAGGGATGACTAACAACAATTTTAGTTACAAGCTGGGGACGCATTGGTTAGAAGTAACGGAGGAGGAGAAAGACCTCGGGGTCCTTGTAGACTGCAGGATGACTATGAGTCGACAATGTGACGTGGCGGTGAAAAAAGCCAATGCGGTCTTGGGATACATTAGGCGAGGTATATCTAGTAGGGATAAGGAAGTGCTGCTTCCATTGTACAAGGCGCTGGTGAGACCTCATTTGGAGTACTGTGTGCAGTTCTGGTCTCCCATGTTTAAAAAAGATGAACTCAAACTGGAACGGGTACAGAGAAGGGCCACTAGGATGATCAGAGGAATGGAAAACCTGTCGTATGAAAGGAGACTCGAGGAGCTCGGGTTGTTTAGCCTGACCAAACGAAGGCTGAGGGGGGATATGATTGCTCTCTTTAAATATATCAGAGGGATAAATACCAGGGAGGGAGAGGAATTATTCCAGCTCAGTACTAATGTGGACATGAGAACGAATGGATATAAACTGGCCATGGGGAAGTTTAGGCTTGAAATTAGACGAAGGTTTCTGACCGTCAGAGGGGTGAAATATTGGAACAGCCTTCCGAGGGAAACGGTGGGGGCGGAGGACCTGTCTGGTTTTAAGATTAAGCTAGATAAGTTTATGGAGGGAATGGTTTAATGGGATAACATGATTTTAGTCAAAGGAACAGCGTGCCATGGCGAGTAAATAGTATAATGGCTAATGAGGGTCAGGCTGGAGAATCTTGCCTACATGCTCGGGGTTTTACTGATCGCCATATTTGGAGTCGGGAAGGAATTTTCCTCCAGGGTAGATTGGCAGAGGCCCTGGAGGTTTTTCGCCTTCCTCCACAGCATGGGGCAGGGATCACCAGCAGGAGGATTCTCTGCTAATTGAAGTCTCTAAGCCACAGGATTTGGGGACTTCAACAGCAGAGTCAAGGGAAAGGGTAGGGACGGCTTTGTGGCCTGCATCATGCGGGAGGTCAGACCAGATGATCATAATGGTCCCTTCTGACCCTAAAGTCTATGAGTCTATGAGTCTATTTGCTCAGCAGAGTGGCTGTAAAAGAGGGCTTCTTTCAGTTCCCTACACCAATAGCTGACTGTCTTTCCTCCTTCTCTTAGCATGGACACTGCTCTGTTATGGCTCATAAAATGAGTTCTTGCGGCTGCTGAAGGCGCCTTACAGCACCATGTTCTCAGTAAACTCTTTGCCGCCTTTGAGGCTTCAGCATTCTGTGGCACTGCTGTACCAAGGCATCACTGGCCCGTGGCTTATCTCTCTAGCCATTCCTTCCTCGTTTCTGGAGGTGGTTCGTCCAAGACGCCACCCAGAGTCCCATTGACTTTGCTGCTTCTCTTATGGAATGAAACAGGGATGAAAGTAGGAGGGTTTTAATAGAAATTGCTCAATAAACCTGTGGGATATTTAAAATATTACATCCTTTCTCTCTAGGCTTTTGACCCTTGTACAGAAAAGGTATAATTCTCTACTAAATTCTCTAGAGGGGACTGAAAGACCTTTAGAAAGGTGATCGTTTTCTGTTAGATTCTGTAGGACTCTTCTAGAAAGGTTGGCTCTCTGCTCTTTTCTTTTAGCTACTTCTGCCTCCATCACCTCTGAGCACCTGTAGCTGCCACTCAAGCCAATGGGATCTGAAGATCAGGCCTGAATATGGATTAGGGCGTGGATCTTTGAAGGTATTTAGGCTTCTATTCCCATTGATTTCAATGGAAGGTAGAAGTCTAAACACCTTTGAGCATCTGGGCCTTGGAGCCTTGCTTTGGGCACCCCATCAGGAAGTCTTGGCCTCCATTTTTCTCCTGCCACCAGAAGCAGAATGAACTGCCCAAGGCTGACACTCTGGCGGAGCTTCAGACAGTGGGAAAGGGAAGCTCATTGGGCTTCAGTAAAGCATAGCCTAACCCTAGTGCTTCACCTCCCCCAGTTGCCATGGTGAGGCATTGTGCAAGCCAAACAAGTTTCCCTTGGGATGGACCTAGGTGAAGTGGCCTAAACTGGCCAGCCACATACAGCTGTGGCCTCAATGCCCAGCAGTTGTCAAGTGGGCTCAGGCATACCTGGGCTCCAGTGTCTTGCCAAACATAGCTGTGGCCTGTGGGAGGGGATGAGAGAAAAGAGGGAGGGGAGAGGGAGTGTGACTACTTAGTGCTAATTAGACAGGGGAGGAAATCTTCATCAAAATGCTTGTGTTAAAACCCAGCAGCTATTTCCCAGGTCACTTCCCCAGGGGATTTGCTGGCCGCTTTTTGGAGGATGAGCTGTGTCAGTCAAGGGCTAAATGGAGGGCCAAAGCCTGGGATCTTGCTCAGGCAAAGCTTGCAGGACCAAGCCCTGAAATCCCCTGTTTGGTTTTCACCCAGACCTTATTCAGACAAACGAAAGCCTTCCAGCCAGCTCCTCAGCTGATGGAAATCAGTGCTTCAATGGAGCTCTGCCATTTATCCTAGCAGAGGGTAAAAAGGGGAGGTTAGAACCTCAGGAATGTGGCATCTAGTTCCACTCCTGGCATTGCTGGGACACACCCATTCTTCAGCCCAGCTCCACTCGGTCATTCAGACTCTTTGGGGAGTGATAGCCCATCACCGCATCTTGAGCTACTCCCCTCGTGCCACCTGTCCGCGACTAGTGCAAGTGTAACCCACACACCTCCTGGGTGTGCTATTCTGTCCCAATTAGTGGCATTGAGACCACTTAGAGAAAGAGAGAGAAAGAGAGAGAGAGAAAATGAGTCTGCTCTACAGCCTTAACCAAGCCAGTTGGCTTTTAGCTCATGCAGTAGAGCAGGGGTCTCAAACTCAAATGACCACGAGGGCCACATGAGGACTAGTACGTTGGCCCGAGGGCCGCATTTACTGACACCTCCCCCCCGCCGCCTTCAGCCCCGCCCCCACTCCACCCCTTCCATGAGCCCCGCCTCTTCCCACCCCTTCCCTTCCCCCATTCCAACCCCTTCCCTGAAATCCCCACCCCAACTCCACCCCTTCCCTGCCCCCAGGGGGTGCAGGAGGGGTGTGGGGTATGGCGGGGGCTCAGGGCAGGGAGTTGGGGTGTGGGGTGCAGGAGGGGTGTGGGGTGCAGCAGGGGGCTCAGGGCAGGGAGTTGGAGAGCAGGAGGGGTGCAGCAGGGGGCTCAGGGCAGTGAGTTGGGGTGCAGGAGGAGTGCGGGGTGCAGCAGGGGGTCGGGGTGCAGGAGGGGTATGGGGTGCGACAGGGGGTCGGGGTGTGGCAGGGGGCTCAGAGCAGGGGGTTCGGCTGCAGGAAGGGTTCAGGGGGTGGGCTCTGGCCCAATGCGCACCGGGAGCAGGGCAGGCTCCCTGCCTGCCTAACCTGCCCCTGCACTGGGAAGCCGATGGAATCTGGGGAAGGAGAGGCTCAGGGGTGTGTGTGGCTGTTGCTTCAGGCACTGCCCCCAGCAGCTCCCATTGGCCACGGTTCCCCATTCCCGGCCAATGGGAGCTGCTGGGGGCAGAGCCTGAAGCAACATCATCACACACACCACTGTGCCTCTCCTCCCCCAGGTTCCGTCCGCTTCCCGGAGCAGCGTTGGGGCAGGGCAGGCAGGCAGGGAGCCTGCCCTGCCCCCGGTGCGCGTCGGGCCGGAGCCGCTCTAGGTAAACACTGGGGGAAGGGCGGGGGGGCCGCAAGGAGTTTGCGGGCCGCAGAAAATAACCCCGCGGGCCGCATGCGGCCCCCAGGCTGTGTGTTTGAGACCCCTGCAGAAGAGGCTCACACACTAAGCTCCAGAGGCCCCAGGTTCAATTCCGCCCACCAACGACCAGGGTCTATCCGCGTTCTACAAGCAGCGGGCTTTGCTTGAGTAAAGTGCGCTATAGGTGGCAGCCTATGGCTCCATGACTTATTTGCTTTCACCCATTTGTTTTCCAGCTCATGGGTCTGCATTCCGAATCCTGGCTGCATAGCGCACTCTGAAATGCTGTACTAAAGACGATGGATGCCATCATACAAGTAGGCCTGGCAGGCACGCTCCACAGACTGGATGGAAGGTAGTGACTTTTTTCCTTCAAGGGAGGGGTGTTTATAACTCTTCCCATGTGACAGAAAGCCAGTGAGAGGAGGGAGGCTAGTAGCATTACATTGTCTGAATGGAGCTGATCTTAACCAAGGAGAAGGATCTGTCACCACTGGGCTCCTTTGTTTTAAGAAATATACCCTAAGATCTTGCCCTGAAGCTCCAGAATGGCCCTAGCTCCTCCTGTGCATTCCCTAGCCAGGTTGTATTGAGCTCTCGTAAAGCTTTGCTAATGCCCTGGGTCTTCAGTGACCTACTGGTATTGCCAACCTGGGTGCTCAGAGATCTGGTGAAGCAACTCAGACCTCCTTGATACCAGTTCCTACTCCACTAGCACTATATTTCACAGAGCTGCATGCTCACATACATGGCTGTGTGTGCATGCCTGTCTGTGGTGAGTCCGCTGTGCATACAGTATGGGTGAGGGAAGGAAAGTTCTATAGACAAAAGCAACCAGAACTAACCCTGTTGAGCTCTAATAGGAGACTGTGCAGTGATGAGCTAGTTATACATGACGAAAAGCTTGGGTGGGGAAGAAATGACAAGAGCCAAGGCTAGCTCTGTTCATCATACATGATAAAGAACTCATGTCACAAGCTGCCTCTGTCTAGGGAGACGTAACCATTAGCTGGGGGGAGGGGGTTACCCCCAACTTCATTAACATTTGGAATAACTTCCTTAATGATCTTCTGGGAGCTGGTACTGATTCTGAATTGGCTATTTATGGAATAACCATGTCTCTGGTATAGCAAATGAATAAGTAGACAATTCATTCCTGTGGACCTTTGCTTCTTTCTGTCTTCAGTGCCCATGAGTGTGTGCGTTTGTCTCTGTGGATGCATGTGTCTATGGCTGACCAGAGAGGAAGGTGGGCCCACTGGTTAGGGCACTAGCCTAGTGCTTGGGAGAACTGGGTTCAAACCCCTGCTTTGCCACAAGACTTGACCTTGGGCAAGTCACTTAGTCTCTGTTAGCCTCAGTTCCCATCTGTACAATAGAGATACTAGCCCTGTCTTCTCTCACAGGGTGGTGTGAGGATAGGTCACCAAAACATGGGAGGAGCTCCGATCCCGTGGTGCTGGGAGGGGGGCATTGAAGTACAATAGATAGAACCTGTGTGTGCATGTAGCTGTCTGCAGATATGGAAGTTTGTGGTACATGTCTGTCTGTTTATATATGTGGTCATGCATGGCTATGAATATTCATGTCCCTGGTTATGTCTGATCCTCTAAGAAAAGGCTGAATATGATGCCAGTTGCTGGGCTAACTGCCTTGGAATCCTAGAAAAATCCCTATATCTATCACTGTACTATCTAGGGCATGGTGTACAACATGAACATCTTCAGCATTTGCAGCAAGATCTCTGGAGAAATTCTTCTTTTGTCTGGTACTGGGCATGTTTCTTGACCTCTGGCAGTTATAAATCAGGGCAGCAGGTGAGGGAGATCGTTGAAATGTCCCTCCAAAACAACATGCTGAGCTAAAGAAGCAAGTGGGCTAAAGGGAGTTGTGATGGGTTGTCACCCTTGGGGTGCTGTTGGAACCGCTTTGCCCCTTAACCATTCAGCTGGGCTGGCCTCTCTCACACTGCTCTGCTGGTGACTCAGCCAGCCTCTCCAGGACCTGTTATCACCCAACACGACAGCAGGTGGCACCACACACCCAAATGAGTTACCTGAGTGCTTTATCTACGCCACTCATAGACAAACAGGAGGCCTGCAACCAACTTCCCAGCTCCCCAGCCTTGCACCCTTACTGGAGTATAAACCCAGAATTATGCCATCTTGCATTGCCCAGGGATCTGTATGGTGCAAGCTCGTTAATTAATTTGCTCCCCCCTCGATGTGGGGAAGATATGCAACAAGTCTGTATTAACCCAGCTGAGATTTTCCCATATATGTCACTCAAACACACTGATTAAGATAAAACAAGTTTATTAACTACAGAAAGATAGATTTTAAGTGTAAGTGATAGCAAACAGATCAAATCCTAGGTTACCTAGGAAATAAACAAAAACGCTAACTAAGCCTTAAATCCACTAGATAGGATTTAAGTATCAAAGGGGTAGCCGTGTTAGTCTGGATCTGTAAAAGCAGCAAAGAGTCCTGTGGCACCTTATAGACTAACAGATGTATTGGAGCATGAGCTTTCTTGGGTGAATACCCACTTTGTCGGATGCATGTCAGATAGGATTTGAATTAGCAATATCTCACCCTGACTGATGATACAAGCAGGTTTACAGATTCTTGAGGCACAAGCTGCATCTGCTTTGCAGCTTGGGTCTCCCTCCCCCGTTCCAAGTCCTTTGTCTTTCAGAGGTTCTTTCAGGTGTTGAGTTGTAGAGGAGTGAATACAAATCATGATGTCTCTCCCCACCTTATATAATCTCTCCATATGGTGGGAACGCTTTGTTTCAAGCTAAGTTCCCAGCCCAGTTTATGGGAAAAATAGGTGTACCAAAATGGAGTTTAGTATCATGTGGTCTGGTCACATGCCCTTGCATGTTTTGCTGAGTCATAACAGCCATTATCCATAGGCTGTCTGGAGTGTTCTCAGGAAAGCTTACCAGGTGCGGGATAAGCTTCTCCCAAGGCCTATTATTTTTCTTAATGGCCCATTACATTGAATAGGCCCTTCACAATCAGCTGTCTAGACTAGAAGCATCTTGCCTAGTGGATATCACCCAAATGTAACCACATTTGAAATACAGTCCATATTCATAACTCCAGATACAAAAATGATACATACACACAAATAGGATGATAATATTCAGCAAATCATAACTTTTCCAATGACACATCACATGACACATTCTGTACAAGGTGCATCATAATTACATTATAATCATGCCACTATGTTGAATATGGGGTGCAGAATGTCACAGGTGTCACCCAAATCCTCCTGGATTCTGATCTCTGCTTCTTCACAACAGAGAGAGAGGGTGAAAAATTTGAACAGAGGAGGAGTTAGTTTGCATAGTCAGTGCAGTCTACTGTCTGATTGAGAAGGACAGCATATTGTGTTGAGCCAGATCTGCAGCTGTTGTAAATCTGCCTAGCTCCACTCAGGACAATGGATTTACATCAGCTGAGGATCTGACCCTTTCTCTAGTGTTTTATGTGGGATTTTGTAAAAGGCTTCCCCAGAGTGATAGAAATGATGGAAGAGAGTCTCTCGCTGTCATAGAATCATAGAATATTAGGGTTGGTTGAGACCTCAGGAGGTCATCTAGTCCAACCCCCTGCTCAAAGCAGGACCAACACCAACGAAATCATCCCAGCCAAGGCTTTTTCAAGCCGGGCCTTAAAAACCTCTAAGGATGGAGATTCCACCACCTCCCTAGGTAACCCATTCCAGAGTTTCACCACCCTCCTAGTGAAATAGTGTTTCCTAATATCAACCTAGACCTCCCCCACTGCAACTTGAGACCATTGCTTCTTGTTCTGGCATCTGCCACCACTGAGAACAGCCTAGCTCCATCCTCTTTGGAACCTCCCCTTCAGGTAGTTGAAGGCTGCTATCAAAACCCCACTCACTCTTCTCTTCTGCAGACTAAATGACCCCAGTTCCCTCAGCCTCTCCTCTTATGTCATATGCCCCATCTGCCTAATCACTTTCATTGCTTTCCGCTGGACTCTCTCCAATTTGTCCACATCCCTTCTGTAGTGGAGGGACCAAAACTGGATGCAATACTCCAGATATGGCCTCACCAGTGTCAAATAGAGGGGAATAATCACTTCCCTCGATCTGCTGTCTCTTTAAAGGATGTCTGAAATTGTTCTAGCAATCAACTTAGTGCGGGTGCAGAGTGTCAAACTGATGACAGTGGGGACTGAAGTTCTCTGCCCACCTCCAGAATAAGAAATGCCAATTGTCCCCCATTGGCTTTTGCCAATGGGCCTCAAATCAGCTGCAGGTCAATGGGATCACTTCAATGGGATCAATTTTGTATCCATGGCCCCATTCAGTCATTGACCTCTCTGATGAGGCTGCCAACTGCATGTGGAAACTTGCCCATTAGAAACTGGGCTGAGACTCACCAGCTCATTCCACCAAGGCCAATGAACAGCCACCAGATACGTGACCTCTGTTCCCTGCTGACTTGGGCTGAATTCCAACCAGTGTCCTAGTGATGAAAGGCTCTATATTGTGTTATCCGCCCGCAACGCCGTCTGATCCCCACAATCTGTAGCTTAAAGCATGTAAACCCCTCCAGCTTCGATGGGTCTGCTTCCTAGAATGCTTAGGTTACATCCGTATTGGGTATGTACCTGTGTCCTCGTTCATGTGCATGTGGGTTCATTTTGGGATTTGCTCTCTATCAAGGTGACATGTTTAATTCTGGCAAATGGTATGTTCTAGCACGGCTTCTCCTCAGGACAGCAGGAGTTTCCTACACGGGCTAGTGGAAATTTAGCCAAATGAATCAGTTTGGTTACCCCAAGGAGAAATACAAGAATGTTATTGGGCACCTGTTTCTAGCCTCTGGGATAAGTAGAAAATTGCCACAAGCAATCTACTGGAGATGTAGGCTCAGTGCGCCCTCTAGTGACCAGAGACAGGAGCACAGATACCGCTCTCTTCTTGTGGCTATCACACAGTTTGATCCTGTGTAAGCTATACAAAGAGTCACCTCCAGTCAAGGAAGGCATGCTGACTAGGCAAGATGAAGGGTTCATCTGCCTTCGGAGGACGAGGGTCCTGCTTTGTGATTCAGCCTCATGAGTGTTCGAAATGTCCATACAGCAAAGCCTGCTCCCAGATGGGAGAGACTGCTGAGTCTTGCTGTTCAGAGCTTGGACTCCGACCTGGATCTGAACATCCCCAAAATGTTCCGGGGTGGAGGGCCTTGAGTGGGGCCCATCACTTGTTAAACCATCTCTGGCATCTGGTTTCCAGCTGGCAGGTCCAAGAGAATCAATGCAGGATTTCTCCACTGAGCCACTGAGCTCACGAAAGCTTATGCTCAAATAAATTTGTTAGTCTCTAAGGTACCACAAGGACTCTTCGTTGTTTTTGCTGGTACAGACTAACACGGTTACCACTCTGAAACCTGTGTGAAGTCTGTTCTTAGAATAATGCAACAACAACTGTTTCTAAATACCTGATGGATCCAATTCTGCCACCTCTGCTCATGCCAAGTAATACCTTACTCCTTGAGTAGCCCTGTTGATTTCAGTGGGAGTGCTTAGGGGTAGGACACTGCTCAGTCTGAGGAAGGGTGGCAGAATCTGGCCCTTTGTAATAAATTAGGTGCCCAGAACCTTATAGACCAATCAGGAGGTTGTTGCCCCACCTGACAATCAAGGTCTAACCATCAGAGGAATAAAGTTCTGGAACAGCCTTTCAAGGGGAGCAGTGAGGGCAAAAGACATATCTGGCTTCCATACTAAGCTTGATATGTTTATGGAGGGGATGGTATGATGGGATAGCCTAATTTTGGCAATTAACTGATCTTTGACTATTAGTGGTAAATATGCCCAATGGCCTGTGATGGGATGTTAGATGGGGTGGGATCTGAGTTACTACAGAGAATTCTTTCCTGGGTGTCTGGCTGGTGAATCTTGCC
Organism: Trachemys scripta elegans; assembly: GCF_013100865.1. Lineage (NCBI taxonomy): Eukaryota > Metazoa > Chordata > Testudines > Emydidae > Trachemys > Trachemys scripta. The sequence continues at coordinate 39,164,177 of NC_048307.1, forward strand.
CACATGCTCAGGGTTTAGCTGATCACCATATTTGGGGTCGGGAAGGAATTTTCCTCCAGGGCAGACTGGCAGAGGCCCTGGTGGTTTTTCACCTTCCTCTGCAGCATGGGGCACGGGTCACCTGCTGGAGGATTCTCTGCACCTTGAAGTCTTTAAACCACAATTTGAGGACTTCAATAGCTCAGTCATAGGTTAGGGGTTTGATACAGGAGTGGGTGGGTGAGATTCTGTGGCCTGCATTGTGCAGGAGGTCAGACTAGACAATCATAATGGTCCCTTCTGACCTTAAAGTCTATGATTCTACATGCATGGCACGTGGGCTGCTATCTGCATTTGGAGGAGGATATGAGAATCTCGCTGAAGTAATTTCCATAAGGCTTGGTGGGAGCATGTGTTTTGAGGAGGGCTTAGACAGGCTAAAACTGACACTGTTTGAGTACAGGGAGAGCCAGAGCAGTGATGTGAAGGTGAGACAAGGGAGGGATATAAAGGAAATGCTGGGGTCATCCGGGGCCTGTCTTCATAGCCTAGCCTCAGTCACGTGACATAGGTCACCCCCAACACACAGCAGTGGTCAGTGGCTCCTGTTAAAGGGGTGGGGGGAGGTGAGAGGCAGGGAGCAAGAGATAGGCCCAATCCAAACACCCCTAAACTGTGGGCAAGTTCAGAATGGAATTTCACGTCTGCCCTTAGGAGCCAGATTGTCAAACAAACTCAGCAGCCAGCTGCCCCCCTGTGATCCAATAATCCAGCTATTTCACTGAGCTCCTGCCAGGGCAGTGGAGCACTCAACAACCCCAGTGGGGCTGCATTTTCCAAAGGGCTCAGCAACCCACCACTTGTGATGTGCTGAACCAAACCCCTTGCTTTGGGGGTGTTTGGTGGCTCTCTGATTTGAAACTAGGGCTGTCATTGCAATATTAGCTGTGGATTATCGGTCCCAGGAGAGCTGCCATCTTTCCCAGAAACTTAGTATTCCCTTCAGAAGGCTCTTTCCTGCAGATCTCCCACATGCCTGTTCTCATGCCTTTTATTCCAGGCAGTGGAGTAGACGAGCAGAGCTCTAGGTTAATAGACTGAATTTCTTTGCACCCCTATATCTTACTGGCTGAATGTGTTCTGATGTGACTGCTTTTGAGTAAACAATATTGTGCCTACCATTGCAGTAAGAGCTGGGCTAGAGAACTTGGACCAACATCGCAACATCAAACACAGATCTAAAAACCTTGAGTGCAAACCTGCCTGTCACCCTGTGTCCTTGGACAGTGCTCTGGCCCTGTACACATTAGCTAACTGACTCTCACAACAGCTCAGCAAGGGAAGTAGTGCTCTCCATGTGTACCTATAAACACTGCACTGTCTCTGCACCTACAAATCCCACAACACCGCCCCCCATCCCGTACAGGGCAGGGCTTTTTTATAGCTATAAACCATGTTAGGAGAGGCTGTCTGTACCTCTACAAACCCTGGAACCTCCCATCCCACACCAGGAGGGACTATCTTTGCACATCTAACAAACAGTAGTCTTATGGTCCACGAGTATGGAAGGGGCTGGGGTCAGAATCATGGGGCTGGCTTTGCTCATGCCAAAATGCCCAAAGCCAGAAAGGAATGAGAATATAATCTCGTAACAGTGTAGCCAAAACCTTATCTCTATTTCCCACCACTGTCACTTACAGCGGGAAGCTGTCTAACCAGCAAGGAGCTACAACAGGCCAGCAAACCTAGCATCTTCCCCCGTGTCCGGTGGAACAGGGACAGCTCTGATGCAGGCTGTTGACAAGCACTGCCACTAGAGCTGGGTTGGAAACGGTTTTCCTACCCTGTGGGGATTCTCAAAATTTCAAAACTTGTGTCCCAAATTGAAATGAAAAGTCAATCTTGAAAATGTTCGTGAACTAAAAATCTGCAAATGTTTCAGACTCAGGTCAGTTGCTTCAATTCAACTTTTTAAAAAAGTAAAAGATTTTTTTGACCATCAGTTAACTCAGATTTCAAAACAAAAAGTTCCTTTTAAGCGAAATATGGAACTTTTCCTTTTGTTGATTTCAAAACTTTTTTTCCCAAAAACTTTTCAAAATCGAAAATTCATTGACACCAACCCTGTCTCAGAAAAAGTTGTAGTTTTCACAAATGTGCATTTTCTGATGAAAAACGTTCAGTCAAAAAATTCTCAACCAGCCCAAATCCACCAGCTTTCACTGAGCCCTTAATTACATTGATTATCCAGGCAAACTGATAGCAAATATTGAATTAATGTCCAGTTGCAGAATGCTGATCTGGAGGGTTAGGAAATGGGATGCTAACTGAATTCTCCTTAGTATTAATTATTTTGTGTTAGCAAGTTGAATCATGGCTCAAGACCTTATTGAGCTAGGTGCTGTACAAACACAGAACAAAAAGACAGGCCCTGCCCCAAAGATCTTCCAGGAGTCTTTATATTTTCACCTGTGCAAGTCAAATCCAGAGACAGTGTCAGCAGGAATAACTCCATTGATTTAAATGGCACCCTTATGCCAGTGCTGTATTTGGCCCTGTTCTGGCAGGAATGGTGACTAGTAACCAGGGGCGGCTTTATGTATTTTGCGACCCCCAAGTACGGCAGTCAGGCAGCCTTCGGCGGCATGCCTGCGTGAGATCCGCCGGTCCCGCGCCTTCGGCATACCCGCCGCCAAATTGCCGCCGAGACCGCGGGACCGGCAGACCTCCCGCAGGCATGCCGCCGAAGGCTGCCTGACTGCTGTGCTTGGGGTCGCAAAATACATAGAGCCGCCCCTGGTTACTAGTCACCATTCCTTTTTACGGCTTGCCGCCCCAGGCATGCACTCGATGCACTGGTGCCTGGAGCCGCCCCTGCTAGTAACTGCCTGATGTAGAGGAAGATGAGTTGCGAGAACAGAAGGTACACCTCTACCTCAATATAACGCTGTCCTCGGGAGCCAAAAAATCTTACCGCGTTATAGGTGAAACCGCGTTATATTGAACTTGCTTTGATCCACTGGAGTGCGCAGCCCCGCCCCCCCGGAGCACTGCTTTACCGCGTTATATCTGAATTCATGTTATATCGGGTCACATTATATCGAGGTAGCGGTGTACCAAGTATCATGCCCATGAAAGCTTATGCCCAAATAAATCTGCTAGTCTTTAAGGTGCCACTGGACTCCTCATTGTTTTTGAGAACAGAAGGGTTCATCCAAGCTCATTCTACCTCTGAGTCTCTGGCCTGTGGCCACAGTTTGCCTTTCAGATTGGCTGGCATCAGAATGCAAGAAGCACTCTAGTATAGTCCTGGAGTTTGGGCCCATCATCGCTTCTCCACCAGAATCCTGCCCACAGCTTATCAGTGAGAGGAAGGACGGGCTGGTGACCAGAAAAGCCCTAGGCTGGGTTCAATCCCCTGTTCCGCCTAGAGTCCCTGTCTGACCTTGGATGAGACATCTCTTGGTCTCAGTTTCTCATCTGGGAAATGGGGATAGGCCTCCTTTCTTTGTCTTACAGCATGTGAGCTTTCTGTGGCAGGGATGTGGTGTGTGTATGTGGCGTAGCACAATGGAGCCCACATCTCAACTGGGGCCTACAGACACTACTGGGATAATAATGTATGATGGGGAGTGGGAGCCTTTTAATCAACTAATGTGTGTGATATTGATCTTCCCTTTTCACCCACAATCCTCATCAGAGATTGGTGCCAAGGGGCCTGTGACTCTTTAGCAAAACTCAGTTTTTACACTAGATAGCCAGTCAGGAAAACCCTTCCTCTGTTGTTTCAGAAGGCGTTTCTGTCATATCCATCTTTTCACCCATTCTGTATGTCTGTCTATTCAATCCTTCTCTCCATTCCATCTGTCTGCCTATCTAATCTATCACTCATAATCACATTTGCAATATACTCATCCTCATGGTGTCTGGGCACCACAGCACTTCTGTGATATAGGCTTTGTTCCTAGGAAAGAGGCCTATAAAAGTATCACATCAGCATTGCACCATTCCAGGGAAAATGATTTTGACCAAAACCCACATGAAAGGATGAAGGTCCTGATCCTGCATTGAAATCTGCATGCATGCAGCCCTGCACCCAAGAGATCATGGGGCTTTGCATGGTGAAAGGGCAGACTCTGCACTCATGTGGAGCTCATTGCAGGATTTGGGTCTAAGTATTGGATAAAGCAAATGAAAGTCACAGTAAGTGACTCCTCAGGAAGGCTGCTCCGGCCACAGTGTGAAGGCAAAATAGCGAGTGTGAGGGAATTAGGGCATCTCGCAAGAGACGTCCAAGAGGCCGGCCTGGTGGCAAGTGCATTGAGCTGTCTGTAGGAGAACCAGGATTTCTGCTTAGGTTGGCAAAGCCTGTGGATGCTGGTGAAACAGCATGTTGATTGTTAGTCATTCATGCTGCAGAGGCTTGGGAAAGTACCATCCAGCCCTTCTAGGCCAGAGGGAAAACTGGTACATGGGGGATGTAGGTGGGGCAATTATTTGGAAAGAAACTCAAAGCTGGATAATTTTGCTTTTCCTTGTGAATTCCTGATCAGCCACGTTTTCACCACTTGTTCATGCTGCCAGAGACTGGCATTTGACAATAATCAGGAGGACATTTCCTTGAGAAAGTATTTTCCCAGTGAAACTGACATGATTTCCGAGCCACATCTGTGGGGGGGAAAATGGGGCCCCTCCATTTCAGAGGGATGGAAAAGTGTGTCATGTGCTTGTCACAAGAATTCTACATACCGAGCTAGCTTTGATCTAGCTCAAGTACCAATAGCAGTGAACTTATGGCAGCATGGGCAGCAATTGCTCAAGTGCATACCCAGGGTCCTGGGTGGCTTAGTTTTTTAAAGATATTTAGGGACCTAAAGATGCAGATGGGTGTGTAGTGAGGTTTTCAAAGTGCCTAGGCTGCTTTACATATCCTGGAGGTCTCCCCTTGGTCCCTAAAAAGAAAATATTTGCTCCAATATTCACTCTGCCCCCATTCCCATTGAAAGCAGCAGGAACATGGTTGGGTAGCTTTAGGATTATGGATTTCTGGATCTGGCTGTGGATTCCTTTTCTTGGAGTGCTTCACAAACTGGATTCTGTTCTTTCATAGAACTACGTTCAGGAATAGACGTTGCCTGTGGATCTCAACCCCTTCAACAGTTGGGGGTGCTGAGATCAGAGGTTTCAATTTGGGCCCAGCTCTGGTCTCTGCATTTTAAAGCTTATTTAAATGGTGATTATTTTTATTACTATTATTAGAGCCACCTTTGTGCAGATGTCAAAAGCTTCTCTGATACAAAGAGGGATTTTTGAACACAAGGCAAGTGGATCTCTAGGATACCAGGGCTAAATATAAACAGAGTGCCTGCCTGCCATCTCAACAGCCCCCAGGTGCAGCATAGATTAACTTGTCAGGTCTATTTCATTGACAACTGAGAGCTAAAAACAACTCCTACAACAAGTGTTCACAGTGAATTTATGAGCAAGGCATCTTATTAGCCCGGTCAGAATTACCTTTGTATGTGCCAGGGACTTCTTAAATTAAACAAGCATGGTCTTGCGGTTAAGGCACTGGGTCTGGGATTCTGGGTTATAATCCTGTCTCTGCCACATGCTCGCTGTGTGTCCTTGGAAGTGGCACCCCATCCTTCTGTGCTTCAGTTTCCTATCTATAAAGTGGGGATACTGTAATAATCTTTCCTTTGTCTATTTAAATTTGAAACCTTCAGGGTAGGGACTGTCTCTTACTATATGTATATACAGTGCCCAGGACAGAGGGTGCCTGATCTTGGTTGGAGCATTTAGGTGCTATCACAATAATTACAGTTCTGCCTACTAGCTGAACTACAGCTTCCATTCCTCTTGGAGTGGCTCCCTCAACCCCCCATCAAAGCTCTGCTGCCGTATGGGACTACACCTAGCCAGCATGGATTGGACATTGGTGAGGGGTTGTTCCAGAGAGGTGTGGGGTGCTGTGGACTCTGCTGCTACAGGGACACTATAGTGGGACGGATTGGCCGCCCACAGACTCGGAGGAGGAGGAGCGCCTCAATGAACCCTGGTGGGTGGAGCCACGCCACACTCAACCCTTCTGTTTGGAAGTTAGTGGGCAGGATCAGAAGTACAAAAGGTGGGCCGGAGAATTCAGCTGGAAGGCAGCCTCCGGAGGAGCCAGACCCCTCCTGTAAGTTCCCGAGCTGGGAGACTGCTACAGACCCCAAGGGAGCCAAGGACTGGCCAGGACTGCCAGGGCCATTTACAGACCCGAGCATGGAGGAGCTGCAAGCACTGACAGAGGCCTTCTTCCCAGATGACCAGGACGACCCTCTACATCTACAGAGACAGGTACACCCTGAGGGGGAGTTAGGAAGTGGCCCAGGGGTAGCCGACCCCTGTCTGGCTGCAACGCCGACAGCGAGTGACTCAGCATGTTGCGGTCAGGAGCCTAGCTGACCTAGTGACAGACCACTCTGCCACTACTAGGGCCCTGGGCTGTGAATTCCCCCCTGCTACCCCAATCTATGGGTGGCAGTTTCTCACTCTCTTAGGCAAGAAGCCTGCACTTGTCGGCCCTCCGCCAGAGCTAGGAGGCCCAACTGTTTGCTGCTCAGCCTGAATACAGACCTGAGCCGGAGACTCTTTGCTGCCCCGCCCGACCAGGGGACTCTAACTGTGTGTGTTGTTCAGCCCTTAATGCCGGTCCAAGCTCATGTCTCCCATTGCCCTGCTGATTCCCCATGTCAGGCAACCCCCAAAGACGTACTGGGGCGGATTGGCCACCCACAGACCCGTAGGAGGAGGAGCTTCTCCTCCTCTCCTCCCCCCCCCCCCCCCCCCCCCCCAGGATTACACTTGGTGGAGAATGCAGGCATCGGCCAGACCCTGGTGCCCTGACCTCATCCGGCCCCATCTGGGGCTGTGGAGAATCCCCCTCACTCCCTCAGTGCCCATAAGGCTCTCCAAGATGGGACCCGAGGATGACCCATAGGCATTCCTTGTCACCTTTGAGCAGGTTGCCCTAGTGGCAAGGTGACCCCAGGAGCAGTGGGCCACTCTCCTGGCCCCCAACTTGACCAGGACGGTGCAGATTGCCTATCGGGGGCTTCCTCTGGAGGAGGCGCAAGACTATGGGCAGGTGAAGTCGCCCGTCTTCTATGCCCTCAGCATCATGCCAGAGACCTTCCGTCGGCAGTTCCGGATGACGACCTACCTGCCAGGCGCCCGGCTCCATGTCGTAGCCCAGGCAATTAAAGACCTCTGCTAGTGATGGCGTCTTCCAGAGCGACGCTCAACGAGCGAACTTGCCGAACAGGTCACCCTAAAGCAGTTCATCGAGGTGCTCCCACCCCACGGTAGGGCTTGGGTACTCTGCCACTGCCTGATAACCTTGAGTGCCCCTTGATGGAAGACTTCCTGACCGCAGAGACCCCCATCAGACCAGGAACTCGGGCCATGGGCCCCGCACCCAGCTGACGGGTCTCCGGGTTGGCATGGGGCCCGAACCCAAGACCAGACGCCGATTTGGCATCCGCAACCCTGACAGCCAGCCCCAGGACGTTCGTCAGCAATCCAGACCTGTGTTTCACGGAAACCCAGAGCACCCCAGCAAGGCGGGCTGGGACTCTCACCGAAGCCCTCCCCGAGAGATGCCACCTCAGCCAGGACGTCCAGAAGTGGGACCCTGCTTCTCCTGCAGCCGTTTTGGGCATTTACAATGGGAATGTCCCGAGATGGACTGCAGCTTTGGCCAGGTCTGTACTGGAGAGTCCCTTGCCCACAAGCAGTCCACCCCGAAGCTAACAACGCTTGTGGGGATGGGGCCGAGACGAGTCGTGGCCCTCCTGGACTCAGGGTGCGGGCAAACCCTCATCTATCAGGGGATCGTCCCCAACCCTAGAGTGGTGGTGGTGGTGGGGAGATCAGACTCCAGTGTCCATGGGGATGAGCTTGTAGCAGATTGCCTCTATTGGGTAGAGTGGGACCCACAAACCCAGGAGGTTCGGACCCAGCTGGTCGTTCCCCGGTGTCATCGGAAAGGCATTTTGAAGCTCGCGCACGACATCCCTGCGGCCGGCTATTTGGGACAAGAAAAGACCCTGGCCCGAGTCCTATCCCACTTCTACTGGCAGGGAGTCAATCACGAGATAAAAGACTATTGCTGCTCATGCCCCAAATGCCAGTGGGCCGCCCGCCCAGGGGTGCCGAAAGTGCCCTTGGTCCCCTTGTCCCTAGTAGGTGGTTCCCTTCGAGTGAGTCGCAATGGACCTGGTGGGATCCCTCCCAAAGATCAAGGCCAGGTCTGGAATATCCTCATCCTAATGGACTATGCAACCCGCTTCCCCAAAGCCATCCCACTGAGAAACACCAGTGCCCGCACCATCGCAGCCAAACTGGTGCAGGTATTGCCCGCGTGGAGCTTCCCCGGGAAATCCTGACCGATCAAGGGACTAATTTCATTTCCCAGCTGCTCTGTCAGGTGTGTGCCCTCTTGGGCATTAAGAAGCTGTAGATATCAGTGTATCATCTGGAGATGGACGGGCTCATCAAGCGCCTCAACAGGACTTTGAAGGTATGTTGAGGAAGTTCCCTTCACAAGAATTGCAGTAGTGGGACCAATTGCTCCCACCATTGCTGCTAGCCATCTGTGAGGAATTATTGGTTAAACTGGAAAACATGGGGATCGATATGAAAATCCAGAGGTGGATAAGGAATTGGTTAATGGGGAGAATGCAGCGGGTCGTATTAAAGGGTGAACTGTCAGGTTGGAGGGAGGTTACTAGTGGAGTGCCTCAAGGTTCGGTTTTGGGACCCATTTTATTTAATCTATTTATAACTGACCTCGGAACCGATTGCAGGAGTGGGCTGATAAAGTTTGTGGATGATACGAAGGTGGGAGGCGTTGCAAATTCGGAGGAGGATAGGGATATTCTGCAGGGAGACTTGAATGAGCTTGTGAATTGGAGTATCAGAAATAGGATGAAATTTAATAGTGAAAAGTGTAAGGTGATGCATTTGGGGATGACTAATAACAATTTTAGTTACTTCTAACCAATGCGTCCCCAACTTGTAACGGAAGAGGAGAAGGACCCCTAGTTCCTGTAGACCGCAGGATGACTATGAGTCGACAATGTGACGTGGCAGTGAAAAAAGCCAATGCGGTCTTGGGATGCATTAGGCGAGGTATATCTAGTAGGGATAAGGAGGTCCTGCTTCCGTTGTATAAGGCGCTGGTGAGACCTCATTTGGAATACTGTGTGCAGTTCTGGTCTCCCATGTTTAAAAAAGATGAACTCAAACTGGAACGGGTGCAGAGAAGGGCGACTAGGATGATCAGAGGAATGGAAAACCTGTCGTATGAAAGGAGACTAGAGGAGCTCGGGTTGTTTAGTCTGACAAAACGAAGGCTGAGGGGGGATATGATTGCTCTCTTTAAATATATCAGAGGGATAAATACAAGGGAGGGAGAGGAATTATTCCAGCTTAGTACTAATGTGGACATGAGAACGAATGGATATAAACTGGCCGTGGGGAAGTTCAGGCTTGAAATTAGACGAAGGTTTCTGACCGTCAGAGGGGTGAAATATTGGAACGGCCTTCCGAGGGAAACGGTGGGGGTGACGGACCTGTCTGGTTTTAAGATTAAGTTAGGTAAGTTTATGGAGGGAATGGTTTAGTGGTAAAACATAGTAGCCAAGGAATACCAAGCAATGGTAGGTAAATAGTATAATGGCTAACAGGGGTCAGGCTGGAGACTCTTGCCTACATGCTTGGGGTTTTACTGATTGCCATATTTGGGGTCGGGAAGGACTTTTCCTCCAGGGTAGATTGGCTGAGCCTCTGGAGGTTTTTCGCCTTCCTCCGCAGCATGGGGCAGGGATCACTAGCAGGAGGGTCTCTGCCAATTGAAGTCACTAAAACACAGGATTGGGAACTTCAACAGCAGAGTCCAGGGAAGGGGTAGGGATGGTTTTGTGGCCTGCAGCATGCAGGGGGTCAGACCAGATGATCATAATGGTCCCTTCTGACCCTAAAGTCTATGAGTCTATGAGTAAGTACCCCAGTTGTCCACCAAGTTCTCTCCCTTCGAACTCCTGTATGGTCGACGACCCCACAGGAATACTGGATCTGATGAGAGAGGTCTGGGAGCACACCCCTTCAGCTTCACAGGGGCTTCTCCAATATGTGTTGCAATTGCAGGACCAACTCACTTGGGCAAGGGCCCTTGCGCAGGAGAATCTCTAGGAGGCACAGGGGACCCAGGAGCCGTGTTATAACCAGGGGACCCGAGACTGAACCTTCAAGCCCGGCAACCGAGAACTTCTCCTCCTCCCCTCTGAGGAGTCAAAACTGCTTGTCCCATGGCAGGGCCCTTATGATGTAGTCTGGCGAGTGGGGCTGGTCATGTACGAAGTCCACCAACAAGACTGAAAAAGAAAAAAGCAGATTTATCACATAAACCTTCTGAAGCCTTGGCATGCATGGGATGGACTGCTAGTTACCCCTCACGCTCCCGAGCTGGACTTAGGTCCCTGATATCTCCCCGGAACAACAGAAACCGGCTCGGTGCCTGCTGGACGCCTTTCATACAACCTTTACCGCCCGCCCAGGCCAGACTAGCATCATCCAGCACACCATTAAGACGAACCCCAGGAAGGTGGTTCTGGAAACCACTCGCCCGCTCCCATGACAGATACGGGAAATTGTTGAAAGGGAAGTCCAACCTGCAAGCCAGCACAAGAGAGATCAAGATTATCTGTGGGATGTTCCTAATTTCTACTTGCTCTGGGAGTTGCAGGGTGAAGCTTTGCTAGCCCAGGATGTGGTAGAATAGGATCCTACTGAGTGCACTTGCCTAAGACAATTGCTCTACATTCACTATCACATATGGCAAAGTCCTGAAGTCCTCACACAGGCAAAACTTCCCTTGATTTCAGTAAGAGTTTGCCTGAGTACAGGGGAGTAAAAGCTGAGTAGCAACCTCAGCATCTGGCCCCTTGACTTGGATGGGAGTTTTGCCTGAGTAAAGAATTCCAGGATTAGACCCTTGGTGAAATGAGAACCACCTATTTCCCCAATGTAATATTCCACAGACTATCAAATTAATGTTTCATACCAGGATAAGAACAGCTCTTTGGAGATGAATAGCTGTATAATGTGGATGTGTTTCAACTCCTGCTGGAAGACTTTAGGTTCATGTTAGCAGGTGGTTGAGATGAGAGATTAAAAAACCCTCAACAATCAATATTCATTCATAATCTGAAAGGAAAACAATATTTCTTCTCAAAAATATTAACAGCACTGACATGATGAATCTTTGAATTATGTTCAGATTGGGGAAGAATCCAGCCTTCTTAAAGACATTGCAATTCCTTGGACTCTGATGCGTGGACACGTATGGATTCTGACTAGCCATGATCCTGTGTCTAGGGCGCTAGACTGGGAACTGGGTTCAGTTCCTGGCTGTCTCACCGACCTGCTGGGTGATGTTGGGCAAGTCACTTCACCTCTCTGTGTCTGTTTCCCCTCCTGCCCTTTGTTTAGATTGTAAACTCTTTGGGGGAAGGCACTGTCTATATGTTTATACAGCACCTAGGACATGGGGCCCTGATCTCAGCTGAGGCCTCTAGATGCTATATAATAATTATAATAATAATGGGGTGAGGCAGTCCCTTAAGTAGCTTGGCCCGGTGTGTTTAGAAGATTAGGTTCCAATTCTTGAACATAACTTGATATTTTCTAGGAAGTCAGTGTAAGGAGCAGAGCATCAAACTAAGGTGCTCTAGTCTACACAATGCCCTGCAGTGCCAGGCCCACCAGCCATGTGGAATGGTTGGAGAAGGGACCTAGAAAGCCTGTGAATCTTGCAGTGTGTTTTCCATGCTCCAGCAGAAAGGCTGTTTAGTTTCACTGAAGACATCTGCATGAACATTGTTGCTAGGGCTGTCTATTAATCACAGTTAACTCACGCGGTTAACTCAAAAAAATTAATCACGATTAATCGCGCTGTTAAACAATAGAATAACAATTGAAATTTATTAAATATTTTGGATGTTTTTCTACATTTTCAAATATATTGATTTCAATTACAACACAGAGTACAAAGTGGACAGTGCTCACTTTATATTATTTTTTATTAAAATATTTGCACTATAAAAAGATAAACAAAAGAAACGGTATTTTTCAGTTCACCTCATACATGTACTGTAGTGCAATCTCTTTATCATGAACGTGCAACTTATAAATGTAGTTTTTTTTGTTACATAACTGCACTCAAAAACAACTTTAGAGCCTACAAGTCCACTCAGTCCTCCTTCTTGTTCAGCGAATTGCTAAGAGAAACAAGTTGGTTTACATTTACGGGAGGTAATGCTGCCCACTTAATTACAATGTCATCTGAAAGTGAGAACAGACATTCGCATGGCACTGTTGTAGCTGGTGTCACAAGATATTTACATGCCAGATGCGCTAAAGATTCATATGCCTCTTCGTGCTTTGGCCATCGTTCCAGAGGACATGCTTCCATGCTAATGACACTTGTTTAAAAAAAAAATGCATTAATTAAATTTGTGACTGAATTCTTTGGGGGAGAATTATATGTCTCCTGCTCTGTTTATAATATTTCATGTTATAGCAGTCTCGGATGATGACCCAGCACACGTTGTTCATTTTAAGAACACTTTCGCTGCAAATTTGACAAAATGCAAAGATACCAAGATGAAATTTCTAAAGATAGCTACAGCACTCGACCCAAGATTTAAGAATCTGAAGTGCCTTCCAAAATCTGAGAGGGATGAGGTGTGGAGCATGCTTTCAGAAGTCTTAAAAGAGCAACAGTCCGATTCAGAAACTACAGAATCCAAACCACCAAAAATGAAAATCAATCTTCCGCTAGTGGCATCTGACTCAGATGATGAAAATGAACATGTCGGTCTGCACTGCTTTGGAGCGTTATCGAGCAGAACCCGTCATCAGCATGGACACACATCCTCTGGAATGGTGGTTGAAGCATCAAGGGACATACAAATCTTTAGGACATCTGGCATGTAAATATCTTACAACGCCGGCTACAACAGTGCCATGCAAATGCCTGTTCTCACTTTCAGGTGATGTAAACAAGAAGCAGATAGCATTATCTTCAGCAAATGTAAACAAACTTGTTTGTCTGAGCGATTGGCTGAACAAGTAGGACTGATTGGACTTGTAGGCTCTAAAGTTTTACATTGTTTTATTTTTGAATGCAGGTTTTTTTGTACATAATTCTACGTTTGTAAATTCAACTTTGTCATCAAAGAGATTGCACTACAGTACTCCATATTAGGTGAATTGAAAAATACTATTGTTTTTTACAGTGCAAATATTTGTAATCAAAAATAAATATAAAGTGAACACTGTACACTTTGTATTCTGTGTTGTAATTGAAATAAATATATTTGAAAATGTAGAAAACATCCAAAAATATTTAAATAAATGGTATTCTATTATTGTTTAACAGCGTGATTAAGCACGATAATATTTTTTAATTGCTTGACAGTCCTAATTGCTGCAGATTTCTGCAAAAACGCCAGGGAATATGTTCTTTCTCCAGTGAGATTTGCCCCTAACGGAGTCCAAGCGTTAAGGGTGGTGTTTAAGTTAGAGATGGAGCTGAGATGCTTCCTGAATGAATTGCTGTACAGTGGCACCATCAAGTGCATTCCTCTATCTGTATTAGCATTTCAACCGCTGGCCCAGATCAGCCCCCTCCCAACAACAAGAACACATGGGAGGGCCAAGGTTAAGCAGGGAATTCCACTGCCTTGAAACTGCATTCATCCAGTGTGAGTGGGTGGTGGCTCCATGCGATCCCTGGGGAAATTGTATGGCTCTAGAGGTAGCCACAGAATACCAGGGCTTCACCCACCAGGCACTGGCCTCTGTTCTTGTGAGCCAGCATAGCAGGTAATTATATGCCCCCCAGTGCTGTAGTATCTGAGCACCCAATAATCCTTACTGCATTTAGCTTCCAGACACTCCAGAACTAAGGCAATGCTGTTATCCCCATTAGAGATGGGTGTGACGGGGCCCCAGGGTGCAACCTGGACTGTAGGACCACTGACCCCCTTTGTCAACCAACCTGGGGTATCCCTCTCTAAGTGTGATGCTGTTGTTAAGCCACAGACCTCTGGCAGGTACTGCACTTACACAGACATCCACAGGCAGGGACACACCCAACTGGGTTACATGAATGCTTTGCACTCATGAACCAACAATAGAGAGGCTCCAGCCAATTCCCTCCCAGCCTCACACCCCAGAACTGTATTGTCTTGCCCTGGTCAGAAGCCTGACCAGTGTAAGTTCATTACCCAGTCTGCCCCTCCTCTAGAGTGGAGAGGATACACACTAGCTTTTGTAACCTGAACTAAGATTTCCCAAGCACTTCAACCAAAACACACTGTTTTAGGTAAAATATAAAACAGATATATTAACTACAGAAAGATAGATTTTTAAGTGATTATAAGTAGCAGGCATGGAAATCAGAGTTGGTTAATTAAATTAATTCACAGTCTGAGTTCTACAAACTAAATAGGATTTGAATCAAGTAGTGTCTCACCCTGAGAGATGGTACAAATGGGTCACAGATCCTCAATCCACAGGCTGGGACTCTTCCAGCCTGAGACCACCCTCCCCAGTTCAAAGTCTTTGTCATCAGACGTGTTTCCAGATGTTGAGTGGGGGAAAGAGGGGGGAAGAAGGGGAGAGGCCAAGTGATGTTGTCATTTCCCCTCTTTTATACTTTCTTCCAGCTTGCTTGAAAGTTTGTGATATGGAGGCCTGCTCCCATTGGTCAAGCAGTGTCCATTGTCTATTTGCTCTCTCTGAGAAGTCTTCTGGAATGGCTGCTGGGAGAGCGGATTCCTTTTAATGAGCCATCAGCATGTCTGGCTACTCCATTGTTGTTCCTGAAAGGCTGGTTGTGGGTGTTCCCAACCTCACAACATATTTCAGTACCATATACAGCAATGTTTCATAACCTCACGTACAATGATAGCACATACAATACACCAGGATACTAATGTTTAACAAATTAAGACTTTTAAAATGATACCTCACAAGGCATGCATTGTAAAACACACAATTATATGACAGTGGTGAATATGGGGGTTCTAGGCTGTTACTCTGTACCTCAAAGGACCACAATGGGGAGCTTAGGCACAGCCCCAGGATGACTTGGCCAGAATCATCCAGGAAGTCTGTGGTAGAACAGGAACTTGAACCTAGGTTTTGTGAGCACCAGGTTTACAGCCTACCCAGTGGGTCATGCTTCCTGGCCGGAAGTATAGCTCCATCGGGAACCTCACCCCGGCGCAAAGCACCAAACTCAAGGAGATGGTGGAGAGAATAGGCCAGGATCTAAGAATGTGTGTGGGCAGATTCATAGATTCTGGACCATTGTGATCATCTAGCCTCATCTTCTGGATACAGAGGTCATTCCTACATCTAGCCCAATGCCTCGTGGTGCACCTAGAACGTATCTATTAGAGAGAAATGGATGATGGAGAATTTACCCTTGGGAATCTGACCCAATGATTCTTGTTAACCCTCCTTGTTAACAATACAGTCTTATCTCCAGTTTGAGCTGGATGATGCTTTGTTGCCTCAGGCTCTCCTCCCATGGACATGTCATAGGCCGAAGAAACATGTTTTCCACCACTTGCATGGCCCCTATGTCAGATTGGAGGGGCCACATCGCCACCCCCCTGGTATTGTTTCACTTCATCTCATGACTAACACATGCATATTCATAGCACACGTCAGTATGTATTTTAGTAAGAAAGCACTCTGAATGAAATTGCATCCTTTAAAACTAGAGATAATGTATTTCCAAGTTAGAATTTCTTATATTAATCATCTCCTTCAGAGAGATGTGCCATCTAATAGCTGCTGTGCCACATGCATTTTTATTTTAATCATGAAATCAATTTATGAGCAAAATTGCAAAACACACTACAAAATTTTACCCATTATGATGCCATAGAGTCTTCTGATTGTTTGTCTTCAGTATCGAGGAAACCTTACGAGCTGCTTCTTGGATTTGACACACCCCTCCTTACTTCACTCTTCAGCAGCTCATGCTGATACATAAAATGTCTCAAGAAAGTCCTGATTCTTAGGGCCCGATTCTCCTCTTTCATCAAATCTTGAACTTGATGTAGAGCTGCACAGTATTGCCCAGGCTGGGTTCCAGGAAGGCAGGAGTCTCCTAGGATCACCATCCCATGGGAAGATGCAGTGTGATCTCCCCATTCTGGGATGGATTGTACCCCCAGGGGGCACTAGCAGGGACTATAATTGCACCTGGCCCTGACTGGGATGTAGATGAAGGAGGGTCCTGGTGCCATCTCCTCTCATGGGGCCTCACCATGATCTAGCCCTCAGGTTTCACTCCAGCAAACTCCCATTGACTGACTCCTGGACATGGTCTGTTTATACAATGGCGCAAATCAATGCCCAGACCAATATGCTGGGATGTTTGAAATTGGTCCTGTCTCTCCATGGCTGTGCTGGTGTGCATGACAGTACATATGAGAGGGAGAGAGTCATTGCCCCATGAAAAATGTTACTATGAAAATGAAATCTGTCTTTTTAGCCTGGTTCCAGCTCCCCCCATCCTCAAGGTGCACAGCCCCCTGCTCTCTCCATTCAGATTCTGTTTGGAAGCAGAACACTGAATGCAGCTGAATAACATAGTGAGGATGGACCACAGGCCCTGAGAAGAGACAGCATGTACAGTGTGGGCCGGATCCTTAGCTGGTATAAATCATTCCATTGACTGCAATGGAGCTATGCTGCTTTATACATGCTAGTCCTGTGCAAGGAACCATCTCCCCTGACTCAATTATAGCTGAAAAGCTGGGGGAAACTAAGTGTTTGTTTGAATCCATCCTCAGCAGCAGTGTGTCCCTCTCCCTGTGGAAGGGCCTGCTGTGCTCCAGGCATTGTCCTTGGAGCACACTAGCCCTCCATCTCCCCCATTAGATCTCTGATTGGAGGTCCATAGTCCCCATTCCCAGCCCCTGGGGTTTGTCTCATCCCTGCCGTAAGCACTCTGCTGGAGATGAAAGCTCAGCTGGTGTTTGCCATTAGCATTTCTGAGCCAGACTGCCAATTTCACCTGATGTTGTTGCCATTTATTCTGAGCTGAGAATAATTAGGCCATTTCTTAAAATCATGTCTTGGACTGCAAGGAAATAGGAGCTGGGCAGAACACCACCAGGGGGGCATTGTGAGTTACCCGCATTGGGATGTAGCTGCTTCCCTTTCAAAAGCAATCCATGCTCCCAAGCTTCCTTTCCCAAACCCATCAGCTGAATGCTCTCAGAGCTATTAATCCTGTCTGCGTGATTTGCTGCAGCAGGGACCCATGGCCTCAGTAACGTGCCGCCTTTCACATGAAAATGTGACATTTCCATTTGCTTCCTCCTTTCATGCACCTCACGCAGTGCTCTGAATATATTAGAGTTAGAGCAAATCCAGACAAGCATCTTGCATGCTGAAGGAAATGCAAAGCTGGTGACATGAGGTGGATGGAGGGTTGCTGCAAAGGATCATGCTTGGAGCACTGAGACTCCCCTATTTTTTTCTGCTTTACAACCTCCTCCCCAGACCCCTCTAACTCCCAGGCCAGCTGCCACTATACTCTGGGCTCAGAAAGACAAGGTGATCTAAGGTAGATCCCCTCTAACCAGCTTGGATTCCATTATGCTCAGTTAGATTCTCTTAGACAGGCTGTCACAGGCTGTGACTGTCCCCTTAAGGGAGAGCAGGAGGGTCCAGTGCACCTGGACTGATTATCTGCTGCTCAGCTAGTTGTAAGGGGGGGCCCTGGGACTCATAAAGAGGGAGATGGCTGCAGACACTGCAGAGAGCAGCAAGGCTCCTGCAGGGCCCTGACTCAGCTGGGGGAAGACCCCAGCAGGGGAGGCCTGTGGAGAAGGCCAAACTCCAGCCAAGAGGTGCTGGGAGAGCAGGAAGACAGACCCTCATCCCTGAGGGTCAGCTGAAACTGGGATGAACACTTTGTAGATCAGACTTCGTGAAGGATATAGTAAATTGGACTTCAGAAGGGGAAATGTTCTGAATATCTGACCTGCGTGGACTTCTTAAGAGAGCCTGAGTTAAAAGGAAGCTGAGGCAGGCCTTAGCAGAACCACAATTGGCGAGAAGGGGGTGGTATAGAGCAGCCATGCCCTTTGATATCTGCCCACACCTACTCTGCCGACTGCGCAAGGGAGATTGTGTAACTTGCCTGCCAAGGAGCCAGAAGAAGGTGATACTTTAAAGCAGGGTGAGGGTTACTTTAACTTGCAGCTTCATTGGGGTTTGTTCTTCCCAGGAGTGGAATTACAGCAGGGTGGAAGGGGTGCAAGAGTAGGGTTACTATATTTCAGCAAGCAAAAAAGAGGACGGGAGGAGCCCCGCCACTGTCCTGCCCTAGCCCTGCCCCTGCCCCGCCCACTTCCCGCTCCCCCTCAGAACCCTCAACCCTCCCCCCCGCTCCTTGTCCCCTGACTGCCCCCTCCTGGGACCCCTGCCCCTGACTGCCCCCCAAGACTTCACCCCCTACCTAAGCCTCCCTGCCTTTTGTCCCCTGACTGCCCCCTCCTGAGACCCTCCCCCATCCTAACTGGCCACCTAGGACCCTACCCCCTACCTGTGCCCTGACTGCTCCAACCCTTATCCACACCCCCACCCCCAGACAGACCCCTGGGACTCCCATGCCCCCCCCCCCGCCTCTCGACTGCCCCCTCCAGAACCTCCCTGCCCCTTCTCCAACCCCCTGGCTCCCTTGTCGCTGGCCTTCGGTTCGCCTAAGGTCTCTCGGTGAGCTTGCTGAGTCTGAGCCATTCTCCCCGCACGCTGGGCAGCAGCGGGGGAGGAGCTCCAGACTGCCGGAGGCGAATGCAGGGAGGGAGGGAGTGAGCTATGCTGCAGGGGGAGGAGGGGGAAGTGGAAGAGGGACTCTCTCTCGCTATCGGAGCCCCATGTAAGTGGCACCATCCGGCTGCCCTGTTAGCCACACGTGCTCTGCATGGGGGGGGGAGGGAAGTCCGGACATTAACAAATTCCCCCCGGACACTATTTTTAGTTCAAAAATCTGGACATTTCCGGGGGAATCCGGACGAATGGTAACCCTACGCAAGAGGAGAATCGGGCCTTTGTGTGTAAAGTACAGCAGTTTAGGCCTGGTCTACACTAGGAAATTAGGTTGATTATAAATGTGTTGCTCAGGGCTGTGAAAATCCACCCCTCCTGATCCCTGGTGTAGAGAGCACTAGGTTGATGGGGAAAATTCTCCTGTCAACCTGGCTACGGCCTCTTGGGAAGGTGAATTACCTATGCCAATGGGAGAATCCCTTCCGTTGGCGTAGGTAGTGTCCGCACTGCAGCACCGCAACAGAGTGGGCGTAAGTACACCTCTATCTCAATATAACGCTGTCCTCGGGAGCCAAAAAATCTTACCACATAATAGGTGAAACTGCGTTATATCGAACTTGCTTTAATCCACCGGAGTGCACAACCCCGCCCCCCCCCGGAGCACTGCTTTACCGAGTTATATCCGAATTCGTGTTATATCGGGTCGCGTTATATCGAGGTAGAGGTGTAGGTCTAAGGGAGTATAATTGTGGCCTGATTTTTCCCCTCACTCCAGTTCTACACCACTGTAGCTCCATTGACTTCAGTGGTGTTACTCCTGATGTATATCAGTGTATGTGAGAGGAGACTCAGGCCTTGTCTATGTTAGCACAGCGTATGTGTGTGTGCTAAATTTCACAGGTTTACAGATCCCCTCTGAATTTCTAATTCCCACTAGGCACCACTTTGGGTATCTAAATACCTTTGTAAAACTGGCCCAACACCTTTATAGACATTAGCCAGTTTATTAGACATATGTGATGTGTCTACACTGTGGCTGCGAAGTGTGACTCCCCGCATGGGTAGACAGACTTGTGCTAGCTCTGCTTCAGTGACCATGCTAAAATAGCAGTGTGGATATTGCTGCATGGACAGTGGTTTGAGCTAGCTGCTTGATTCCAACCCCACTTGATCGTCTGGATGGCTAGCCCATGCTGCAACATCCACACTGCTGTTTTTGGTGTGCTAGCTTAAGCAGAGCTAGCATGAATTTGTCTCCCTGCCCTGGGAAATACACCCCAGCTGCAGTGTAGACATATCTCTGGAGTCCTGCATCATAGCCACCATCCTTCAGTGGAGCTATGCTGGTTTATTTGAACTGAGAAACTAATAGGACAAATCAAAGTAAAAAATCAGAGCGGATTCTACACTCAACCCGGCGGGAATCAGGAGTAACTTGATGACACCAAGTGAGATATATCCATATGAAACTGACAAGAGAGGAGAGTCAAACTCAGCATTTTGTCCATCTTACTAGCGTCATTGTAGAATGAGCATCTCTCAGGAGTTAACAACCACATTTGTAACTACCTAGTGCTCTGTTTTTAAGATTATTTTACTTTAAGAATATCACCCTTAATTTTGAATTTTATGGCTCTGGTCAGATTGAGTTGAAACTTGACCATCCTCTGATTAGAGGGGTTATTTTTTTGCATTTCCTTTCTTTTCATTTGTTTAAATTTGTATTTCTCAAAGATCAAAGGAATTCCCCCATGTACCCATTAGAAGACTCTTAACTAGCTCCTGGCATTCCAGTGAATGACCCCGTTCCATAACCAGTTATTGCGGGATTCTTAAAAAAGTCTGTTATTCAGCAGATTGCCCATAATGGTTTCCCTTTAATGCAAACCCATACTTTGATTCATGTCAGGCCATCGACCGGATCATGATGATGATGATATATTTGGTTCTGTGCAGATTTAAAAAGCTGTGACAAATAACTGTGCAGAACAGGGGTTTTAAAGATTAACAACTCAGCCGTTCAAAAAAAAATGCCCAAATTGTTTGATGGGCTAATAATCTGGACTTCAGCAGAAAACCATGACCCAAAATAACTTGTGGCCAATTCCAGCAAAGTTACAATGGAGTTGGACAGGTGGGGGAGAATAAGTGGGAGGAATTTGTGACATTCTATACCTTAGGGGAGCGTGCTGTAACCCCCATATTCCTCATTTTCATATAATCATGATCTTACCTTACAATGCATGCTTTATATGTATCAGGGGAAAGGTTATGATCTGCTGAAAGTCATTTCTCTATCCATATATGTACATCATTAATGCATATGAAGTTATGAGAATTGTGTTGGATGGTGGTCACTAAAACATGCTGTAAATTGGGGAATCAGCCAGATATTAGCTCCTCAGAGGCAACAGCAAGGAAAGTAACCAATGCCTGGGTGGAGTGTCAAACAACCGATCAACAGCCATTGTCCAGCAAGGGAACTACAATGCAATGACTCACCTGCATGAGGCACCACCAGGGGAAGTGCTCAACTTTGCTGGGAGAGACTCAGCAATGCCACCAGACATGCCTGGATTTGTGCTCCCCAAGCACATAGACTGAGAGTATAAAACAGACAGAGTGGACAGATACTGGGTCCTTCTTCTGCCCCCACCTTAACTGCAAGCAACCAAGACACTGAGAAGAAGACAAGACTCCAATAGGGGAGATTGGCCCAGGTTTAAGGAACAAACCTGTATATTAAGGACTGCAATATCCAGTGGGGTGAGAAAAACTGCTTAATGTAGATGTTGCCCAGTCTAATAGGGTTGAGAGTTTAGATTGCATGATTTTATTTTATTTTGGTAACCACTCTGACTTTTTGCCTATCACTTAAAAATCTATCTTTGTAGTTAATAAATGTGTTTGTTTATTCTACCTGAAGCAGTGCGTTTGGTTTAAAGCGTGTCAGAAACTCCTCTTGGGATAACAAGCCTGGTACATATCAATTTCTTTGTTAAATTGACAAACTTGTATAAGCTTGCAGCGTCCAGCGGGCATAACTGGACACTGCAAGATGGAGGTTCCTAGAGTTGTGTCTGGAACCGGAGATATTTGCTAGTGTCATTCGGTTGTACAATCCAAGGAGCAGCTTACATGTCAGAGGCTGTGCGTGAACAGCCCAGGAGTGGGTGTTCTCACAGCAGAGCAGGGTAAGGCTGGCTCCCAGAGTAATTTAGGGAACTGGGGCAAAAATCTGTCTGGGGATTGGTCTGCTTTGAGCAGGAAGTTGGACTAGCTAACCCAGGGCCGCCCAGAGGATTCAGAGGGGTCTGGGGCAAAGCAGGGGAGCTGTGGTGCTTGTACTCACCCGGTGGCAGTGCGGGTCTTTGGTGGCATTTCAGCGGTGGGAGGCCCTTCAGTCACTCTGCCTCTTCGGCAGCACTGAAGGGACCCCCACCGCCGAAGACCTGGACTGCCACCAGGCCAGGGCTCGTGGGGCCCCTGTGAGGGCCGGGGCAAATTGCCCCACATACCCTCCCCCCCCCGGGCGGCCCTGAGCTTAACCTCCTGAGGTCCCTTCCAACCCTGAGATTCTATGTTCTTATCTCACATCATACTGCATTTTCTGTTAAATCCTCTCTTGTGCAGCTGATCGCATGCACACTCCCATTGGGCCAAGTTCTGCTCTGTTACCATGGTGTAAATCCAACACAACACACTGACTGTAGAAGCGCTTCAGTCCTTTTGCTGGCCATATCACACTGTAAGTTTGTATCAAATGTGCTGTCCATTCTCCTCCCCACAGCCTTGTCCATTCTGGCATTTTTGTTAAAATTTCCTGCTGTGGGCCCATCCCCCCAGTGCAGAGTCACAGATGTTGGGGGCTCCTGCCTTGAATGGGGTAAGATCACAGAAGGCCAGATCTTTGGGTCTGGGTTTGTAAGCTGCCAGGATGTGGGCGCCTGCCTAGTGGACCTTGTCTGGTGGTTGTGGTGGCAGTTCAGGGTAGTGGTGAGCTTAGATCCAGGAATCAGGCAACAGACTGCGGGTGAAGCCAGAGTCAGAGTGGAGGAGCCAAGCCAAAGGTCAAAACCAGAGCCAGGAGCAGGCCAGGGAGGCAAGACCAGACTGGAGTGGACAGGAGTCAAGGCTAGAATGGGGCTGGAACAAGGGCTGGAGGCAGTAGCAGGGTAAGCATAGCTGTGGGCATGGTATGCGTTGAGTGGCTGCTGTGCTGCTGCAAGGCTCAAGAAGCAGCCCACAAACTCTCCTGTCCATGCAGGAAGTATTGTAGTTTGGAGAAGGCTCATTGGGCCCGGCTGAGCTTGCTGGGTTGCTTAGCAAGCAGGCTGAGAGATAGCTGTGCTCCTGACATGGGTAAATTCCCTTGTCATCATATAGCTCTGCCAGTGGACCTCACTCCTGCCTTTCAGTCCCACTGCTATTCCAGTCCTGCCTCCAGCCCCATCCCTAGGTCTGCTGATCACCTCAATCCTGACCTGCAGCTCCTGTTATTGGAACAGGGCCACGTGGAGTGGGTGAGCAGCAGCTCAGGCTGCTCTGACCCTCCATAGCAGCTAGGTAGTGGTTTCACTTCCACTTATTGACCTGGGGAGAAGGATCCGGCTCAGTCATGGTGGGAATTCCCAGCAGGCTTCTCAGTTACTCACGCTGTGGTTTGGGTGAGTTACCTAAAGTCCAATGCCTGGGTTCTTTCCACCATTTGTGGAGCAGGCTTGCAAAGCGAGATGAGTCTGACATTTCACCTGGTCTACCAGATGATGGACTAGAGTGAATTCCATAGCTCAGGGCCTTCCCCTTCCCACCCCAGAGTGTTCAAAGCTGGCCCCCCTCAACCGCAGCACTCCTATAGAAGGTAGCTATGGCAGAGGCTTGAAGAGCTGCAAATAGAATAGCATAGCCCCACTCCTGCAATGTGGGCTCTGCCCACAAACCCTTTTACCTGGAGGGACAGGCATCCTCTGGTGTGTGAGGTCTGCTCTCTTCTATAAGCCCAAAGCTTATACAGTCCAGGTCACCCGCCCTGTGCTCTCTGCTCTTACCACCTACATTGCCACATTCACAGAGCTTAGTGAATGATAGGGAATTGGCTTAGTCATGTACCACTGCTTTCTACTGGATGCAATCGGAACTGCTTGACTGTCTGTAATGAGCCCTTTATTGCCAACAATTAAAGGCAATCCCTACTTCAAGGGCTATTGGAGCAGGAGGGCCTGGGTTCTATCCACTTGGCTACCTCAAAGCTCCAAGTAGCCACTGTTTCCAGTGTAGTGACACTGGCCACCAATTTGTTACTCCCTCTTTCTACTAACCCTGATTAATTTTCTTTTATTTGCTTAATGTGAATTCTAAGCATCATTAGCCTAGAGAGAAAGAGAGAGTTGAGCTCTGCAGATTCACACAACCGGACTGAGAGTTAGCAAGAGAGTTTGTCATCCAAACATTTATTTTTACCTGGTCTGACAAAAAAACCAAACAAATGACCAACACAAACCAAAACAAACAGCCCCCAAACGAGCATCCTCTCCAATGGCAAATGGAGCTGCCTATTGATTTGCAGCAGGGCTAAAAATAACTTTAAACTCTTCATCCAGAGCTGTGAAAAATATTCTATTGCTAGGAGACCATGGTTACCGGGAGACAGACATTGCTAGGCTACACTGGTTGCCTTGGTGACAG
Organism: Trachemys scripta elegans; assembly: GCF_013100865.1. Taxonomy (NCBI): domain Eukaryota; kingdom Metazoa; phylum Chordata; order Testudines; family Emydidae; genus Trachemys; species Trachemys scripta. Next base: position 39,188,756 of record NC_048307.1, read on the forward strand.
CTGGGGGCCTGAGTCATCTGCAGTGCAGTCTATCTTTGGCAAAGGCTGGTCAAATAGTGATGGGGTTCCAGCTGACAGCTCAGCTCCATGTTCTGTTGATATTTGTTGCTGGTTGAGAAGCGGGAGGGAGCTCCAGGGAGAATAAGTACAAATAAATGGACCAAATAAAGCAGTTGTTAAGGAGAGAAATGAGGTTGCTTTTGCTTTCAAATGCTCCAAGCATGCTTATGACTGCTGGGATGAGAGTATTGCAAGGGTCAATTAAATGCCAGTAATTATAAAGTAGATTTGTGTGTCCTCCAAGATCCAAGCACATTGACTGAGAGGAAGAGACCCACCCATTCGCTGGCATGTTAAATCCTCTTCCTTCCCTCTCCCACTCTGGGATTACAGCTGTAGTAGATGTAGTACCTAGACAGACAGCTAGCCCTAATGTCACTATTACAGGACCCAGTCAGGATTTGGCCTACAGGATCAGTTCTGCATAAGTCAATGGGATCATTACCACTGACTTTGGGAGAAGGATGAAGCCCTAAATGAGCTGCTGTGCTGCATTTGAAGCTGCGCAGGGGGATTGAAATCTCCATTATTATGCATTAGTCCTGAAAGTGACTTAATTTAGCAGTAGATAGAAATTACCCATGCTCACTCAGACCTTAGCAGGGCTCCCTCCTGAAGTGAACAATCCAGTCTCTGCCTCAGATTTGCTGGCCTCGCTCAGCAGATTTTCAGGGCTCTACACACCATGCCCCAACTCACTGGCGATGTTGGTGGGCCTTGAGAGGAAAGGGGGCTTTATGGTTAAGGTAAAGTAAGGGGCTGGCAGGCACTGGGAGATCAGGGTTCTAATCCTGGCACTGTGTGACAGGCAGGTAAATCACTTCCCTTTGCTGTGCCTCAGTTCCCCTATCTGCAAAGTGGTAATAATGCTATTGCACTATCTCAGAGGGGCTTGTAAAGGTGAGTTCAAAATCACAGCAAAGAACAGTAACTTGTGGCCTTTTTTATTTGCTTCTTTATGATATATGAAGAAAGGGCCTTATTCTCCTTTCACTTACACCATGTATATCTCCACTATGAGCTCAGACTCTGGGCTTGCGGTGTCCCTGCAGCAGTGGGACATGTCCTGTCCTACAGCCCTCGCCATGTGGTCTCTTCTACAGTGCACTCTCATCGGCCAAGGTGAGGAGACTTGGCTGCAAGAAATCAGGGGTGGGATTTCCTGCCAGATCTCTAAACCAACCAAGACTATGGAGGGGTGAGGAGGCCAGCTCCTCCTCTCTGCCCATCAGGGCTCTGGGAGCTGGCCTTCACAGCACTGCTGTTGATCTGTGGAGTCAGAGAATGCCTCCAGCAACACAGAAATCCCACCACCGCCTTAGAGCGCTATCCTGGAGGGAAGAGTGCTGCCAACTGGTTCATCATCACTGCTCTTGCTCCTCTAAGCTGCCTCAAGTGAGCAGCGAAGGTAGTGGAGCCTGTTTATTTTGTGCTGCAAACCGCTAGGTGGTAGGGCATTACTTGGTGATCAGAATAGAAGAAGGACTGTAGAAGAGCAAGATCTCAAAATACTCTTGGAGCCCAATCCAACTCTCTTTTCATTGACTTCAGTGCAGGCTGGATGCGCCATTGCTAATTAGCAAACACAATTATTATCACCAGTTAAGTTAGAAATGCCTATAGTTGAGGTTGCCTGACTTTCCATTGTAAGACCCTGTTTTCATTTGCTTATCACTTTGCCAAACTAACTGTTCAGGATGAAATTTTCCATGCCAGTTATTGGCCTCAAGTTGAATTGGTTTGGAAAGTTTCAGCAAGTTTGGACATTGGTCTAGCCATGTCCAAGAACAAGATTAGGAAAAAATTGATTGTGTTACCAAAGTTACAAATCGTAAGAATTTTTTAAAGAAGCTTTAGTGCTTCCGTGCTGTGGAGCAGGGAATTGACATCTGGTAGGAGGCTGCTGTGGAAAAAGGAGTTTGTGATTGTGTAATTAAAGACTATCATAATCCATATGAGCAAGGTGGGATGAATTAAAGTTACACAAGCAACCTTAGTTCTGGCATTTCCTAACTTTTGAGGGCTTGACTTTGCAACCTTAATGTTCTTTTAATGCAGGTTTCGAGAGAGAGAGAGAGAGAGAGTGTGTGTGTCTGGGGGGGGGGGGGGTAAATGGCTTTCTCTTTGATGGATTTGGAAGTTCACTCAAGTGTATGATTCCCCTTTTAAAGACTAGTGAATTTGCAAACTCTTCAGTCATCCTCATCTGATGATGATGATACACCTTGTCCATAGCAGAGATTACATCATACTGACCTCATGCAAAGTGATGCAGCTTGGAAGTACTCAGTGCATTACAGGGCTCCTGAGACCGTGCTAGCATAAAACTGGCAGTGTCATTTTTTGATGCTAACTAGCTAAAGCAAAGGAAGAAAGGCTAATACCTTGGGATAACCAGTGACACGATCCAGTCAGATGCACCATAAATGTTGTGTATTAACTGTTTCCACTGCAGAAGCTGAGAGGAGATGAAATGGAGATGATGATAAATCCTGGGCTGTCCCAGGTTGGGAGAGATGATGGAGCCTGATATAATTAAAAAGGGTTATGAAGATCTGTAACTCTGTATGACGTGGAGGAACTCACAGCCTCCTTCAGCCCCTTCCCTCCTCTCTCTCATCAGGAACATGGACTTGATTCTGATCACGACTGGGGCAGATGCATCCCAACACTGGTCAGAGACTCAGAGGAAGTAGTTTTGCTTCCCCTTATATGAGGACTGCTCAAGCTCAGGGAGCCTGAGGACTGCACTGACTTGCACTCCTTGCTGCCATAGCACTGATGGGGCTTGCAAGAGCAGAGATTCATCAGGGCACAGGACTGTCCCTGCCATACCTCTCCCCTTTTCCAGCCAGTCCCTAACACTCTGCCATCCTGGAGTGCCCCCTGCACCAGGGGATCCTGAGGAGGTAGTATAAAGCTGGCTCAGTGCCTAGCAAAGACCCCCTATACCAGCCTGGGGGCTGCCTGCTGTGCCAATGCAGCTGGGGCTAAGGAGCTGGGCAGGGATGGTGTCCCTAGCTTCTGTTTGCCAGAAGCTAGAAATGGGCAACAGGGGATGGATCACTTGATGATTAACTGTTCTGGTTTTTCCCTCTGAAGCACTTGGCATTGATCACTGTTGGAAGACAGTATATTGGGCTAGATGGACCTTTGGTCTGATCCAGTATGGCCGTTCTTATGCAGGGCAATACTGAATCTGGCCCATTCACTTTGCTGCAGTTACTCCAGATTTACACCAGTGGGGGTGGAAGCAGAATCTGCCCCCAGGGAGTGATTTCTCTTCTTTCCTCCTGCAAATTGTTCATTTCATGCATCCTTCATTGTTGTCCAGAAGGGGGTTCTGTCTGGGCTGATGAGGAGCTTCAGGCAAGTTTCCAGGCCTCATTGACTTCTATTCTCCCTTCTGCCCATTTGCACTCTTCGCTGGCTTGGAAGAAACTTTGGGCCATACGAAACACTGGGGCTTGAAGGATTAGAAAGAGTGAGGGGAATGAATCTGAGTAAGTGATGTCCATTTCCAGGATGCAAAGGTGAATACTCACAGGACAGCTGGGCCTAGCTGGCTGAGAAAGGAATAGCAGCACTGATATATATGAATGGAGGATATCCAGAAGGATTAAGAAAGACAGGAACAAAAGCACTGTGCTGCTCAGAAGCATTTAAAAAACTATGGCTCCCAACATTTCAGGGAGTTTTGCATGGGCTCAAGGGTCCATCCATACAGAGCTCCTTATAGGATTGTATCCTATGCAGAGGAATCACTTCACTCACCACTGAAATGCAGCCACTTCTAGTGTGGACGCAGCAGCTGTTCAGCAACGCACAGCAGCACTGCACAACAGTTGAAGGCAAGGAGTGAAGACCGTGCATCCACCTGAAACTTCAGGGTAGAATTTAGGGAGCAGAATGTAATTACCCTGATTTCAAATTGGACACTGGACAGCATTTGAACAAAGTGCAGTGGAATGGAATCTGTAATAGTCACAGAGGGATGAGGAGCTCATAAGAGATGGCACCTCTAACTCTACAGAGCTGCCTAATGTCCTGGATACCTCAAGATTACTGCTCGCACAGCAGGTGGCTTTCCCTGAGGCCTGACCTTTGTGGCCATTAGAGCACTGTGCCTCCTACACCTTCACCTTTAAAAGATTGGTGTGTGTTGATTCCAACACTACTGATAAAGACTTTTTTCCAAAGGAGAGACAGATGATGTTCTCTGGAGCTAAGGGGGAAATCTTGTCCTTTGGAATCCAATGGGAGTTTTGCAGCTGGCATAATTTATACCGGGATTTTTGCGCAGGGTGACTGAAATAGAGTTATTTCATGGAAGTGGGGTTTGCAATGATCTCTTATCCCTACCTCCTAGAATATTTTGACTGACTTTGTAAGTGCATTATTTATCACTGGATAATAGTGATACAGGTTGGAACAATTGGCAAACTCTGCCCACAGCTGCAATGGCGCCCTTATCCTGTTTTTGGATCCATGTGTATGGACCCTTGCACCTCTGTGGGGCCCTGTTGACTTCACTGGGACATTGTCTGCATGAATCTGATTGTAGGATCAGGACTGTAGATGCCGTGCAAAGGAATGGTCTGATTTTACCCACTGTGGGCAATCTCATTGGCTTCAGCACTGTGCCCACTAATGTTTGTGGGACAGGACCCTAGAGCTGTGTTGTACACACCACTCACACCAGAGAATTAGACAGTAAGGATGAAATTCAGTGCTCAGCTGCACTAATGCAACTCTGCTGAGCCAGCTGCTGATCTCCGTGTTCTTTGTTTTTATGTTCTGTGTTTTTGTACCTGACATCAGTAGAGCTCTTCTGGATTTACACCTGGATTTACACTTGAGATTGAATCCCGAGGGTTCCCGAATGCTCGCACCAGAGTTCAGACATAGTCCTAGCCGGTATTTCCCCTTGTTCTTGTCATGTATATCAATAAAACAGGACCAAGTGGTTTCATAGCCCTAAGCTCTCTTGGTAAGGTGGGAGGTAATTTTCTGTGAATTGGCTGGTCACTCAGACCAGCATTGCATCTTGCAATATTACGAGGCCTTTTAGCTCTTCTCCAGTTCTCGACAGTTAATCTATTTACAATCATGCTGGATTTCCGTTAGAACCTCTTGTGTGGCTCATTAACATTTCATAGGTCTTCCTTTTAATGGGGATGCATCACATATACTAAATATTGCTACAGTGGAATTGTTTGCATTTCAAATGGCCTATTCAATTGCCTATCGCGGGCCAGCTTGCAAAGCTGACCTGCTTCCACATGTCTAAATTAATTTTTTTTTTTAAATTAATGGAGATATCCCATCTCTTAGAACTGGAAGGGACCTTGAAAGGTCATCGAGTCCAGCCCCCTGCCTTCACTTAGCAGGACCAAGATGTCTGTTTCATCTGGCTCTGTGCCAACAGGCTGGAGCCTTCTCAGGTAGGGAAAGTTGGTTAAGGGAAGAAATCTGAGGCCTTAGGTAGCGTGGGATCTGTGCTGCATGTATGTTCCCCTGATATAGACACATCCCTGCATCACAGTGACCAGTTGTTATTTAATTACAGGCATTTCTGTGGTGGTCCTCACTGTAATGTCTAAGCACTTCACAGGAATGAGTGACTGAATCTCCACAATGTCCCTGCCACATAGGGCAGTATTATTCTCCCTTCTGTGTCCCTACAGCTGGGAAAGCTGAGGCACTAAAAAGTTAAATAACGTGTTCAAGCTCATAGCTTGTGCCAGCACTGTGACTGGAACCCAGATCTCTTCAGTCTCAGTCTGCTGCCTTAATCACAAAAGCAAACCAATGTCCTCTCTTGCTGAGCATAGACCCAAACTGCCTTTTGAGACTGCTTAAGGCCAATCAGCCAGTAGGTTTCACTGTGGAGGAACACAAGGCTGATCCTTGGATGAACGTCAGCAATTCTTCTTCTCAGTTCAGTCGTCTCTGAAAAGAAAGACAGAGAGTTTGGTTTTCCTCCTTGGCCTGCCCCCGTGAGGTGCTGAGTATTGCCTGCAATAACATGTGGGTGCTCAGCACCTCTCAAGCTGAGCAAATAGTCACATGCCTGCAGCCAGATCAATGTTGGTGCAGCTGCACAAGTAGCAGAGAACAGAGGCCAGGATTTCACATCAATCATGCTGATCGGCAAGACATGGTGCTGTCTTTGGGACATCAGAACTGCCCTACAGCCACCGTTAGAATGATTTGCCCTTGCCATCCTGTGTGGTTTCTTCGCCACCTCCCCAGCCTCGGGGTTTAAGGTAGGATAGTGGTTTCCTTTGTGGGATTGTCAGGGAAGTGAGCAGTTTTGCAGCAATGATGCAGTGAACATAAACAAGAGGCAAATCTATGCTCTGCCAGGTGTGTAAAACCTGAGTCGGGAAGCAGAAAAGTGGTGCTTCTGTAGTGCTACTGCTCCACTGTGGTTCAGACTCTGGACACTGAGGGCTGTGTCTGTGTATCTGTGTTTCAGGGCTGCATGCTGTTTTCCCCTGGGGTGCTCCTCTGGAAATCTGTTGCACCTCCCCTATTGTATTTCCCTTTGAGGAAGATTTAGATCAGATCCTTTAACCAGGTCACTTTCTTTCCTGCCTCAGGCTTTGTGTGTTACCAGGACAGTGTCCCTACCTCAGCCCCAAAACTGGCATGCCAGGACCAGGAACTGAACTTGGCTCTCCCACTTTGCTGCTGAAGTATGACCACTAGGCTGACTATGTGTCTGTGTGCGTCTATGGGCCCAATCTTGCAGACTCTGACTTGCGTGCTTAGTTCAACATGTGGGAGTTGGCGCTACATGCAGGAGGAAAGGTTTGCAGGATTGGGATCTGCGTTCCTTATGGGTCCGTGTTAACGTGTGTTTGTGTTTGGGTGTTCCTGTACGTTTATGTGTGTACAAAAAGCGCTGGTTCTGAATGGTGCAGAAATCTGGTAGGAGCAGCTGTTTCCATGAGACTACAGCCAAGATGATAGAAATCTCTGCAGGTGAGCTAACCTAGTGAGATCTCCATCAGACAAGAGGCTGGAAACTGCCAACACCAATTGCTTTTATTATGATTAGTGTATCGCCTATAGGCCCCAACCAAGATCAGGACCCCATTGTGCTAGGCACTGTACAGACACACCTAGTAAGAGAGAGTCCCTGCCCCAAACAACTGACAGCCTAAATAGAAAAGACAGACAAAGTGTGGGAGGGGAAATTGAGGCACAAGCAGGTGAAATGACTTGCCCAAGGTCACCAGCAAGTCAGCGGCAGATCTGGGTTACTCTCGAGAGATCATTTCTGCCATTCAGGGCCAAAATCTGCAGCTTGTGGGAGTTCATGGCTACCATCCTGAACTTTGCTTTAACCTCAGGCCTGAAACCTGAACCCCAGCTAGCCTGATCCTGATTTGAACAGCAACTCCAAAGCCCCTCTTCAGAGGGTGAAGGGGCATTTGTCTGCCTGTATCACAAACCTTGTTTGCCTCAGTTATGGTGACTTGCATGCTTCTGTGTATGGGTGTGGTCTCTGGGCCAGTGCCTCCAGTCAGTGAACATTGGCATAATCCCATTGGCTTCAATGGAGAGTCCTCAATTTACACTAGCTGAGGATCTGACCCCCTCTCTGGATTTTTCCAGGCAGTTGTGTTTGTGTGATCTAAATGTGGAACTCATTCCTGATGCAGGGATGGAGTGCAAACAATCAGCACAATGGGCTGAATGCATCCTGACCCTAGTGTGTCTCCAGCTGCATCTGGGATGACCTTGGCCCACTGTGACCACACTTCCTGCAGGAGCAGAATCTGTGGAGCCCTGGGAGCTTGCTGTGTCTATCTCCAGGAAGCCTCCCAGGTCTGCAAGGGCCCGTTGCACTGGAAAGTATGGTACCAGGGAAACAAGGTCATCTTCAAGCAAAGCAAAGTAGAGAGAGAGGGGGACAGAAACAGGGAATGGAGAGGCTGGGGGGACTGTATAGACAGAGAGAGTAAGTGGGGGGGGGTGAGTGAGAGAGAGGGATGTTTCTATTTTAAGACCTCTGGTCTATTCTCCACCCCTCCCCCACACAACACATTACATGCCTGCCAGATTGAGAAACCTGACCTGCCTTTTAAATAATCAAGAAGGGAGCAAGGCAGCCAGGCCTCTGCAGGGCTGGGGAAGGCGCGGGAGGCTGGTTTCAGTGGCAGCTGGGGTGGGGAACCTTTAATGAGTGACCCTGGCTTGAGTGTGAGGGGGGTTGCCCCCATGCTTGCTGACCGTTCCCTTCCCCCGAGTTTAGTAGGGACACTGGCTGAGTGGCACGTATGCCCATGAACGCTTGTGGGGTGAGGGAGTTGCCATGCTCAGAGTGTTAAGGGACAGCTAGTGGGGTTCGGAGCTCCAGCTGTGGCCTTGCTAATCCTCTGAGTCTGGGGAAGTTTTCTGTCCCTTGGGCAACAGATCAGGAGAGTGGTCCATGAAGGCCCCCAGCCTATGAGCACAGACGACCACTGGAGCATGTGGGAGTGAGGGCATTTGCTTCCCTTCCCAATGCCCGGGGTAGGAATTCAGCTGGTTCTCCCATCTGCCTGACTTGAAAGCTTATCTGTAGCTGGACCCGGATGGCCTGAAAAGCTAGCTAGCAGGTGTGTTACTCAGCCTGATGGTCATACCCACTGGCTGGGTGGCAGGAATGTGGATCGAGGGTGAAAGGCACAGCTGGGCACGTCATGCCAATGACAACCCAGAAGGACTCATCGGGAGCACCAATATCTCATACATTTCATGTGAGTCACAACAGCTCAGCTACTCGCCACTAACCCTGCTATGTACGGGAGCTCGTGACAAGCTGCCTGTTTCATTACCCGGGGAAGGGTTACATTGAAACCACAGTGCTGGTGCCCCGAAAGGAAAGAGGGGAGTACCAGGTGCTTTGAGTCCAAAACCAAATATTCAGAGTTAAAATATCTATCTATCTATCTATCTATCTATCACCTTAGTTTTCTCCTATCTAGCTGTTTTGTCTTTTTGCAAATGCAAGTCCGTATGATTGACCTCAAGAGGGCAATAAAGGAAGTGGGGGGGAAGCCAATAAAAATCCTAATCCTGGATGTTTCCCTCAGTGAATGGTTGTAATCTCTGAGGCTCCTAGCTGGGGCGGGGGGGGGGGGGGGGGGGGGGGAGAGAAGGAGGGAGACTAGCCAGCCTGCAGTCATGCATTAATGATAATAATGGCTGTGTCTCTTTAACTGGGTTTGGTCTACGACACTCTGTGTGTGTGTGTGTGTGTGTGTGTGTGCACGCATGCCAGCGAGTGCGTGTGAGACAGCTTGCATCTTTCAGATCGTGCTCTCTGGATACCAGCTCCGGGTTTGTTGGGGAGGAGGGGAAGTGTATTTCAGTCCCCTGAGATTGCTGTCTTGCTTGCTTGCTTTTTTTTTTTTGGTGGGACAAATTCTCTCCCACCCTTATTTTGCAAAACATCAGAGTGGCGGATTCTTCTCTGAAAGACTTGATCTAACGACGCTGTGTGGGAGGATCTAGCTCCCCGGTCCTGTGTCTGACCCCGGCTGGGGGCTGGTGTAGATCAGAGTGGGTGATTTGTTCTGTTTCTTCTCCTGATGCTGTTCTGCACATGAAAGGAGGAGCAGCTCCCGAGGAGGCATGGCATGAGCTGGAAGCAGCCGCTGGAGGTAAGGGCTGTATCTCGCTGCAGATCCTTTGGCACACAAAGCTCCCTATGTCAGTTTGTATTGATGTCCCTAGGAAAACATCCCACCCAGAGGGATGCGGCTCGGTGCTACAATGAGAAACAGGGAAGATACAATTATAGCCTTCCTTGATGATCATTGCCTCATAGAGCTTGGGTTCTATAATGGCAGGCAAGCATCACCTTTCTAGTAGAACTAGGCTCCATTCATTTCCATCCAATACACTGCTCTTTGCTGTGCCCCGTGCTGCTTCTCTGACTGGCTGGGGGAAATGCTTTGGTGTCAGCCTCTTTTTTCTCTGCATTGAATAGAAATGGTGGAAGCTGAATTCCCAGATGCCAGTGGTTTGCGGTTGATTTATTTATTTATTTGTTCACTCCATAGACCTGAGGCCGATGCTGTGATTCGTGTGGTTGGCAATGTGCTGAATGCTTCACTTTCTCAGCCCCCCGAGACCATTTGGGTTAGCATCCTTTGGGGTGGAGTAGATGGCTGGGCCAGTGGCTCAGAGCATGCTAGTGGGCATTCCCAGCTGAGGGGGTTTCTCTTGCTCCTCAGCACTGTTCAGGATCATTGTCCATTGTGCTGTTCCCTTCGGCCATGCTCTGGCTGTGAATTGCTCAAGCCAGTGAACCAGAGAGAGTGGCAGCGAATCAACCTCCTGGCTGGCTGTTATGGACCCCACTACCTCACCCTGCCCACTGGTGTCAGGGAGGAGGTGTGGGAGGTGTTATGGCCAAAGAGAAATCTGGGCCCAGAGGGAAGGCTGGGGCATTGCTGCTGGCTTTAGGCTGGAGGCCGGCTGGCTTGTGTGACTCCTGTAGGTGGAACGGGCTGTCAGGCCATAGAAATTTTAGGAAGTCTGTGCAGCTGGCCCATTGAAGCACCAGAAAGTTTTGATTGTGGGGAGGGGGCGCTGGAACAAACTCTGCGGAGGAGTGTAAGAGCAGAGAGATTGCTCAGGGACTCAGCCCCCTGCCTGGCTGTCGCACACTGAGTCAGAGGCTCGTCAGAGGCAGCATGGGAAGATGGAACCTTTCATAGAATATGAGGTTGGAAGGGACATCAGGAGGTCATCTAGTCAACCCCCTGCTCAAAGCAGGACCAATTCCCAACTAAATCATCCCAGCCAGGGCTTTATCAAGCCTGACCTTAAAAACCTCCAAGGAAGGAGATTCCACCACCTCCCTAGGTAACCCATTCCAGTGCTTCACCACCCTCCTACTGAAAAAGTTTTTCCTAATATCCAACCTAAACCTCCCCCACTGCAACTTGAGACCATTACTCCTTGTTCTGTCATTTGGTACCACTGAGAACAGTCTAGATCCATACTCTTTGGAACCCCCTTTCAGGTAGTTGAAAGCAGCTATCAAATCCCCCCTCATTCTTCTCTTCTGCAGACTAAACAATCCCAGTTCCCTCAGCCTCTCCTCATAAGCTCCAGCCCCCTAATCATTTTTGTTGCCTTCCGCTGGACTCTTTCCAATTTTTCCACATCCTTCTTGTAGTGTAGGGCCCAAAACTGGACACAGTACTCCAGATGAGGCCTCACCAATGTCGAATAGAGGGGAATGATCACGTCCCTCGATCTGCTTGCAATGCCCCTACTTATACAAATGCCGTTAGCCTTCTTGGCTGCAGCAGGAGCTTTTGTGCCACTGGCCTGGGCATAACTTTTCACACTGAAAGGGTAGTGGAGAGAGAGAGAGAAAGACATAAGAACGGCCATATTGAATCAGACCAAAGGTCCATCTAGCCCAGTATCCTGTCTTCCGACAGTGGCCAATGCCAGGTGATTCAGAGGGAATGAACACAACAGCTAATCATCAAGTGATCCATCCCCTGTTGCCCATTCCCAGCGTCTGGCCAACAGAGGATCCTGGCTAATAGCCATTGATGGACATATCCTCCATGAATTTATTTAGTTCTTTTTTGAACCCTGTTATAGTCTTAGCCTTCACAACATCCTTTGGCAAAGAGTTCCACAGGTTGACTTTCATCCCCACGGCTCAAAGCCTGAGCCAGCCTTTCTTACTAATTCATCTCTGGACCCTTCCTGTGAGTGCAGGTGGTTACTGCAGATTCATCCCATTCAAGGTGCTGGGTTTAACCCCCACAGGTGTCCCAGTGGCTTGGCCTTCCCACCCAGCTCCCCCATCCTCCCTCCTCTTGGAGAGCACATTGCTTTAGTTGCATAATTGCAGGCTAAGTGTAGGATAACTCCACTCTTGGTAACATCTGGGTGAGCCCAGTCAAACCCATGTAGTTGCAATTGGTGTACCTAAGAACAGGCCACTGTGTATGGAGGGGTGTAGTGGGGGGAACAGAGGTGATTTGGTAAAGCAGCAGCCTTTTCTGTAACCATCCTACTTCTATAGATCCAGGGCTGCTTACATTCAGTGTCATGTCTGCTGTATCTATTTGCTTAAGGCCATCATCCAGGACTGTGACATCAGGGACCCTTTCTTCTGGTCCTGACCTAAAGGGAAATCCACCTTCTGGGAGCTCAGGGCAGATGCTGAATAGAGCAGGAGCAGCTGAGGCATGGAAGGGAAGGCAGGGGGAAGGTAAAAGAGAGGGAAAGACGGAGGGAAGGTAACAGGAAGAGAGAGAGAGAGAATTCTGCTCTCTGGGATGATGTTCACATTGTCCCCAGCTGCCCTGAGTCCATGGTGTTTTCAGCCCTGTCATGCCCAGCTCTGCTGTCCCCACTGGAGCCCAACCCTGGACAGCAAAGGTGCAAACCCATTGAAAGGGTCAGGGCTGGAGAAGGAGGCAGGAGACTTGCAGACACATTGAAAGCAATGTCCGCAGGATGATGGGCAGTGCCAGCAGTGCCATTATAGGGGCATAGGAAAGTCCCTAAGGAAAATCAAACAGGGTATGCTGGGAGGTCAGGCAAAACAGCAACATTCTGTTAGGCCCAGGACTGGCTTGTGGGGCTGGGCATGTTTTTCTCAAGCAGGAGCACCAAGCCATTTATTCTTCAGTTTGTGCCTCTGATTCCCCTACTCCCTGTATATACATGATGTAATTGCAGGTTTCTCCACTTGGCTCTGACGCTAGAGGCAGAAACATTTGGATGCGTTGGGCTTATCTTCACTGCAACTTGAGTTATAACTCAAGTGTTGCCCCTACCTCTAGTCCTGTCCACACTCTAAACCCCTTCACTCAAGTGTGGTGATGGCTGGCCCATCAGGGGCTGTAGCTAAAGCTCATCAGCAGCTAACACGACCACTTTGCAATGTGGCTGCAGGCTAGTGCCCCTTGAGGAGTGCATGCCCTACAGTGCCTTCCCACAGCTTCCCTCCATGTGCCCAGAATGGACATGATTCCACAGAGCAAAGGACTAGGAGGCATGCCCCCAAACTCTTAGCACCACACATGTGAGTGCAGGGCCAGGGTGGAGAGTTAGTTTGTACTCGAGCTAGGGTAACTGGAGAGGGTAACTCCAGTGAACTCGGCAGTGCGACGTATCCTTTGGGAAGATCCCGCTAGGAAGGTTGTTGGACTCATACAGTGCTTTGCCCACATGGTTTGCACCCACTTTGATAAGCCCACACGTCTCTAGCCCTCTGTATGATGGTGTGTAAGTGCCCCACTCCTTCCCTGCTCTGACATGCACCTGACACAGTCCAGCTCCACAGCTGGTGTAAATCAGCCCACTGACTTCCACAGAGTGATACCAGTTTACACTAGTTGAGGATTGGGCCCAGAGAGTTTGAGCATGGAGAGCCTTGCACTTCATCTCAGGCAAATCATGCAAGGGACTAGCCACTTCTGCTTGGCTGAGTAAGAGCCAGGATGGGAGCTCTAGTCACACCAGCCCCTCATTGCCATGAACTTGAAGAATCACTTCTCTCCCACAGCTGGCTATGCTTGGAGCAGTAGAAAGAGCCAGGGTTGGGGCAGTGGGCTGAGAATAGTGCTGGGGGCCAGGAATTCCTGAGTTTGAGTTCCAGGCCAGCTACTGATTTGGTGTAGGACATCAGGCAAGTCACTTCATGATAATAATACCCTGCCCATTTCTAGTGTCTTCCCCCAGAGGATCTCAGAGCACTTTACAAACAGCAGCGAATCCACCTTCCTGTGATACTGATGAGTGCCACTGAGGCACTGAGAAGGGAGGTGACTTGGCCCAGGCACCAATGACAGAATCAAGAACTCAGATCCCCAGATCATTTCTTCTGTGCTTTAGCAGATTCCACACTGCGGAATTGGGGTGATGCTAGCTCCTTTCCGCCATGGGTGAGGATCAATCAGTTCATGCTTGTAAAGTCTTTGCATAACCTGAGAGCCCAAGTACTATTATTATTTGACTCTAATTGTTATCACCAACATCTTGGGTCGTCCCCCCTACCCACACACACACACACCGCCATGGGTGCACAGCTAGCTGTGCAACTTTCTGGTGAAATGTGCATGCAGGTGAGTTAGTGTCTCCCAGACACACACACACCCATCCACACCCTCAGTCCCTGGGGACACAGTGCATCTACCCGGCAAGGAGTGGAGTGAGCCTGAGAGCTTCTCAAATCAACAGGCAGCTCCAGCAGAGACAGCCTGATCTTTCCGTGCCATTCCAGGGACACACAAACACCCATGTGCTCTGCTGCACTTGGAGCCTGCCAGTGGAAAATCAGTGATGTTTGGGTCCTGCTGCACTCAGAGAGGGTGGCTCTGAGAGGTGGATTCTGCTGGACTCCAATGCTGGCATCTGAGTCCCAGGGATGTTTTCCCCTGCTGTGTAGATTCTGGGTTATGAATCCTGGTATTCTAATCCCTACCTTTGTGGGCCCTGCACTAGCAGATCCCATGCTTTCCATCGCTACACTGATGATTTTGCATTGTGCTCAAGGCTTGGCAGTTGAGTTGCCCAGGGCTTACATGCAGGAACTAGGTGGTGTGTTGGAGAGGATGAGGCAGTATTCCTTTTGGAACCAATGCAGACTCTGCCAGGGCACTGCTGGGGCAGGAGGAAATCTTAGGAACTGCAGCAGAACACTTTCTGCTGGCGAGAGGAAACAGACACTGACTGGAGGCTGCTTTGAGAGATCAGCTGATGCTCTTGTCATAGCTCAGGCTGCTGGCATTCTAGCTGCCATTGCAAGGCACTGGTGCTGCTGTGGGGAAGCTCTTGCTGCATCCCAGGACTGGACACTGCTGTGTGGAATCTCCTGCTGCTGACTTCCCAGCTGGGCACACAATGAGCTCTGCTGTGTGGCACTCAGAAGAACTAGCCAAGCTCCCATTCTCGGACTGTTGGTGTAAATCTTTGCTCACCCTCAAGGAGGGTGAGGGACATTGCTTTATAGTGGGTGGGAATTTTGTTAGCATCAATTTTTCATTATTTTACCTCACAGCTTTCCTCTGACAACTGGTCCCTTAGTAGTTTGATGGGGCCGAAATTTACCCCAACAGTAACTGAAGTCAGAGAAGTTACATCAGGGATGAATTTGGCCTCCTATCTCGAGATTGGCTTTGCTTTCCTTCAGCATCTTGGCCCTGTCGCCTCTGACTATAATCCCTGCTGTCTGACTGAGTCGTGGGAAACAATGCATCTTAGTGGGATTCTGTGCCAGGAGAAGGAAAGGGTCTGTGTGAGGGGCAGGGTGGACAGGCTGATTCTGCTTGGTGATGGTAAATTCACAGGAGTGTTGCATGTCTTTGTTCATTAGTGCCTGGGAAAGTGTGTCGAGTTCCACTAGAGGCAGGTGCTGTGTATGTGCAAAGTATTATTATAAAAGGCAAATATAAATTATTGCATGGAATCCACAAGGAGACAGAGAGGTAGGTTATACTTTGGTCCAATCAACCTTGTCAGTGTCCCTTTAAGACCTCTGATAGACTAATAAGCCATTTGCTTGCCTTATCCAAAGAAGTAATAGTAGAGGAAAAGACTGGTGCTGCAGCACCTAGAGGAATGTCAGAGGAGGGAAAGCCATAGGCATGGGTGTGAGTAACTCCCCAAGGTGTGAGGCAGTGGCGGATCAGGCTATGAAGATGCAGTGATTCCTATTAATCTCCGGAAGTTTTATTTACCTCTCTGTGGTTTGGGTATTTTGCTGAGCTGAACCAAATCAAGCCACATGGAGTAGCATATTGTAAGGCTTCAAAGAGTGCTCATGGCTGCCTGCTCTGACTCTGTCCTTTGATCAGGAGACCAGCTTGCTCCTGCCTATAGTAATGGAGCTTTTTGGTTCTAGTGCTGCCTGTGGATTTATCTATTCCTCCACCGCCCCTGGTGGGAGAAGAAATTGTTTGGTCTCCATGGGAAGTGAATGCAGCAGCCCCTGCTCTGCAAGTAGGCTCCAAGGAACTGGGAAATGCAGAATATGCTATTTCCGAGGTACCAGGTAGTTCCTATTGAGGCATTCAGAAACCTCAGTGATGGGCACAGTAGAAAATTGCCTGGCTGGTTGGAAGATAGGTAGATAGAGAGCTGAGAAGAGGGCCGGATCTGGCTAGTTTAGACTGTCAGTCTGATCAGTTAGCAGTGGGGTGACTCTTTGCAGGTTCTCCTAAAGCCTTTTTAATCACGTGACTTTTATGGGTGTCTGTGAGGAGGACCAGAAGCAAAGAAGTATTCATTCATGTAAATAATGCCAGGGCCAGAGAATTTCCCCCAACCCCCATGTGTGCATGCACCTTCCTCCCACTGCATGTATGCACACACACACAGTGCCTGTACCCGCTGCATGCATACATATACACATCCATCCCTACCCCTTATGCATGCATCCACCTGCATGCAAACACATAGAAACCACACCCTATCCCATCTCGCTCCTCCCCATGTACACACACTTTCATGGTGCAGAAACCCTTCCACAGTCTGTGCATACACCTCCATGCACACAGACACACCACCCCATACCTCCCTGTGTATATATACACACACTAGAGATGGAGCAAACCGGCAAAGTTCAGATCTGGATCTCCATTTACACAATGGTTAGGGGTCTGAGTTCACTGACAGACAGACTGAAAATCATGCAGGAAGATCAGGAGAGGGGATGAAGGACCAAGTGAACGACGCATAGGGAGTTAAGTGGCGTGAGGGTGGAGATGGGATAAGGGGATTTTTGGGGCTAGTTTCAGACCCTGTAGGAGTGGGTGTGACTCCACTGAAGTCAGTGTCATTCCACACACAGACACCAGGTCTACATTAGAGCTGGCAGAATTATTCACTTCAAGTACATTATCTGTCAAACATCACCTCTTTTTTCCTTGGGTCTTTGCAAATCATCAGCCAGATTTTCTTCATCATTCTTCAATAGCATTTGCCAACCATTTCGCATGGATGATTTCTGAGCCTTGCTACTCTCATTGTGCTGTTAGGGTCATGTGGTATCACCTCTGCTACCTGACTGGACATGTGGAATCTTTTTAAAAAGGAGAGTGAAGGATCTGAATGATGACTAATGGGTAGCGATTACTAATAACAAATACTCGTTTGCCCACGTATACTCCTGACCCACGTGAATCCCTTTGCTCCTATGAGCCATCCCTCAAGATGCAAGCGAGTCAGAACCCAGCTGGGCAGATCCACATGAACTTGGCTGGTGTTTCTGCAGCACTCCACCAGCACTGGCCAGCCTGATCTAATTGCTGGAAATTTCTCTCTGGATGCTCTGTCCTTTCTTAACAACCCCTATGGGGAGGGCTCCAAGGGCAGACTTGGGAAGCTGAGTTTTGACTTTACCACTGGGCTGCAGATTAAACCCTTGCTAGTTTCTGGAGTTGCCAGTCCCTCCTGGAGCCCTGGGGATTTGCAGAGGATTCTTCTCCACCATGGAGGAGTACAAGTTGCCTCTAATGAGCTGTTCTCCAGGAGGGAAGAGGATGGACTGAGAAGATCTGGGTGGCAGTCACTTGTCCGGTGAAACTACAAAAAAAATCCCCACGAATACAGATGGGGGAGAAGAAAGAGGCGGCTGAATGAATGGACCACTGGGCTTCCTTCTGGAGAGAAGGGGACTGTTTGGAATTACCTCCACTGGGGCACATGGGAAGCCAACTGCCTATGCCAAATTCTCTGCTGGTGCAAATGGGTGAAGCTCCAGAGCTATGGCTGTTTACACCAGCAGAGAATTTGTCCCTCCCCTGTGTTCAAGCCAATAGGCAAAACTCTTGTAGGAGGGTTTTTTAAACTGGAAAGAAAGGGTACTGGGGAAGGTCTTGAAAGAGGGATTACACCAGTCATGGAAACAGGGAGGATAGGACAGAATGGTTTATGGGCAGAAGATAAAGGGAAGGAACTGGACAATCAGTGTAGTCTCGCTCTTGAAGGTAGGATATCACATGATCCGAAATGTCCTCATCGCAACGCAAGAAGCATGGCAGACTTGCAGGGTGAGCTAGAGGTTTTGGTTAATATGGAAGATCACAGCCTAATGCAAGTGTGACTGACTGGCTGAGTGGTTACGGGGATGGGGATGGCTAGTTAATGTGGATGGCTATAATGATAGTGCATTTACAGATCCAAAGGATCCGAGAGTGAGAGAGACACTACACATGGAGCTCATTTCTTCCACTAGCAATGTGCGGTCCATCTGCAATGAAGCACAACTGTTTAACAGCACATTGCAATCCCATAAAACAGTTTAGGACAGGATGTGAAGTGGGGTTCCTTATTGAGTTGAGGGAGATTTTGTACCCTGGACCTCATTTTTCTATGCAGAGGACTGCACTGCTGTCAGCACAGTGCCCCAGCATCATGCTGGCATCACCATTGTTATGCCTATTTTACTGATAGGTAAACAGAGGCATTAAGTTGGTAAGTGACTTGTGCTGGGTCACCCAATGAGTCAGTTACTTAGAACCTAGGATTTCTGAGTCCCACTTCCTTGATCTAACTACTAGACCATGCTACCTCACACTGTAAGCTTAAGGCAGAAAACAGGGTAAGACTGTGGTGAACAAGAAACATGGATTATCTTTTAAAAAAACTCCCCTCAAATGAGCCATTTGATCCAGTTCGTCTGTGCATTGGGCAAGTGATTTGGGCATGAGAGCGGAGAAGGAACTGCCTTATTTCCAAGGCATGGATTGAGTTTGGAAGATTTGATTTTCTGGTCAGCCAAATTTCTGCAACTAGCTGTATGAGCTACCAGACATTTTCTGGCCATCATGCTTTGTCTGGGAATTGTCTACTTTTTATACCCAGCACTCTGAGTCTTGTCAGCTGCCTCTATTATGGTCAGGGATCCGTCTTGCCGTGCCATTCCCATGGTGGTCTGCAGGGTGCAAAGTGCAATGCAGGCTAAATAGTCCCCAGTGCAAAAATCAGCGTGTCTGTAGGAGGTCTCCAGACAGCTGGTTAGCAGATGGCTTTACAGCAGTGGATGCTGAGCCCCAGTACCAGAACAGAGACCCCTGAACTCATAGGACATTCCACTCTGGATTTGGCAGCTTGCTATTATTTGTACAATAGGCCCAACCTGGACCTTTATATCCAGAATGCTCTGGAACATTGGGAAGAAGGTTCAGATTCAGACCTGATTCTGGTTTCAAACTTGGCATCTCAGCTCCACCATCCACTGAAAATATTGGGTGTGTTAAACACTTGGACCCAGATCCTCAGCTGATGTAAAATCAGTACAGCTGCACTAAAGTCAATTGAACTATGTGATTAGCACCAGCGGAGGAGCTAGCCCTTTGTGAGTCTTTGATACTGTGATTCTTACTAAGTTTTTGACAGGGTTACTATGCTAGTGGGTGGGGGAAGCTGTACATATGATATGCCTTGATTTTAGGAACATTTTTGACACAGTCCCACATGACATTCTCCTAAACAAACTAGGGAAATTTGGGCTAGATTAAATTACTATAAGGTGGGTGCACAACTAGTTGAAAGACCATACTCAAAGAATAATTATCAATGGTTTGCTCTCAAACTTGGGGGATGTATCTAGTGGGGTCCCACAAAGGTCAATCCTGGGTCTGCTACTATTCAATATTTTCATAAATGATTTGGATAATGGAGTGGAGAGCATGCTTATAAAATTTCCAGATGACACCAGGCTGGGAGAGGTTGCAAGCACTTTGAAGGACAGGATTAGAATTCAAAATGAACTTGACAATTGGAGAATTGGCCTGAAATCAATAAATAAATTCAGTAAAAACAAATGCAAAGTACTATACTTCGGATGGAAAAATCAAATAAATGCACAAATACAAAAATGGGAAATAACTGTGTAGGTGATAAAAGAACAAGAGTATTTGTGGCACCTTAGAGACTAACAAATTTATTAGAGTATAAGCTTTCATGGACTACAGCCCACTTCTTCGGATGCATACAGAGTGGAATAAATATTGAGGAGATATATATACACACATACAGAGAGCATAAACAGATGGGAATTGTCTTACCAACTCTGAGAGGCCAATTAAGTAAGAGAAAAAAAACTTTTGAAGTGATAATCAAGATAGCCCAGTACAGATAGTTTGATAAGAAGTGTGAGAATACTTACAAGGGGAGATAGATTCAATGTTTGTAATGGCTCAGCCATTCCCAGTCCTTATTCAATCCTTTGTTGATTGTGTCTAGTTTGCATATCAATTCCAGCTCAGCAGTCTCTCGTTGGAGTCTGTTTTTGAAGTTTTTCTATTGTAATATAGCCACCCGCAGGTCTGTCATTGAATGACCAGACAGGTTAAAGTAACGCCCCTACTCTACTTGCGCTACATTGATGACATCTTCATCATCTGGACCCATGGAAAAGAAGCCCTTGAGGAATTTCACCATGATTTCAATAATTTCCATCCCACCATCAACCTCAGCCTAGATCAATCCACACAAGCGGTCCATTTCCTGGACACTACTGTGCTAATAAGCGATGGTCACATAAATACCACCCTATACCGGAAACCTACTGACCGCTACACTTACCTACATGCCTCCAGCTTCCATCCAGGACACACCACACGATCCATTGTCTACAGCCAAGCTCTAAGATATAACTGCATTTGCTCCAATCCCTCAGATAGAGACAAGCACCTACAAGATCTCTATCAAGCATTCTTAAAACTACAATACCCACCTGCTGAAGTGAAAAAACAGATTGACAGAGCCAGACGAGTACCCAGAAGTCACCTCCTACAAGACAGGCCCAACAAAGAAAATAACAGAACACCACTAGCTGTCACCTTCAGCCCCCAACTAAAACCTCTCCAGCGCATCATCAGAGATCTACAACCTATCCTGAAAGATGATCCTTTACTCTCACAGATCTTGGGAGACAGACCTGTCCTCGCTTACAGACAACCCCCCAACCTAAAGCAAATACTCACCAGCAACCACACATCACTGAACAAAACCACTGACCCAGGAACCTATCCTTGTAACAAAGCCTGATGCCAACTCTGTCCACATATCTATTCTAGTGACATTATCATAGGACCTAATCACATCAGCCATACCATCAGGGGCTCGTTCACCTGCACATCTACCAATGTGATATATGCCATCATGTGCCAGCAATGCCCCTCTGCCATGTACATTGGCCAAACCGGACAGTCTCTACGCAAAAGAATTAATGGACACAAATCTGACATCAGGAATCATAATACTCAAAAACCAGTGGGAGAACACTTTAACCTGTCTGGTCATTCAATGACAGACCTGTGGGTGGCTATATTACAACAGAAAAACTTCAAAAACAGACTCCAACGAGAGACTGCTGAGCTGGAATTGATATGCAAACTAGACACAATCAACAAAGGATTGAATAAGGACTGGGAATGGCTGAGCCATTACAAACATTGAATCTATCTCCCCTTGTAAGTATTCTCACACTTCTTATCAAACTGTCTATACTGGGCTATCTTGATTATCACTTCAAAAGTTTTTTTTCTCTTACTTAATTGGCCTCTCAGAGTTGGTAAGACAACTCCCACCTGTTTATGCTCTCTGTATGTGTGTATATATATCTCCTCAATATTTATTCCTCTCTGTATGCATCCGAAGAAGTGGGCTGTAGTCCACGAAAGCTTATACTCTAATAAATTTGTTAGTCTCTAAGGTGCCACAAGTACTCCTGTTCTTTTTGCGGATACAGACTAACACGGCTGCTACTCTGAAACCTGTGTAGGTGATAGTACTGCTGAAAAGGGTCTGGGAGTTATAGTGGATCACAAATTGAATATGAGTCAACAGTGTGATGCAGTTGTGAAAAAGGCTAATATTCTGGGGGGTATTAACAAGAGTGTTGTATGCAAATCAAAGAAGGTAATTGTTCTACTCTACTCAGTCCTAGTGAGGCCTCAGTTGGAATAATGTGTCCAGTTTTTGGTACCATACTTTAGGAAAGTTGTGAACAAATTGGAGAGAGGCCAGAGGAGAGCAACAAAAATGATAAAAGCTTTTAGAAAACCTGGTCTATGAGGAAAGATTAACAAAACAGGGCATGTTTAGTCTTTAGAAAAGAAGACTGAGGTGGGACCTGATAACAGTTTTCAGATATGTTCAGGGCGGTTATAAAGAGGACTTTGTGACCAATTGTTTTTCTTGGCCACTGGAGGTAGGACAAGACGTAATCAGCTTAATCTGTAGCAAGGGAGATTTAGATTAAATATTAGGAAAATATTTCTTACTCTAAGGGTAGTTAAGCTCTGGACTAGGCTTCCAAGGGAGGTTGTGGAATCCCCGTCATTAGAGGTGTTTAAGAACAGGCTGGACAAACACCTGTCAGGGATGGTCCAGTTTACTTGGTCTTGCCTCAGCACAGAGACTGGACTAGATGACCTCTCAAGGTCCCTTCCAACCCTACATTTCTATGATCTTTCTCTCCTATACACTGGCTTTACATTCATGTTGCCCACTAGCTTCAGTAGAATCACTGCTGATATACATGGCCATAACAGATCAGAAAGAAACCCAAGATTTCTGCTTGGCTAGTGTAAACAGATCCTGTACAACCCATACAAACACGTCCACCAATCAGGCTGTCTGTTATGGGTAGCAGATTGTGGGAATACTACTCAAATACCTAAAAGCATGACATGTTAAATGAGGTCTTCATTCTTATTTAAGGAGAAGAATGATTGCCATCTCTGGATGTGCATCTCTTTGCAGGTCAGCTAACCAGACAGGGTCATGATATAGGACTATAACAGGGTTTAAAAGAGAACTAGATAAATTCATGGAGGTTAAGTCCATTAATGGCTATTACCCAGGATGGATAAGGAATGGTGTCCCTAGCCTCTCTTTGTCAGAGAGTGGAGATGGATGGCAGGATTACCTGTTAGATTCATTTCCTCTGGGGCACCTGGCATTGGCCACTGTCGGCAGACAGGATACTGGGCTGGATGGATCTTTCGTCCGACACAGTATGGTTATTCTTCTGTTCTTCTGTTCTTAGGGATTGTGTTTTTGTGCTGTGTTTGTACAGCACCTAGCACAAAAACAACGAGGAGTCCGGTGACACCTTAAAGACTAACAGATTTATTTGAGCATAAGTTTTCGTGGGTAAAAAACCCACTTCTTCAGATGCATGGAGTGAAAATTACAGATACAGGCATAAATATATATTGGCACATGAAGAGAAGGGAGTTACTTTACCAGTGGAGAACCAATGTTGAAGGCCAATTTAGTCAGGGTGGGTGTTGTCCACTCCCAATAATTGATGAGGAGGTGTCAATACCAAGAGAGGGAAAATTGCTTTTGTAGTGAGCCAGCCACTCCTAGTCCCTATTCAAGCCCAAATTGATGGTGTTAAGTTTTCCAATGAATTGTAGCTCAGCAGTTTCTCTTTGAAGTCTGTTTTTGAAGGTTTTTTTGTTGAAGAATGGCTACTTTTAAATTTGTTATTGAGTGTCCAGGAAGATTGAAGTGTTCTCCTACTGGCTTTTGTATATTACCATTCCTGATGTCTGATTTGTGTCCATTTATCCTTTTACGTAGAGACTGTGCGGTTTGGCTGAGTGTAACCCCTTTAAATCTTTTTCCTGGGGTGAGGGGGAGAGTAAGAAAAAAAGGAGGGAAACTCCAGGGGGCAGCACTGGAGTTCCAAGGAGGGGGAGAGGCAGCCTGCAGGCCCTGAAAAAGTGAAGCAGCAGAGAACCTGCCTGAAGCCTGAAAAGGACAGGGCACTAAGGTTACACTTGGTGGCCAGTATGGGGATGCAAGGATAAATGCTGCAGGTGTTCTTGGTAGTAAGATTAATAAAGTATGGTGACCTGTGATCCGCTGTCCAGCAATGCCTCACACAATCGTCCTTCTATACGAACGGGTACTATAGCCTGGGGGCCTATCAGCCCATCTGGGTAACCCCTGTTTGTGTTTTTTTCTGGGGAGCCTTGGAATTTCAGGGTCTTGGGTTGCTCCTTTCCCAAGCCCTGTTGGTGTTTCCCTGAAGCTTCCTAATGGTCTGCTGCAATCTCTGAGATACCCTTGCATGATCTGTCTTGTTTTGGCAGTTCAAGGCATAGTGACCATCTCTTCCACAGTTATAACAGAAATGTAACTTTAGCGCCCTCGTGGCCAAGATGGAGTCTGCTCTGCAGGCAGCTCTGGCCAAGAGAAGGCGTTAAAGTTACACAATGTACGTGGCAGAGGGGCATTGCTGGCACATGATGGCATATATCACATTAGATGGGCAGGTGAATGAGCCTCTGATGGTGTGGTTGGGTCCTATGATGGTGTCGTTAGAATAGGTATGGGGACAGAGAAGGCAACGGGGTTTGTTACAGAGATTGGTTCCTGGGTTAGTGTTTCTGTGGTGTGGGGTGAAGTTGCTGGTGAGTATTTGCTTCAGGTTGGGGGGCTGTCTGTAAGCGAGGATTGGCCTGCCTCCCAAGGCCTGTGAGAGTGGGGGATTGTTTTACAGGATAGGTTGTAGATCGTTGGTGATGCGCTGGAGGGGTTTTAGCTGGGGGCTGTACATGATGGCCAGTGGTGTTCTGTTATTTTCCTTGTTGGGCCTGTCCTGTAGTAGGTGACTTCTGGGTACCTGTCTCGCTCTGTCAATCTGTTTCCTCACTTCCCCAGGTGGGTACTGTAGTTTTAAGAATGCTTGATAGAGATCTTGTAGGTGATTGTCTCTGTCTGAGGGGTTGGAGCAAATGCGGTTGTATCTCAGGGCTTGGCTGTAGACAATGGATTGTGTGATGTGTCCTGGATGGAAGCTGGAGGAATGTAGGTAAGTGTAGCGGTCAGTAAGTTTCTGGTATAGGGTGATGTTTATGTGACCATGACTTATTTGCATTGTAGTGTCCAGGAAGTGGATCTCTTGAGTGGACTGGTCCAGGCTGAGGTTGATGGTGGGGTGGAAATTGTTGAAAACCAGGTGGAATTCTTCAAGGGCCTCCTTCCCGTGGGTCCATATGATGAAGATGTCATCAATGTAGCATAAGTAGAGAAGGGGCGCTAGGGGGTGAGAGCTGAGGAAATGTTGTTCTAAGTCAGCCATAAAAATGTTGGCATACTGTGGGGCCATGCGGATACCCATAGCAGTGCTCCTGACTTGAAGGTATAAGTTGTCCCCAAATCTGAAATGGTTGTGGGTGAGGACAAAGACACAAAGCTCAGCCACCAGGTGTGCCGTGGCCTCATCAGGGATACTGTTCCTGACAGCTTGTAGTCCATCCTCATGTGGAATATTGGTGTAAAGAGCTTCTACAGCCATGGTGACCAGCATGGTGTTTTCAGGAAGATCATCAATGCATTGTAGTTTCCTCAGGAAGTCAGAGGTGTCTTGAAGATAGCTAGGAGTGCTGGTAGCGTAGAGTCTGAGGAGAGAGTCCAAATAGCCAGATAATCCTGCTTTAAGAGTGCCAATGCCTGAGATGATGGGGCATCCAGGATTTCCAGGTTTATGGATCTTGGGTAGCAGATAGAATACCCATGGTCGGGACTCTAGGGGTGTGTCTGTGTAGATTTGTTCCTGTGCTGTAGCAGAGAGTTTCTTGAGAAGATGGTGTAGTTTCTTTTGGTACTCCTCAGTGGGATCAGAGGATAGTGGCCTGTAGAATGTGGTGTTGGAGAATTGTCTGGCAGCCTCCTGTTCATAATCCGACCTGTTCATGATGACTACAGCACCTCCTTTGTCAGCCCATTTGATTATAATGTCAGAGTTGTTTCTGAGGCTATGGATGGCGTTGTGTTATGTACAGCTGAGCTTATGGGGCAAGTGATGCTGTTTGTTCACAATTTCAGCCCGTGCACATCTGCGGAAGCACTCTATGTAGAAGTCCAGTCTGTCATTTCAACCGTCAGGAGGAGTCCACGCAGAATTCTTCTTCTTGTAGTGTTGGTAGGAGGGTTCCTGTATGTCAGTGCTCTATTCAGTGGTGTGTTGAAAATATTCCTTGATTCGGAGACGGCGAAGATCACCACAGAACTGTATCATCTGCGTGGGGGTGGTGGAGCAGAAAGAGAGTCCCCAAGATAGGACAGACTTTTCTGCCGGGCTAAGTGTGTGGTTGGATAGATTAACAATATTGTTGGATGAGTTAAGGGTATCACTGTTGTAGTACCCTGAGGCACATAGGAGTTTAGATAGTTTACTGTCCTTTTTCCTCTGTAGAGAAATAAAGTGTGCAATGTAAATGGCTTGAAGTCCAGCCACGTGGAAGTTTGTGTGGAAGGTTGGTTTTGTATGAGAGTCTCCAGTTTTGTATGAGAGTCTCCAGAAACTGAGGAACCACCTGATCATCATCCTGTACAGCAAACGGGAGACGATAAAGAATGAGCTCTCAAAACTGGAGACTCTCATACAAAATACCTTGCCTGAGGCATCCTAGGACTGCATTAGCCTTTTTCACAGCCACATTACATTGGCGGGTCATAGTCGTCTTGTGAACAATGAACAATGAATACACCCTGGTCTTTCTCCTCCTCTGTTGCTTTCAACTGATATATCCCCAGCTTAGAGCAGAGATTGTAACTGAGAGCAGCAGTTGGCCCATCTCCTGGCTTTTCCATCAAGGCTAATTCAGTTACAATAAATGTTGTCCTGTCTGTAGAGCAGGCACCTCTCTATACAGGATATGTAACTCCTACCTCTTGCAAAATGAGTAAGAGTACATGAGGGGCTACCCTACAGAGCAGATGGGCCAGATCCTCAGCTGGTGTAAATTGGCATTGGAGGCAATGAAGCTAATGCTGAATTACACCAGCTGAAGATCTGGCCCCAAATGCATCTCCTTATGGAAAGCACCAAATGGTACATTGATTGCCAGATTGTTCCTTGGCAAGGTTCAGTCTGTAGTATCTCCTGTAATCCTTTGGGATCCGTACCACAGTGAGCTCTGGTGTGAGAATGGGGAAGATCTTAATTCTTCCAACCCACCATCTGGAAGCATGTATAAGCAGCTCTGTGGAGTAATTAGGTCATTGATAACCTCATCGGGACTTCCCTTGACTTAGCTCTGGGTTTCTGAAGTTGCCCCTTAAAAATGTCATTTGCCTGACTGTGTTCATTGGGCCAAATCCTTTCTCTTGCTGTGGGGAGGTGGGCACCAGGCAGGGCATGAGTCCAACATGCCATTCAAGAGTGTGCAAGGAGGGGGCCCTGCTTCTGGGTCCTCTAGTACAACGTAGCCCCATGGAGGCTGTGGCCAGGCATGTGCCTGGACAGGGTAGTAGAAGGGAGAGCAAAGATGCTCGAGATGTAGTGGACAAACAGTAATGGCAGCAAGCAGAGAGGAACAATCCTTGATATAACTTTATGAAATGACAAGGAAACATTAAGGTGAGTGAAAGCAGGGGGACCCCTGGGGGCCAGTGACCATAAGGCATAATGAGAAGAGGGGAAAGAAACTAGTGATGAGCATCCTTTGGAAAGAACTATGGCTGGCAGGGTTGAGAAAAACAAGAGGAGCTGGTAACCACATGCCTCAGGAGATGATCTATGAAAAGGGGTGGGCTGGGAGGTAGCACCTAATGTCCAGCACATCCGCATGCCTGCTGGAGGGAAGTGCCAGAGGAAAGGATGTGGGGAGAGCAGCAGAAAGCAGAGACGGAGGAATGAAGTGGATCGCAAGAGGGAGGGCAAGTGGAGTGCTATACAGAAACACATGGTAGAGGAGGGGAAAAAAACAAGGGCTGACATGTTTCCTCTGTCACAGCAAGAGGTGGTGTAGACACTGCACTGCCCAAGGACTAGCCCTGGGGACATTGTGCCGCCCCTGCTTCCTCCTGACTCAGTTGGGGCAGGCTTAGTAATGTGCTGTGGCTCTATACCAGCAGGAAATTATAACGCACCCATGCACCAGCTGTGTGGCCAGCAAGAGAGGGGTGCAGTCAAGTCTCTGTCTATTTCGAGCCCAAAGTGCAGGTCTGGGATCTTGGCTCAGAACTGCCAAGGGGGAGGAGGAGAAACAATAGGTTGATTTAAGGCTGAAACTGGCCCTGGCAAAGAGGAGGATGGTAAAATAGTTGTAGGGGGGACTCAGTCAAGGCTTTGTGGATGTATGTATGGCATGAGGCAACATTCAAATTATGTCATGCTGAGGTCTGGGAAGTCAGGGTACAATCTGGGTCATAGCAGACGTGGAACTAGCCAGCACTAAAAGCACCATGCTCATGGACCCATTCCAGAATTCTCTGGGAATTGAGCAAAGATGCAGCTTTAAGACCTGGTCACAAATCTGGGGCTCTCGGAGCTCTGCTCAAGCCATTAGTTGTTTTGTTTGGCTCTTTGCAAGCAGCCTGACTGGGCTGAGAGAATGTGTGGGTTATGTAATACTCAATACTGACTGTCAGAGGTGAGCTGCCTGCTACCTCTCCCAGCAAATGGCACTTGTCTACATGCACTGGGGCAACTTCAGGGGTGATTTCAAACTGATTTAGTTAAACTGATGCAAGAGGCTGTGTGGATGCTTTTATTTTGATTTAGCCTAATTGAGAACCGGGTCAAGCTAAACTGAAGCAAGCCACTCTTAAACCAGAAGAAGTGTCCACACAGAGGTTTGCCCAGGGAGAACAAAATCACTGCAAGTTTGTGCCTAATGAAAGACATAAGCCCTTTAGCTAAGTGTGTTTTGTAGCTAGCCATCTCAGATTCAACCCCTGCTGCTGACACAGCCAGGGGGATGTTACAACTGTGGTCTGTCTCTAAGTCTGGCCTGGGTCTTCCATTACTGCTGTTGGGATTCTGGATGGATGCAAGTATCTATTGTGGCGCTGGGCAATGCAGATCTGAAATGTCCATCCTCTACTTTAGAGGCTGCACTTGTAATGTTGGGAAGCACAAGAATCCCTGGATGGATCCCTATATATGGGGCTGGGGAGCAGAAGGGGCAAAGAGACCCTTGCAGCCAGTGCTAGTGCAAACCTAGGGCAGGAAGATTATTTTTTATTAGTATCTTTATTTTTTATTGGCCATTTCTTACCATGGGGCTCAATTCCACAGCCAGCAAACTGAGCCCAGAATGAATGGAGACCATGTCCTGGTCTGCTAGCTGAGTCCTTAATTGGCTGCAAGATGACCCCTGGATTTTCAAGTGTGCCTTCTGTAATCTGTATATCCTTCTACTTGAAAACCACATTGCTTAAAGATGATGAGCAGGTCTGTCTTTGAGGGATAAGTCAGAAGAACTCTGCCTGCTCTGCTTAACTCCGCTGCAGTTCAATGGCTCATCAGTCTCCCAGAGGAACAGGCCGAACAAGTTATCAAGGACCAAAGCACTAAGAATTCTGACTCCCTGCCTCCCCTAGTGTTTCTGGACTGTTTTCCTCTTTCCTTCCTCACTGGAAGCCTGAGAATGGGTCTGAGATAACAGAGCTGATCATTCTGAATGCTGGCACTCATTTCTCATCTTGCTCTTGGGGGACTGGATGGCTCAAGAGATTTTTACCATGGAGTCTTCCACCTCTAGATCACTGGTTTGGAGCCCACCCCAAATGGTAACAACAAGAATCTGGGGACAGATTCATTGAAAAAAATGTCTGTCCAGTGAATGTTGCATTTTTTCCTATCTATGAGCAGATCACAGTTGGCCAAGACATATTGGATACTTGCATTGATTCACAATCTGCAGCTCAAATAGAGCAGGACAGACACCCACAAACATGTGCTTGCACTATTCACCCAAGCCTAGTAGTGACTGTCCCTCATTGTTTAGGAAGTACAGTATCCATAGAAATCTCCACCTAGCCTACTCTGCGAAGCCACCGCTCTCCCCACATGCAAATCCCTCCTCAAGTCTCACTTCTTCCATGATGCCAACCATGGTGAAATCCGGGCCTCACTGAAATCAGTGGGAGTTTTGCCATTGATTTCAATGGGGCCAGGCTTTCAACCCAGAGGTGAACCCAGCCAAATGAAACAAATGCCTCCCAGTGATTCTTTCTCTTTGGCCTTCCCCGTGCAGCCCCTGCCATCTCTGCTTCTCGCTCTGAGACAGGCACTTAGCAAATAGTAACAATTAGTAAAGAACCCACTGGCGCAGCTGTAAATGCAAATGGGTAATAAGGTGCACACCAGCCTGATCTGTGCATGCAGATGTAGAGGTTAGCACCCTGCAGTGAGTGCTCCTTTTCTTTCTAAATTTGTCCCATCTACTTCGCCATCTAAGCCCTTTTCAAGGCAGCTGGTCAATAAGGGATGCATCTTCCAAGGGGAAAAGGGGGCATGGTTGGGGTTCCACTGCATCCAGGATCACTAGCTGCTTTTGGCAGCTGATGCAGGTGTAATGTATGCCAGGGGGACTGGATTAGTGTAGAGTTGTCCAGGATCAAGGGAGGGCAAAGGGCAGCTATGGGCACCCTTTTTCTTCACCTGTATCAATGGCTGATCAGTTGCAGCTGAGCTCTGGAGTCTCAGCTCTGCCTTGCCTTTTCTTATTCCAATGCTCTGCCAGTTATGTAACAGCAGGAGACAATTATCCTGTGACTAAGTTCTAGCCCATTAATATTCTCCTCCCTAAGTAGCAGCCATCCATTAGGCTCATCTGGGGACTATGCAATGCTTTTTTTTTTTTTTTACATCAAATTATTGTGAAACTAATTGTTCCTGTTGGGGGCACTGAGCTTGAATCAGGTGGATGTATCCAACATGTTGCAGGTGGATGATGGGACACTGGAATGCAGTCATCCTTGTGTATGACCTCTTAGAGAAGCAGTGTGGTCTACTGGCTAGAGCACAAGCCTGGGAGTCCAGAAACATGGCTTCTATTCCTGACTCTGCTGTGTGACCTTAGACAATTCACTTCCCCTTCTGCTTCCCTTTGTCTGAAAGCTCATCATTATTTTAGACCTAAAATCACAGCTAACCTTTCTGTCCCAGCTCCAGCAGCCAGATACTGTTCCATCCCTCATGCGCCCTTCCCTAGAACTCTATCTGGTGGACCCCTGCTGAGATCCATTCTCTGACTCTTGGAGCAGGCCTACACAGCCCTGGACCAAAGCTATGCAAGGAAGCTATGCAAATAATGGAAATGGTGTTGAAATCAGTTGTTTCTCCCCACCTCTATAGTGGCTTGGTTCTGTTTATTGAATGCAAAGCGAGAAGTCAATACTGAGCTGGGAAATAAGGGCAGGATGACACTAATGCTGCTGATCCCTATAATCTGTTGGCATCTCAATGAATGGTGGAAATGGCAGCACCTAAGAAATGGGTTTCCTTGCCACCCATATCTCTAATTACTAAAATGATTCCATCATCCAAATGATGGGCAAACCTCAGCTGGTGCTGTCATTTCCAGTTTGGATTAATGATTTAGTGTACTCTGGGGAGATACACTGCAGAGTATTTTAGTGGCTGAACTTTTAGGTTCTTAATCATTTGAGTTTTGTGTGTATGTGGATAGATGAATAGATGGATGGATAAATGTTGTGAACACACACATATGTACACATACCTGCACCTATATATAGTGTGTTCAAAGCATCTGTTTTATCTAATCTAATCTAATCACTATCTGTATAAACACACACACACACACACACAAATTGATCTACCAGTCTATCCAGATATTTTATACATCTCTTATCATCACCATAATATCTGATGCGGGCTTTGCCATTTAAATTGACAATAATGTGTTGATCTGGCTAAATACACACATAAGCAGAGGCTGGCCTGATGAAATCAAGATGTGGACCCAGTTTTCAGAATACTAAGTGTTGTCTGCAGAAGGTATACTCCATTATTTATTGTGGAGTGTCTTTATTATTACCATATGTCTAGTTATAAAGGTTCAACACTCAAAGCAAGCTGAATGGGTAACAGCGCTGCTAATTAAATCCATAGAATATAAACCAAGTTCAGTGGACCCTTTATCCCCAGGACTTTAGGAGAAAGCCTTTGTTTATTTCCTATTACACAGAGGCTCTTCTAGGTTCCCTTTCCCCCATTTAGAGCAACTTGATTTGCTTTCATTAGCAAAAATGGCTTGTATGATGAATTTAGCGGATGTGACTCTCTGTGGGTGTGGGGTGTGTTTCAGTGCATAGATACATTAATGTATGTGGCAGCTGAAATAGATCCAGAGGACTGATATTGGGTATGTGTATGCATCAAATAATAAAGGCCAGTTTTTTATTTACACAAAGACCCTTTTACACCAATCTGATGCTGTAAAGGGGCTTTAAAGTGAATGTAAATGTATGCCTACAGTGTAAAGGAGCCTTCATGTAAAGGAGAATCTGGCTCTCAGTATCCAGAGACAGCTCCTGGTGCTTTCCAAGCAACTGATTTTTCCTGTGAGCCCCAGACAGAGTTTATCCTCTCTGATCCTGCTGATTTCTTTCCTAGAGTCTGAGACTAACTGAGCTGTAATTGAGTCTGAAGTTGTTTCTGACCCACTGCTCTGATGCGGAGCCTTCAGCAAGTTCCTGGGTTGCTCTCCAAGGTGCTGATTCTCTTTGTTTTGTTCAGCGCGCCAAAGCCACTGTCTGAAGCTTTGCCTTCCTCACGTTGCTTGAAATTCATGTGCATGTGAACACAAGAACTGCCAGATTGTATCATCCCAGGGGTCCATCCAGGATCCTGTCTCGATCAGTGGCCAGTACCAGATGCTTCAGGGAAAGGTGCAAGAAACCCTGCAGGAGGCAGCTGTGGGATAAAGATCAAGTAATCATGCATTAGCTAGATGAAGTGCCTGGGATTTGGGATGGTGAAATTCAGCCCCTAACTCAAGGCCAGGGCCTGTACTACATCCCCCTGTGGCTCCTATTCTAGTTTATGGGATGACTGGATCCAAATAATCACAGATCCCTTGAACCTGCCCTTGGCCTATTCCCATTGTTACACTCCATGAGACCAGAAGAGAGCCTCCTTCTGCAGCACTTGGCATTGTTGAAGCCCTCTGCCAGGGGTGGCATTTGGATAGGACAGGGGCAGTTCTGTGCTTCATACTAAGTGTTTCTGAAGAGAGAAAGAAACCCCATAGGTGTGAGACTGGACTCCTCACAGAGGAAGGAGCTGGGAGATCCTGGCTGGTGTTGGTGGCAGGAGGGGCACCAGCTCCTTGAGCTACATGCAGCAGGAGCCCCCCCCCCTTCAACAGTGGGTTAGTATTGATATCCTCATTTTACAGCACAGGAAATTGGGGCACCTAAATACGTTTGAGGATCTGGACCCAAGTGACTTGCCCAAGCTCACCCAGCAGGTGAGTGGCAGAGCTGGGACTAGAACTCCTGGCTCCCAGTCCTGTGCTCTAGACCACACTTGATTGAATCACACTTGGTCTGCCTCAGTAAGATGAAGGGCTGGGCAGCTGAGCTTCAAACCTGGGCTATTTGTAACCTCATGTGTGGATCACTAAACCATTGCCATTGGTCCTTCCCATTGCCTGAGTTGGTTTTGGGATGGCAGCTTTGGGGGCATGTTCCAGAGCTGGTAGAACAATGACTCACAAGTGTTTATTCTGAGCTCCCATTTTGATTGCCAGTTGACATGTATTTAGTGACTTTCCAAGAGCTGTGAACCTTCTCTCATTAACACACCTAGCAGCACCAGTTTGCGTGGGGGTGTTTTGTGTTCCTATATGCAGGTCAATTAGTTCCTAATTATGTATGAGCGCACAGTGTTTACCTATGTGCCTGATTCCCTATTTCCTGGCACCTCACTCAGCACATTTTCACACTGCTGTATCATTCCCAGCTTAGAGGGGCTATTAGTCTAAAGTTGTACAGAGCCCAGAGGAGGAAACTACTCTTTAAACCAGAGGTGGGCAAACTTTTTGGCCTGAGGGCCACATCTGGGTATGGAAATTGTATGGCGGGCCATGAATGCTCACAGTTCCCAGCCAATGGGAGCTGCGGGGGCGGTGCTTGGGGCAGGGGCAGCGTGTGAAGCCCCATGGCTGCCCCTATTTTGTAGGAGCCAGAGGGGGGACATGCCGCTGCTTCTGGGAGCCACGTGGAGCCACAGCACATGCGGAGCAGGGCAAGCCCCAGACCCCGAGTTGGGAGCTCGAGGGCCAGATTAAAATGTCTGATGGGCCAGATGTGGCCCCTGGGCCATAGTTTGCCCACCCCTGCTTTAAACACTGTGTGGAATGGGCATCTTTGAGGGGATTAGGGGACTATACCAGTTCAGAATTGAGCATGCATATGTGTAAGTGAAGACTAACACTCAGACCACAGTGGTCAACTTAGAGCACTCCTCTGGGTTGCTTCCAACTGCACTGGATAATAAGCAGCAATTGTGGCATTTATGTCTGTCCAGTGAGCCAAGAATGTATCCCTCTCTGAGTCTCACCATTTTCTGTATCTCAAAGTGCTCACCAAAATGCCAGCCAGCATCTGCTCTGCTTCATAACTCTTTCAGCCAGAAACAGGAGCAGCTTGTCCAACAGACTCAGGCTCATCCCCTGGTTGTACCAAATGAATGGAGGAGTGTGCAGAGCTGGAAATGGCTCAGTAAAAACATGGTGGGCTGAAAACATCCACAGAGGGGCATAGGAAGGACTGACAAGTTCTGCCACAGTGCACCCTAAACCAATGACTCAAGTGGCTCCAAGTAGCCAGGCACTGAGGACCCAAGGGTATGCACCCTGAAATCCTAGCACAAAACACCAAGCTGCCGGGCTAATGTGGCTGCAGCTCCACTAGCTGTGGTATATGGGCTCTCAGTGCTGGACTCAGCTAACGTGTGACCTAGCACACAGGAACACACTAGGCCTAGACATACCCAAAGTGGGACTTGACTGATACCAAGGCCTCTTGCTGGGTGAAGTTCATTCAGACTTTTTTGTTGCATGCGTCTCCTCTGTACTCATCCCCCTTTTGCAGAAACAACCCCTCGCCTTACTTCCCTGCTAGCTTTTGCTGTTCTCTCAGCCAAACTGCCCTCCACTGTGCCTGATCCAAATGCTTGGCCTTTCCCTGTGAAGTGGCAGCAGCAATTAATTGTGTGCATAGCGCTCTTGGTCCCAGGGCACCATCTTTCAGTTCTTGTATTGTAATTCTCTGTTGTGACTTGTGTTGATCTCTCTCTTTAGACATCCCAATGTGTGTTCTGCTTGCTTCCCTAACAGCTATCAGGCATTGTGCTGATGGTTTTAAGTTAGTTCCTCTTGGTTTTTTTCTCCTTTTTTTCTCTTTAAAGAAAGCAAATTTAGAACGTGTCAAAAGAGCCAGACTGATAGCACCAGAGCCTCACGTTCTCTGTGTATTTGTGGAGCAAGTGCAGCTTGGACAGGAGCAGAGCCAGCTCCCTTGCATTGCCCTTCCAGTGTGCCTCAACCTTGACCTGGAGCAGGGTAGTCTGCATGGGGTCTGGACCATCCTTGTTGGTGTACAGCACCCAGCACAATGGGGGTCTTCTCCCGGACACAAGCTCCCAGGCACTACCACAGTACAAATAACACTGATAAACCCCAGTCACGTAGCTGAGTGTCTGCTGAGACTGCGAGTTCCAGTATGTCTACACTGTAATCTGTGATGTGATTGCAGCTTGTGTAGACATTCCTTCACATGCACAGCTACACCTGGCAATGAAGATGTAACCGTACAGGCTTCAGCATAGTCTGGACAAGCATGCTGGAGATCTGAGGACCTACCTGTGTTACTGAAGCCCATGCCACCACATCTATGCTACAGTTAAGTGGGTTTGGCTGCCTCACTGAGTCAGATGGCTTTGACTGGATTGAAGGAAGATGGATTTCTGAGGAAGAGAGGATCTTAAGTGTGGGCTGAGCTGTCCTGGGGGAAGAGCCATGGGAGCAGCAAACCCCAGGCAGAAGGCTTGAGCTGAGCTCTGCTACCTTATTTTTGTTTTTCTTTGCTAACAAAGCCAAACTCCAGGAAAGGTGAGTTTGGATTCTATATAGTAGATGGGCTGTGTTTGCAAAGCAGGTAGGGAAAGATGCCAGCAGTTGTGGCTGTTTAGTGATGTGTCCACTTGTGTGCTGAGGAAAGAAAGGACTGAGAGCACCAAATGATTCCATAAGGCTGCTGAACAGGTGGCAGCTGATAATGACTATTCTGGACTATACCAATTTGGTCCGATTCAAACTTAAGATGGAAACTCTGAATCTTGTGCATTACAAATCTCTGGAACTGCCAATTCCCACCGTTTGTGAATTTATAGTTAGTGTCCATTCTGTTTTCTCCTAATCTCTTTCTTGCAACAAATGCACATTAAAGATGTAATTGCATTTGCCATTTTCTGACCCAGTCCCTCATTGTTTCAGAGTTTTACCTAGAGCTGGACCCCTAGCCCAAACACCCTCCAACTTCAGGGGAATGTTCAGAATCTGAGCCTGGAACTACAACCACATTTTGTGAATGCCTCGCCTTTATAATGGACTGAAACAAAAACCAAGATCTAATCTCTCCCTCAAATTTAGGGTGTTTGAAATCTGGATCCAGAACTGAACGTTGTGCCTTGAGCCCATCTCTGCCGTTAGAAATGGTGTAGGAGCCACATCAGCCCAGGCTCCTCTGTTTTGAAGTCATTTGGGATTCCATCATTCTCTTATATACTGACCAGCCCTCATCTTTTCATTTTATTTGCAAAAGTGCACAGCAGGCAGCTCACTCTTTACTGTACATCACTGAAGTACCATATAGCATGAGCAAGATTGGACCTCAGAATAATCTTGTAGCTCCCTGCTTGCCTCTTCTGTTCTACCTGATCTATAATTATTTCCTACCATACTCTGGCCTAGGTTACTAATGGCTGGACCCTTCCTCCTCTTAGGTGGACATGCATGGCTCAAAGAGAAGCAGAACAGCTGCAGATCCACAAGATGGCCAAACTGTGGAGAGGACCCCCATGGTCATCTCACCCCCTATGTGCTGTAGGGAAGTTTAGGAGAGGGCTGGAGAGGCGTAGTCACTGGATAAGGCATAGCAGGCCTTGGCTGTTGCCACCTGGAGGTGCTGGGTGGCTGTATCTCTGCTACATGCCCAGGCTCCAGGTTCGGCAGGAGGATCCCCACTTGGGTTTTGAGAAGAAGATTGTCCCTACACCTGTAATTTTTAACCCAATTTGGAATTTCTCCATCAACCCTCCCTTTATTAATGACAGAGTCAGCACCATCTCACTTA
The DNA here is from genome assembly GCF_013100865.1 of Trachemys scripta elegans. Lineage (NCBI taxonomy): Eukaryota > Metazoa > Chordata > Testudines > Emydidae > Trachemys > Trachemys scripta. The sequence goes on from NC_048307.1 coordinate 39,225,941, forward strand.
TCTCATCTAGCAGTCCCTTCCTCTGGTATCTGGGTACTAATATCACAAAGGGCATCTCTGCCCATGCTTCAGAGACCTCTCTGGTCTAACAGTCCTTTTGAACTCTTGCCAGTCTCAGGGCCATGGTGCTGGAGGAATCCTTCAGTGTCACAAAACTGCCAGGTTGGCTTCTACCCAACACTGCCTCATGGTCTTACCCTGGTGGCAGGGGGAATAGGGAGTGGCCAAGGCATCCTTATGCCCTGGAAGCCTCCGATTGCCAGAACAGCCCCTGGGGGCCATAGGCAGCTGGGTATAAATTAGAACAGCCCTGAGGCTACTCTGACTTACCCCAGGAATCAGCCTGGAGTGTAAAGGTGGTTTGAAACTAAGGGTATATCTATACTTTGAGTTAGAGCTGTAATTTCCAGCTTGGCTATACATAACCACCCCACTTCGAGTGAGATAGAGCACTAAAAATCACAGGGTAGCATGATGGTGTGGGTGGTGGGACAGGCTAGCTAGCTAAATACCTCGGGTCCCAGGTGTGGTCATACTCGAGGCAGCTAGCCACTTCCAGCTCCAAGTGTAGATGTTCCCATCCCCTCTGCACTTGTGTCAAGCCCACCTTGGATGGGGCCCAAGATGATTTTGCCATCATAGCAACTGGGTCTTGATCCCGACTCCTAAATTCAGGGAAAGGAGTATAGACACTGGGGGTTTGATTCAGGACCTATTGCTGAGAAACCCCACTGAGAGCTCTAGTGAAAGCATGGGGTGAAGAGTCTGTGAAACAGCAAGAGGCAGAATTTAAGGCACCAGCAATGTGAGATAAAAAGAAACATATGCTCCAGCTAGCTCCACCTGCTCTGCATAGCTAAGCTCGCGTGCTCATGTGCTCAGCATGTGCTGTGCTATTGTAGGTCAGCTAAGGTGCTGCACTCCCGCATGGGCTGCATGTCTGTTAGGAGGAATACAGAGCTCAGCCCTGTTGTCCAGGCAGTACAGATGCGCTTGGTGTACTCTCTTCACAGGCAAAACTCCCATTGAAGTCAGTAGGAGTTTGGACTGCAAGCTTGGGTCATAAATCTTTACTAACAGTATTAAAAATGGATGTATGTACCGTGTTCAGTGCCATGATTTCTCAGAGCAATAACATCTGTGACATAGCCATATACGACTGTATTTATAGTTATGAACCCATTGCCATCTCAGTCTGCATAGCTGTCACTTAGCTCAGATCTGCAGAGGAAATAGACATTAAACCAATAACTCTCACAACAGTCATCAGAGGTAGGTGTTGTTTTCCCCAGTCTGCAGAGGGGGACAACTGAGGCACAGAGCTTAAGAGCCCAGTGTCAAATCTGTGGCAGAAGTAGGAATAGAACTAACCCCTAGTCCCTAGTCTAACCATTAGTCAACATTGCCTCACTAGGTTGGCAAGACATTAGACCCAGGTTTTGGGGGATACATGTGTACAATGCAGATACGAAAGTGTGCATGTTATTTGTGTGCCTGCTGTGAGCGTGCAATTAAAAGGATTGTGCATGCAATTGTGACAGATGCCTGAGCTAGCGGCTAGCTATTGTTGTGATGATCATTTGTCTAGTGGTTGCTGGCCATGTGTTCTCCACTCTAGAACACACAACAACACACACAGTCCCATTCATCAACTTGCTCCTGCCCAATGGTACTGATCCATTCCATAGCAAAGCAGGTTCCAAAGAGCTTGCTACTGAAGTGCCTGGTTTGGCCTCTCTTCCTCATGTGATTTCCCTGGGGCTACTCAACCTGAATGACGATGGCAGGATTGGGCCCTAAAGAGATGAGCTATCCATACCAGTGTATTTCACAGTATGTCCCATCTCTGGGTGTCGGCCTCTGAGATCGTAAGAGGGGACAAGCATGCCTTATATTTGCTGGTACCTATATGGTAGAGCACAGGATCGATGAAAAACCAATGGTAATGAAGTATATTATAAACACAGTGCCAGATCCTCAGCTGATGTGAATCATCAGTGGTGCCACTGGCTTTAGTGGAGCTGTGCCAGTTTATACCAGCTGAGGATCTTGGCCCTTGGTCTTCAGGCAAGCTGGGTTATATATTAAATACGATGCTGGGAGGCCACAGCTGCATAGATCAGAGCTGCTGATTTTAATAAACATTCATATTTCAGATGCACTGTGTAGCTCATACATCCCAAGATGTGTATCTGTCCTGCCATCCTGCAGGAGACCATGCTGATCAAGTCCTTTAAAAGCTTAAATAGAGCAGCGAGCAGAGGGGAAGGCATGGGAACCATTGTGAAAGCATGGACCATGCATCCTCATGGCACAGGAAGCTCCTTTCTCCAGTGAAGGTTTTAGGGAGGCTGGGCTGAGTCACTACTAGTTCACCCTTGTCCTAGAATAGCTGGGCAAGAGCCATTCTAGTCCCCGAGCTGACGACTGCTGCTGAGTAATCAAAGGACACAGCAGGCAGTTTTCTCCTGACACACAGTCCCAGGGAGCCTGGGGCCAGGGCAAACTGATAAATGGCTGAGAGAGCAGGGAGTGTTTCTGTGGGAAAGCATCAGGGAGCAGGTACAGCAAGTGCTCCCAGGGAGGAAAAAGGAAGCCAAGCTCAGTGGAGCAGTTGAGGGATGTGCGGCTGATTAAAGGATCAATCTCAGCCAGATTTAGGGCTTTGGGGCAGAGGGCACTCAGGAGTACCAGGATGTTGTTGGCTGATATTACCCCTTACATTTGAGGAAGCTGTAGATCCCTGGAATCTATCTAAGCTCTGCATGATTTATACCCCACTCATCACCATGGACCTTATCCAAAATCCATTAGACTCACTGGGAATCTGTCCACAGACTTTAGTGGGCTGCCCATGCACATATGCTTTTAATGTCACACAGGCAAGGTCCCTGGAACTCCAGCTCTATGCTAGTGTTTCGGTGATGTCCGCTACCAATGCAGCTAGGGCTTAATTAGCACCTTCCCTTTGAAGTGGGAGCCTAAAACTTTCACCCAGATAGTGCAAATCCTGGTGATTAATTATCTGCCTTATGGTCCCCAGAGGAGGCACTAGAACCTGTTCTTTTGGCGCACCAGGAAATTTAAGGCTGGCCATGGTGGGAATTAATTGAGACCTGGACATCTTGGATCAAGATGGAAGCTTGCATGAGTAGATCATTGGTTAGGGTGTTTTCTGAATCCTGCTCTGAACCTGAGCCGTAGAGGATGGCAATCTGGTATAGCTCCCTGATCCTGGCTCTTTAGCTCAACCTGTAGCAGCTCATGCTTTTAGCTCTTGGTTGTCCCTGTTTCAGTGCCTAGTGTGCTGGCCAAGATGGCAGCCATCACTCACACTAAGACCTGAAGATGCTTCAGACCACACAGCTGTAGCGAAGAAGTGGGCAGTAGCGCACGAAAGCTTATGCTCTAATAAATTTGTTAGTCTCTAAGGTGCCACAAGTACTCCTGTTCTTTTTGTGGATACAGACTAACACGGCTGCTTCTCTGAAACCTGACAGCTTTAATGAAGATGAGAGCAGCTGAAATCAACTGCATTTTAGATGCCACCATAAGGGCTCCTGCAAGCTGCCAATATGGCCCTGGGTTGGGCACATTGTGGGTGCCCCCAAGAGTTCTAAATCATTTGCAGGACTAATGACTGCTCTTCTTTCAAATAAGCAGTGATGGTCCTAAGACAAAATCCTGGATCCAGGAAAGTTCTGAGCCAGATCCATCTCCATAGCACATCACCTGAGCCTATTGGTATTGCTGTGCCAATGAGCTACCACACCACCACTGGGTACCGTGCCTGAACAGAGAGGGCAGAGTCAGCATGTGGACAAGTTCTGCAACCATCTGACAGAGCATAAAGACCTAGGCAGCTGGTTTGTGTTGATTATCTATGGATGAGGGAACCTCCAATGGCTGGGGGTTGGGACCCAAAGCTCAGATGGCTGGCTGAAGTAGAGGGGTTACCTATTAGCCCCCAGGGGCATCTCACTCAGAGTGTTAAAGGCCAGTGTGCAAGGCAGAGACACTAGAGGAGTGTTTCCAGGTCCTACTGCAGAAGAGAGGCGAGTGAGGGAATGGGCCAGCCTCATGCTCCCCAGGAAATGTTTAACCTGGGATTTAGGAGGAGTTGGCCCATCAGCCCTTTCCCAGGTAGAATAGAGGGAAACTGAACCAGCCAGAAGTGGGTGGAAGGCTGTCGCCTGCCCAGGCCCCTCATAAAGGCAGCAGAAGGAAAGAGCACCGGGGTCTGCTGGGAAGAAGGGTTCCTGTGGATGATTGTTGGGGGGTGGGGGCAGCAGGTCACTTACACTCTTGCACTGCTTCTGGGCCAGCTGAGAGATTGGAAGCACCCTGGGCATTCAGGATCCTGGGAAAGGTTCTGGCCAGGTGCAGATCCTGGGCTCTGGATGAGGAGGGATATTTGCTTGGAACCTGCTTTGCTATGGAATGGATCAGTACCATTGGGCAGGAGCAAGTTGATGAATGAAGTCCTGACAGAGCTATGGTCTGGTGTCTGCTGAGATGACTCTGCCCCATTCACATGGCTATAGTGACTCTCTGCCAGCCACTCAGGTAGCTGGAGTTCACAAGGCCAATCTGGAAACCTTGCAGCTGCAGGATTTGCTGAGGTGAGAAGCACGCTGCTCAGGGAGGGACAAAGCCGTGAGTGTTTCAGTCAAGCAATGTAAGCACAGGGCTGGGAGTGAGGAATCTTGGGTTTGATCCCTGATTCACTGTCCCAAGGAACTGACACACTAAGTTGAGAAGACAGACAAAGGGTGGGAGGGGAAACAGAGCACAGAGTGAGGAAGTCACTTCCCCAAGGTCATCCAGCAAGTCCGTGCCAGAGCTGGGGAAAGAAACCAGGTCTCCTAATTCCCAGCCCAGTGCCGTCCCCATTAGAATGCTGACCCAGTACAGCAATGAGCTAGCCTGAGCCTGAATTCCTTTGGAAGAGGGACATTGGGCCTTGTTTTATCCCCAACCACTAATCTCCATGTGAGTGAGGTGTGGAGGCTTCATGGGGCCTGTCCCACTCCCCATGAGGCTTCAGGATAACACAGAGTAAGCCCACGGGAAGCAGCCATTTACACCAGACTCCTCCTTCCATTAGGGACTCGGACATCTCCATCATAAATCAAGTGGATAAAATATTTGACTCGACTCACTCCCTGCTTTTATCTCCGGCCCAGGGGAATTGGGCTGCTGAAAGCATGCTCAGGGCCCAATATATGCTGCTGCTCCCAAATTAACAGGCCAGCTAGATGCATGCTGACTTATTTATTTACTGTCTGTAGTTGCCCTGGACCACCTAGGGGATGATGTACCATGCCCCCATCTGCTCTAGCCCAAGCTGGCTTCCTCCTGAGCACTCATTTAGTCATGGGAAGTCCCCAGTTATGCCCCTCATGGAGATTGAACTGTCCAAATTGCTGGCTGAAGCTTGTGTACAGTTGATACCCCCTCTCCCCTTCCTCCTGCTCCAGCACTCCCTGTGCCACTGAAATCTCACTGCAAGCAGCACAGTGCACAGGGTCACCCAGCTGCCTGGGTCCTTTGCAGACTGTTTTCAGTCAGGAGAAGAAACAGGGCCCATCTTGTTCCTCACATGCTGGCTCCCACTGAAATTGGTCAGAAGGCTGAAGTCACCAGGACAGTGATGGCAGAGAGTGGTGCCATTAGGCCTATACATCCGAGGAAGATCCTTCCCTTTTCTCCACCATGCCAGCTAGAGCGCCGGCCACAATTCCCCCTGCCTGGCTATTTCTGACTTGGGCCCCAGTAGGCCTAGTGGAGAGCAACTAACTGTCCCCCTGTTGCTTTCCTTTCCTGGCCTCCCCCACCATGAGTGTGGTCACCACTGGCCTCCTGAGCAGCTGAGGGAGGAGGAGTGGCTCAGCTGGAGGGAGGTCAGAGATAAGTGGGGTGGCTGGTTGGGAGAGACAGCCACCCCACTTGTCTCTGACCTCCCTCCAGCTGAGCCAAAGGTGAAAAGGGAGCTAGCTGGGGCTCTCACACATGTGACTTTGCAGAACCCAGAGCTGGGCCTTGCCTGACAGCTTCCTGCAGCTCAGACTGCAATCCTAGCTGCTCTGTATTCAATATAAAGGAAAGGGGAGTGCACGGGTATAGGAGGCTCAAGTCAGGACTGAGGGGCATAGGCAGAGCTGTGTGGCAGCCTGGTAGTGAACTAGCAGGTTCATTCCTAGATTTGGCTCCTGTTGCCATGAACCCAGGGCCCATTCTGCTGCTGCTCTCTGGACAGAGATGCTGTACCCTGGCCATTCTGAGTGGCAAGCTTGCAGGGCCCCTGCCACTCACCTTCTCTCTTGTAAGGCTTCCCCCACTCCACACAGCCAGTGTACGTGTACACCAAGGAGGCAGTGTTTCCCTTCCAGAGGTCCTCTTGTGGCTGGGTAACGAAGGCTCTTTAGGCAAGTCTTGTGTTTGCTGGCAGGGAGGAGAAGCCACTGCTGGGTGCATGGTGTTTCTCCCAGCCAGCTGGCACTGTGGAGCCAGTCATCTGTGCTGGCAAGTGACCCTCCTCAGCAGTAGCCCAGAAATCAGACAGACGCTCCCTACTCTCCGCCTCATTTCAACATGTCTGAGTGTGCGGATCTCCTGGGATACAGCTCTCTGTGCATTCAGGAGGCCGCCTGCCACACGGGAGATGGCTCAGAGGTGACATGGAGCCTACCGGCTGCACTGCAGCAGGGAGGAGTCTAAGGAGAGACAGAGGCTCAGGCAGTTTAGGGGCTCAAGACAGGCTATTAATTATTCATGGCCATATTTATAGAAGAAAATGCACTTAAATAATACATCTCAGAAGGAGAGGGGGTTGGGAGCATGGTTCTCTGAAACATGGAATATTTATTGGCCTGTTTCATTTTCACTCCTTGCTGTCACTTCTCATCAGCATGCTCTGGACTTTTGGGTGATTTTAAGGCAGGCTCAGGCTTCATGCCTGGCATGAGGTTCTGCTTTCTATTGCTATATAAATCTGTATATCCCATATATACAGCTCTTTCTCTCTCTTTGTCCTTCATCTTTCTATCATCTGTCTCTTTATCTCCATGCTTTATCTAGCTCTGTATCTCTCTCCCATGCATACCCTATCTCCCTTTTTCATCTCTTTATCATCACATATATAAGTACCTATATAGGAGAGAAATTTCTGAAAGCAGGTGGTTCTTTGATCTAGCAGAAAAAGGCATAATGAGATTCAATGGTTAGATGTTGAAGCTAGATGAATTCGGACTAGAGATAAGGTGCATGTTTTTAACCGTGAAGGGAACTAACCATTGCAAAATCTTGCCTAAGGATGTGATGGATTCTCCATCATTTGAAGACTTTAAACCAAGACTGGATATCTTTCTAACAGTTCTGCTATTGCTCAAACAGCAGTTATAGGCTTGGTGGAGAAATTACTGGGAGAGTTTCTGTGTTCTGTGTTATGCAAGGGGTCAGACTAGATTATCAGAATGGTATAGTCTGGCCTTAATATCCATCCATCTATTCATCCAAGCCATCTTTCTCCTGGGTGTCTTACCGCTCCCCTGAAATGACAAGAGAGGTGCTGAATTGGGGGGATGCTGTTGACAATTAGAAAGAGGGTCATAGGACCATCAGTTGAAGTCTCCAAAAGGAGATCATCTGGGATCAGCCATACAGCTGACAAGGCCTTACATGAGAGCAAGGTCCCAAGTAACTGGAGTGGGCTTTTGTTGGGGGTTCAGTCCTGAGTTGTGTCCCTCTTTGGTCTTGCTGCTGGAGCAAAGGGCTGGGCTATGGAGATGAGCTCTTTCCTTCCTCCCTGGCCCCCCTTTCTCTCTTCATCATCTGGCTGTGGGACAGGGTGATAGGGAGAGCCTAAAAGTAGCAGATCCTGCCTGGGCTGCATGGCTCCCAGAAGAGAAGAGCCCCTAACAGCCCCTTGCTTTGAAAGCTATTAAAGCCACCCCTACCTGGGATCAACCCACCTGAAAACAGTAATCAGGAATGGGGCAGATCCCCTGGGATGTCCATAGAAATATAGATCTAGTGTTTGTCAAGCCAGCTGCACCATCCTTGGCATGCATTTTCCTGTTCTGTCTCAGTCTAAAATCTGGTATTTCTGCACTCATTACTCCTGATGTCATTCTGCACCAAAAAATTAAAAATTCTGCAGAATTCTGTTTTATTTGTCAATAAATAAATATGGAGGCTCCAGCATGGCAGTGGGGAGCACAGGCCACTGGCTGCACAAAGGTGGGAGATCACCCTGCAGCCTCCCCACCCCCGGGAGATGGACTCAGCAGTGAGGCTGCACCCAACCCTGACACAGCACAAGACCTGGGCCTGTCCCGGAAACACCCTGGAGCCCTGCCCCTCTGCACCAGGTGTGGAGCAGGCAGGCTCAACCAGGCAGGATCCAAGTGTGAGAGGCTCAGTTTTGGGGGATCCAGGTGTGAGGTGAGAGGGTTCTGTGTGGGACAATCTGGGTGCAGGCAGCTCAGTGGGGGGTCTAGGTGTGGGGGATCTGGATGCACAGAGGCTTGTTGGGAGGGGGGTGTTCCAGGTGCGGGGGCAATGTGACTCTGCAGGGGCTTCCAGGTGAAGATGGTTGGGGCTCAGCGGAGGGATCTGGGTGTGGGGGTCTCAGTGGGGGACTCTGGGTGCTGGGGGAGTGGGGCTTGGTGGGGTGGGCATCTGGGTGCAGCTAGTTGGGGGTCAGTGACCACCTTCTTGTTGCTAACATATCTGTAGAAAGCCTTCTTATTACCCTTCACATACCTTGCTAGCTGCAACTCCAAATGTGCTTTGGCCTTCCTGATTACATCTCTTCATGCTCGAGCAATATTTTTATACTCCTCCCTAGTCATCTGTCCAAGTTTCCACTTCCTGTAAGCTTCCTTTTTGTGTTTAAGCTCACCGAAAATTTCTCTGTTAAGCCAAGCTGGGCGCCTGCCATATTTGCTATTCTTTCTGCACATCAGGATGGTTTGTTTCTGCACCTTCAATACGGCTTCTTTGAAATACAGCCAGCTCTCTGGACTCCTTTCCCCTTCATATTAGCCTCTCAGCGGATCCTGCCCATCAGTTCCTGAGGGAGTCAAAGTCTGCTTTTCTGAAGTCCAGGGTCTGTATTGTGCTGCTCTCCTTTCTTTCTTTTGTCAGGATCCTGAACTCGACCATCTCATGGTCACTGCTGCCCAGGTTGCCACCCACTTCTACTTCCCCTACCAATTCTTCCCTGTTTGTGAGCAGCAGGTCAAGAGGAGCATGGCCCCTAGTTGGTTCCTCCGGCACTTGCACCAGAAAGTTGTCCCCAACACTCTCCAAAAACTTCCTGGATTGTCTGTGCACTGTTGTATTGCTCTCCCAGCAGATGTCAGGGTGATTGAAGTCCCCAATGAGAACCAGGGCCTGTGATCTGGAAATTCTGTTAGTTGTCTGAAGAAAGCATCATCTACCTCATTCTCCTGGTCTGGTGGTCTATAGCAGATGCCCACCACAACACCACCCTTGTTGCTCTCGCTTCTAAACTTAATCCAAAGGCACTCAACAGGCTTTTCTCCAGTTTCATACTGGAGCTCTGAGCAATCATACTGCTCTCTACATACAGTGCAACTCCTCCACCTTTTCTCCCCCACCTGTCCTTCCTGAACAGCTTATTCCCATCCATGACAGTGCTCCAGTCATGTGAGTTACTCCACCAAGTCTCTGTTATTCCAATTACATCATAGTTCCTTGACTGTGCCAAGACTTCCAATTCTTCCTGCTTGTTTCCCAGGCTTCTTGCGTTCATGTACAGGCACCTAAGATAACTAGCCAATTGCCCTATTTTCTCAGTATGAATCAGGAGGCCTCCCCTGTTGCACCGTCCTCCTTGTGTTTCCTCCCCACTTCCCCACTTACCTCAGGGCTTAGATCTCCGTCCCCTCCTCACTAAGTTAGCAAGCCTGCCTGTGAAGCCCTCCTCACTAAGTTAGCAAGCCTGCCTGTGAAGATGCTCTTCCCTCTCTTCATTAGGTGGATCCCATCTCTTCCTAGCAATCCTTCTTCCTGGAACAACATTCCATGGTGGAAGAATCCAAAGCCCTCTCTCCAACACCACCTGCGTAACCACGCATTTACTTCCACAATTCGATGGTCAATACCTGGGCCTTTTCCTTCAACAGGGAGGATGGATGAGAAGCATCAGAAACATCTCCCTTCCCCCCAGGTTAACCTAACTAATCACTGTCCCACCACTGGGCTGACATGCTCCATTGCACACCTCTTGGATGGAGCTTGCCAGCCTGTGGATGGCACTGTTTCACAGAGACATTGGGACTGAGTGTGATCTCACTCCCACTAGATTTATACAGGTAAGCTCCTTAACTTCAGTGGAGTTACTCCTGATTTACCCCAGTGTAGGTGAGATCAGACTCAGGCCCCGTGTATCAGGCAGTAAAAACCTGAGGATGGCAGGAGTCACTAGGATGCTGCTCAGTCATTTGCCATGCAGCCCTTCTGGTCTTGGACCAACGAACCAGTCCTGTTGGCAACTGGGCAGAACACAAGTGCTGAATCAGATGGAGCCTTTTCCATCAAGTTCAGAAAACAGCAGGTCATGAACCATTAGGGACCATGTCTTTGTGTTCCATTCACAAAGGCAGATGACAATATATACCATGTGCTGAACAGTGTGCGACCCAGGCCATTCCCTTTTCTGTGATAGGCAGTGTCCTCTGTCAATCTATCCCCTACACCAAGAGCAGCCAGACTTTGCTCAATGGAGGTCCATGGCAGCAGCTTGCCAGGAGCCCAAGAGCCACAGTTAGTGTGTGTGGAATGAAGCAGATCACAGTTGCCCTCAGCTGCATTCTCCCAGGCTCCATCTTGAGCCAAGCTGAGCCCAAATACCAGTGCCTGCAGAGGAGTGGTTTCTGCAGCAGGAGACAGGTCCATACACAAGGATGGGGGCAGCTGGGGGCTGACCTTAGAACTCCGTAGTCTGGGGCAAGTCCTAACCTACAGTTTCTCCTCAGTCTCTTCCCTTCAGGGCTGGAGTTACCACAGCCATGGGGCCCCTGAATCCGGGTATGTTGGTTGGAGAGGCCCTCTGTAGTGTGGGAGGTGCCAAGATCAGAATGGGAGGAGGATTTGATCTCTGTGGGAAGCTCATCCTATCTTCTGGGCATCTTACTGCCTGTTTGCTTGGCACACTTGACCCTACAGGTGCATGTCTCTGTTGTTTGTGAGATGGAGAAAGGGCCATCACCTCCTGACAATGGAGACAACCCTAGATCCTGATGCTCATTCTATCATGTCTCATTTCCTGCTTCTACAGCACATTACAGTCCTCCCAAAACCCCGTGAGTGATACTGTGGGTGGTGCTGTGCCACTTTAACATGCAGGCAGATTGAGCCTACTGTTGGGACTCATTAAGAAAGGTATAGATAATAAGACAGAAAATATCATGTTGCCTCTATATAAATCCATGGTACGCCCACATCTTGAATACTGCATGCAGATGTGGTCGCCCAATCTCAAAAAAGATATATTGGAATTGAAAAAGGTTCAGAAAAGGGCAACACAAATTATTAGGGGTATGGAACGGGTTCCATATGGGGAACAATTAATAAGACTGGGACTTTTCAGCTTGGAAAAGAGACGACTAAGGGGAGATATGATAGAGGTCTATAAAATCATGACTGGTGTGGAGAAAGTATATAAGGAAGTGTTATTTACTCCTTCTCATAACACAGGAACTAGGGGTCCAAATGAAATTAATAGGCAGCAGGTTTAAAACAAACAAAAGGAAGTATTTTTTCACACAACGCATGGTCAACCTGTGGAATTCCTTGCCAGAGGATGTTGTGAAGGCCAAGACTATAATGGGGTTCAAAAAAGAACTAGATAAGTTCATGGAGGATAGATCCATCAATGGCTATTAGCCAGGATGGGCAGGGATGGTCTCCCTAACCTGTTTGCCAGAAGCTGGGAATGGGCAACAGGGGATGGATCACTTGATGATTACCTGTTCTGTTCCTTCCCTCTGGGGCACCTGGCATTGGCCACTGTTGGAAGACAGGATACTGGGCTAGAGGGACCTTTGGTCTGATCCAGTATGGCCGTTCTTATGAGCCACAGGGAGGAATGACTTACTCAACACTGTATGGAGCGCCATGTGGAGCACTGTGCCTTTAAGAGGCTCTGGGAAGAGCTAGTTGAAACTGGTGATAACTGAACACCACCGGCCAGGATTAGGCCTAGACAGCTCTTGGCTTCCAGATGCCTCCTCCATCACCTGGATCATGCTGCCTAACAAATACAGCCATACTAATCATAATGGAACAGGAGGTGAAGCCAGGGGATGAAAAGCTGGAGGGAGGCAGGTCCTGTGAATGGGAAGAGAGGTGGGGCCATGCCCAATGTGGGGAGCAGGTTGCCCCAGCCAATCTTATTACTAAGATGGGGGTCACACAAGAACATGTTGAGAACCTCTGATTTATTCCACAAAGTGTCCATTAGCAGATCCCGATTGTCTCTAGTCTACCCAGTGTCCAGCACTGCTCACTAATACCTGTTGCCAACTCTTGGTCCATGGTTCATTGGTGAGTGCTTCAGTGCATGTCTGCAATTCCAAGCTGGCTGGAGCTGGAGCTCCCACTGAATGGTCCTGCTCCCTGAATGGATGAGCCTAAAATAGGTCTGTGATCACAAATTCTAGATGTGCTCGTCCCACAGTGGTGCCAGCTGCCCTGCTTCTGTGTTCGTTTATGCTAGTAACCTTAGAATCATAGAAGATTAGGTTTGGAAGAGACCTCAGGAAGTCATCTAGTCCAACCCCCTGCTCAAAGCAGAACCAACCCCAACTAAATCATCCCAGCCAGGGCTTTGTCAAGCCGGGCCTTAAAAACCTCTAAGAATGGAGATTCCACCACCTCCCTAGGTAACCCATTCCAGTGCTTCACCACCCACCTAGTGAAATAATTAATGAGATATCCATCTCCTAGAACTGGAAGGGACCTTGAAAGGTCATCGAGTCCAGTCCCCTGCCTTCACTAGCTGGACCAAGTACTGATTTTGCCCCAGATCCCTAAGTGGCCCCCTCAAGGATTGAACTCACAACCCTTGGTTTAGCAGGCCAATGCTCAAACCACTGAGCTATCCCTCCCCCAATTAGTGTTTCCTAATATCCAACCTAGACCTCCCCCACTGCAGCTTGAGACCATTGCTACTTGTTCTGTCATCTGCCACCACTGAGAACAGCCGTGCTCCATTCTCTTTGAACTTTGTTTGCTACAAAATCCATCTGGAGCTAAATGAATTAAAAAGGGGCATGAGCACAGCAGGTGGGGTGAGCTACTGAGCTTGTTTATCCATATAGGGCCTGATCCTGCTCTCACTTAAGTCAGTAGCAAAATTCCCATTGGCCTGATCCATCTATACCTGTGCACTGTAGGTGTAAAATATTAGGGGCAAAATCCTGACTGTATTGAACACATAGGAGCTTTATCACTGGCTTAATGGGGCCAGAATTTCACCCTCTGTCCTGAATTATCATCTGAACCAAGGCCCTTTGTACCACTTTGGACAGTGACATTAACATGGGTGTGAATGGAATTAAGCCCACTTTGCCCCTCCAGAGTAGTGTCAAGGGGCCTAAGGCCTTGTTTACACTGCAGAGTTTTGTTGGCAAAAGGCAGGTTTTGGTGGCAAAACAGTGGAGGTGTACACACTGCGATGCCAGTTTTAGCGAAAAAACTCTTCAGTTTTGGCGACAAAATGAAACCACCTCGACGAGAAGCATAGAGCTTTTTGTGCAAAAGTTTTGGCAACAAAGAGCCAGTGTAGATGCTGCCGTTCATTATGTCGACATAACTGGCCTCCCCCAGTATCCCATGATGCCCATTGTGCCCCCTCTGCTCACTGTTTTCAACTCAGCTGCTCTGCATGCATGTGCCCTGTGACATTGCACCCCATATTTATCATAGTAATATTATTATAATATGGTTATGGCAAGTGTAGCTTGAGTTTAAGAATCTGCAGCCCATTTGTATAATCAGTTAGGATGAGAGATTGTGAATTCAAATCCAATCTATCTAATATATTAAGCTTAAATTGCATTTTTGTTTATTTGCTAGGTAATCTGCTTTGATCTCTTTGCTATCACTTATAATCACTTAAAATCTATCATTTGTAGTTAATAAACATGTTTTTGCTTTATCTGAAGCAGTGAGCTTGGAGTGAAGTCTGTGGGAATCTTACCTCAGAGGGGCTGTTGCATATTCCTCTCCACATTGAGGGGGAGGAGAACTGGATAATAAATTCATACTGGTTGGGGTTTGGACCAGGGCAGGATGGTATCGCTCTGGGGTCCTAGACTGGAAAGCTGGAGGTTATTTTGGCTGTAGCTTCTCTGTTGCTGGTTCACATGCAGTGGCTGGTCAGAGAGCCTGCATGTAACTGCAGCTGTGTGTGTCACTACCTGTGTGTATGCTGGTGAAAGTGAAAGACTAGGAACCATGTCTGCAGCTTGTCACAGCAGCACAGCGGGAAAGGAAGCCCAGGCTGCTGGGTCAGAGGGCTCAGCGGTATCCCAGTTCCAGGTGGCACCGGGTGGAGGGCGGTCACTCTCATACCTCTTAACAAGGTGCAGTTTGCAGTCCTCCCTCACCAGCTGCTACCCACCGGCTGGTGCAGACAGGGAGTCAGGTGTTGGCCCTGCCCTTCACCTTACTGAGCTGCCCCACTTGAGAATCCAGCTCTGAGAGCAGCACTATTCTGCCCCGGGTTCTTACTCCTGTTCTCCTGCGACACACACATTCCTACAACGAAGGAGGGATGGGATCAGCATCCAGCCCCCACCCTGCGCCTGGTGAACAAAGGGCTTGTCATAACAGATCAAACCAAATATCCACTGTCTTTGACAGTGGCCAATACCAGCTGCCCCCAGAAAGGTGTGAGAAAGCTCTTGATGGATTAACATTAACAGTTGGTGCCCTGAATCATGATGGTTCATAGTCCATATACATTTTCATTGTGGCTAATACAACTATGAACATTCTTATGTCAATGGTCCCATTTGTCCATTGCCCCACACCTGGGGCAGGCATTTATATCATTGTAAGATAGATGTAAAATGCTACCAAATTAGAAGGGTAGGGCCAGCTTCTCACCTACACTAAACTTGACACTGCTCTAGAGGGGCTAAGTGGGGTCAGTTCCATTCACACCCATGTTAAGGTCACTATCCAGAGTGGTACAAGAGCCTTGGGTTAAATAACAATTCAGGATAGAGGGTGAAATCCCAGACCATTATGTCAGTGGCATAGCTCCTATTGACATCAGTGGGGTCAGGATTTCACCTCTAGTGTTTTACACCTACAGGATCAGACCCCAGTTAAACAGCCCACCCCACACCCTCCTGAGCATCAAACTGTGCTAACCTTATCCCTATTCCTCTACAGGTTTATTTTGCACCAGGAATGAAGTCTTCAGAATACTATTATTTATTGTGTGGATTACGGTATCCTTAGCACTGGTGTGCAAGGCACTGTACAAACATATAACAAAGAGACAGGGATGCTGCTTTCCAACCCAAGGAGATGAAAGGCCATGTTTACACCATTGGAAGATGTTGCTGCTTTGCATTCATGGGGCTATTTAAAGGGATTTAAAGTGCTGCGTTCCACTGATTGTAAAGAGGAAGGAAAGACTGTTTGATTTTAGGCCAGATTCTGCCCTGAGTTCCCCCCTTGAGGGATCAAATTGAGCCAGTGAGGTTGCATGAGGGTGGCAAAGGGAGGAGTGCCCCCCCCAGCATTACACCCCATTGTGCTGTGGTGGTGCTGGTGCAGGGCCAAAGAGCCCTGTGGTCTCATCAAGGTGAGTTGAGGATGTTGTGGCAAGCATTCTTTGAATATCATGACTTTTGCCAGCAAAAAAAAGCGTCTGTTCCTGAGTTTTCAGTATGCAGGACCCAGATATGATAGTGAGGAGGACCATGTAAGGAGAGAGAGAGAGGCCTTTCAGAGCTCCACACCCCCCTGCCCTCACCCCTTCCACTACAAACACACCAGATGTAGAGATTCATGTTATTGTCCCATCCTTGCCTTTTGAAATGCACTGGGTCTGCTTATATACGGAGGAGAATGGCGGCCTCTAGTGGCACATGCTGGGATAAACATTTGACACAGGAAGAGAAGATTGGCTTGTCTGGAGACTCAGGATTGCTGCAGTTTGAAAGTAAAACTGCAAGACGGATTGTCCCATTCCCACCCAGCTCCCCTTATCTGTGGAAATAGAACAAGGCATCAGGTTTCCTCCCAGGGTATCCCTACACTGTGCAGTTACAGTCATGGAATCCCAATTCCTTTTGTTGCAGAGTTGTGACTCACATTGTAGGGCTGATGGTCAAGTGAGTGATGCAGCTGGGAAGGGACAGAAAGAAAAGGTTCCTTCTTGATGGATGGGCCTCCTGCAATGCGTTTTCAGAATTCCAGACTCTCAGCCATAGCCTTTACCTACAAAACCATCCCCCCCTTGGGCATCAGTTGTATGTTCAGGCCTTTTTTTTAACTAAGAGCTTCAGCCAGGTAACTGCAGTCCTGGAGCATTAATATCCCATCTGCACTTGAGGGGCAGTTCCACTGAATAACACTGCCCCCTGGGCCAGAGCCCCACCATGTGCAGACCAGGTAGAGCATTTAAGGCCATAGCCAGTGGAAGTCTCTGGAGATGTAACACACACAGGGAAGGGGCAGGACAAGGTGAGATTCTTAGAGCACCTCTAGGCTCAGTTGGCCTTGCATCTCAGCTTTGCCCTGGGTCTGCATGTACATCTCAGGCTCCTCCCTCTCCCAACAGGTCTCCAGACAGGCACCCGGGAGGAAGAATTGCCCCCTAACCTCTCCCCATTGTGTTCCAGAGTAACCGTAGAAGATGTCGAACCAGAGTACTGGTGACACCAAGCCCCCATGTTTACCCCGGAATGGACTAGTGAAGATCCCCAACCAGCCCAATGGACTTGGCTCTGCTAGCATCACCAAAGGGACACCAGCAGTGAAAAACCGGCTGTGCCAGCCTTCTTCCATGCCTGCTATCATCAGCCCAGCCTTATCCAATCACAGTGACCTTCCCATACCCAGTCTGGCATCACCACTGTCCTTGGCAACTCTGGCAGGGGTGCCGTCCCCTTCTGGCACCTCCATGGTGGGACTGAACTTGAGTGAGGCCTCCTCGACAAATGAGCACCCCTCCCCAGAGAGGCACCCTGGCTCCCCCACGGAAAGGCAGCTTGCTGTGGATGAGAAGATCCTCAACCGTTTGTTCTGGTACTTTTCAGCCTGTGAGAAATGTGTCCTGGCCCAGGTGTGTAAGGTGTGGAGGCGGGTCCTGTACCAGTCCAAGTTCTGGGTAGGCCTGACACCAGTGCTGCACACCAAAGAGCTCTACAATACCCTGCCCAGTGGTGAGAAGGAGTTTGTTAACCTCCAGGGCTTTGCTGTCCGGGGCTTTGACAGCTTTTGTCTGGTGGGGGTCTCAGACCTGGACATTTGTGAATTCATTGACAACTACCCCCTGTCCAAGAAAGGGGTGAAGTCCATGAGCCTTAAGAGATCGACCATCACGGATGCAGGGCTCGAGGTAGGTCTCCTGCCCCCACTCTGGCTACCGGGAACCACCGAGATGCGGCTGAGTGATGGAAGACTCTTGTTCACTGCAGTCCAGCTCCCGGGAGCAAGGCAGGGTTCTTCCTAGTCACATGTTTTCTAGCGTTCTCTCCAGTCTGGTTTGAAATGTCTCAAATGATGGTGCTCCCAGCACTTCCTGGGAAGCCTTTTCCACAGCCCCATAGAACTCACTAATTTGCCATTGCTGAATTCCATCCCATTATTCCTTATGATCCCAAAACAATCCTGCCTCTCTTTGGGGTCTGAATTCCATCCAATCTCTCTCTGGTGAGCCGTGCCTGCTATTTCTGGGTCAAACACACCACACCTGGACTGTTGTTATTACAGAAGTAGCACCTCAGGTCCCAATTGTGAGCAGGGCCCCATTATGGTAGGTGCTGTATAGACACACCGTCACTGCCCCAAAGAGCTCAGAATCTCAGGCAAGAGACGGGAAGGAAGTGTTGTTATGTCCATTGTATGTATGGGCAGCTGAGGCCCAGAGGGATTTTAAGTGAATTGTCCAAGATCACATAGGAAGGCTGTGGTAGAGCGAGGAATTGAATCCACCTGACCTAAGGTTTAGGCCAGTGCCTTAGCCACAAGATCAGCCTAACACCTCTCTGATTGCTGGTGTGAGCCTCTGCCTAAGCTGCCCAGACTCTCCCTTGCCATAGTGCCAGTGCAGTGCAAGAGAAAACACACTCCTTTAATTCTGTAGCCACAGTCCAGAGAGAATGCTGTGTATCCAAATATATTGGCTACAAATTCCCATGATTCCTCCCTTCCCTGGGAGGCTGGGAGCTAGTTAAACAGATCTGTGTCAGCTAAACAGATTGCTTCCTTTTGACACCCCCATAGTTCCACCTCACTGTCTTCCCTCGGAGTTGGAATACAGTAACTCCCCACTTAACGTCCCCTTGCTTAACGTTGTTTCGATCTTACATCCCTGCTCAATTATAGAACATGCTCCATTTAAAGTTGTGCAATGTTTTGCTATAACATTGTTTGGCTGCCTGCTTTGTCCACAGCTGGCAGCCCCCCTATCAGCTCTCCTATGCCCCCCCACCAACAGCGCCTCCTGCCTGCCGGCAGACCCCGCAGATCAGCGTTTTCCCCCTCCTCCCCACACCTCCTGCCCGTGGCAATCAGCTGGCTTGTGGCGTTCAGGAGGCAGGGAAGGGAGGGGGAGCCCACGCACCATGTTCTCGCTTCTCCCTCCTCCCTCCTGCCTCCTGAACGCTGCAAGCCAGATGATTGCCTCGGGCAGGAGGCAGAGGAGGGAGCGGGGAGAAGCGAGGATGCAGTGTGCGGAGTAAGGCGGGGGGGAGAAGAGGCATGTTAAGGGTGGGGGCTTGGGGGAAGGGGTGGCATGGGCGGGCCAAGGGTTGAGCCCCCTGTCCTTGGTGCTTGCAGAGTAGGGGAAGCTGCTGCTGCTGCTGCACAACATGCTTTTCCTAGCCTATAGCACCTTCAGCCTCTTTGCCTGCCTCATTGTCTCCAGTGCCAGTGGGCTGTGCCTGTGTGGGCTAAGGCGGGGGCACCTCCCAACTATAGTACTGTACTATATGGCAAAAAAAATAATTCCCTGGAACCTACCCCCCACCCCAGTTTACATTCATTCTTATGGGGAAATTGGATTCGCTTAACATCGTTTCACTTAAAGTCGCATTTTTCAAGAACATAACTACAACGTTAAGTGACAAGTATCAGAGGGGTAGCCATGTTAGTCTGGATCTGTAAAAAACGACAAAGAATCCTGTGGCACCTTATAGACTAACAGATGTATTGGAGCATAAGTTTTCGTGGGTGAATACTCACTTCGTCAGATGCATGTCAGATGCAACGTTAAGTGAGGAGTTACTGTACTAGATTCACTGCCCCCTGCTGGCACCTGAAGGAGTGAGCACCTGAGGTCTGGGATCAAGCTGAGAAAGCCTGCATGGTATGACATAACACTCATCCCCGGGCAACTGAGTCAGCCTGAGTGGATCATTATGGACAGGGCCCAGTCTCATCACTCCTTAGTCTCTGCACTCAGCAGCACTGCTGCATTATGGAGGTGAGCCAGGCCCCCATGCTGAGCTCCCCTCATTCTCCCCAGGGGGCAGGACTCCGCAGGCCTGGGACTCACTTCTGTTTTTTTGCTTATCTTCCTAAAAGCTAATGCATCAGGGTTTTAGCCAGGCACCTGCAGGGGCAAGGAAGGATTTTTTTCCCTTCCAACGTATGCTGAGGTGGGGAGTTGATCTTCTTCCTTGGAAGAATCATTGATGGCCACAGCTGGAGATGGGACACTGAGTGATATGGCAGGGCTCTGAGGTGGTACCAAGAATTCTTTCGCTCGGGTGTGTGGCTGGCTGGTTCTTGTTCATGTGCTCAGGGTCTAGCTGATCTCCCTGTGTGTGCTTGGGAAGGAATTTCCCACAGGTCAGACTGGCAGTGCCTTCCTCTGGCTTGCCTTCCTCTGCAGCATGTGGGTGAAGGTCACTTTCTAGGATTATCTGGGTGCATCTCACTTAATCATTTCTCTGCCATTCCATTTGCCTTGGGCATTGGTACATGTCAGTCCCTCCTTTTCTCTGCCTAGTCTCCCATGGGCTGTAATCCTTTGGGCTGAGTTCAGTTGTTGGGTATAGTGTGCAGGTGCTGGGTGATGTCAGTGGACTTATGGACAGGAGGTCAGATTGTCACAAGATGGTCTGGTGGTCCCTTCTGGCCTTAAACTCTATGACTCCCCATCTTCTCCTCCACTTCCTTGCCACATTCTAAGCGAAATCTGGCCCCGGGCACAAACCTTTGATAGGGCAGAATAAAGGCTCTTTACTCCATTGCCCTTTAAAACAATCTGGCCATAATAATATTGTCACCTAGCTTTTCTGCAGGACTTTTCATCCACAGATCCCACAGCATTGTACCAAGGAGGCAAGTATTATTCTCTCCATTTTATACATGGGGAAACTGAAACACAGAAAGGTTAAGTGACTTGCCCAGGGGTCATCCAAAAGGTCATGGGCTGACCTGGGAATAAAACCCAGGTCTCCAGAGTCTTGGACCAATACCTGCACTACTGAAACAACTTTTCAATGCCCCCAGGATTGTTGTGGCTTTTGCTCTTTACACAACAAGAATAATATAAAGAAATCACAAGATACACAAGCATGCCAGGCCTAACTATGTCCATCCTACTGCTCTGGCTGGTTTCTGGTGGCATCTAAAATGGAGAGCATGGTGAGCTCCACAAGAGAGCACGGTGAGCGCCACAAGAAGGCTCACAAATATTGAAAGGGATACTACCATCTTCTTATACACTGCTGTTACACACACAGGAAAGGTGTAGTTAAATTTCCAAGGCTAGCCTCAACTCAGCCCCATATTTCCCCTGCCTTTTCAGCGAGGAGACTGCTCATCAATGCTCCATAAGCAGAAAGTCCACTCTGCTGTGTGTATCCATTCCAGCAGAGCCCTCCATAGCTGTGTGCTGGTAAAGCCCATTCCCAGTCTTCCAGCCTTCATCAGCTACAGGGCAAGGAATCTCTGCCACCCATCAGGAGTGTGCCATAAACTTGGCGCTGTTTACCTCTATCCCAGACACCTGCCCCTTTTGCAGCGTGAGGGAGACCCTGGCGCATGTTTACCTGAAGTGCGCCAGGCTTCAGCCCCTATTCCGGCTCCTCATGGATATTTTGTTAAGATTTTGGTTGTACTTTTCTCCTCACCTTTTTATTTATGCACAAAGTCATGGGACCTCCTGGTCAACTTCCTCCTGGCCCTAGCGAAACTGGCCATCTATAAAACCAAGAGTGAGGAGGTTGGCCGATGGAGTCTCCTGTGACTGTGGGGCCTATTTCAGGTCCTCCGTTCGTTCACATATCCGGGCAGAGTTCCTCTGGGCAGCGTCCGCTGGCTCCCTTGACGCCTTCAAGGAGCAGTGGGCGCTGTCCGAGGTTCTGTGCTCGGTGTCCCCGTCTGGTTTGCTTCGTTTGACCCTTTGACCTCACTCCTGTCCCTGTTCTTTTATTAGTTGTCCCCTGTAATTTTTTTGGTCTCCAGGTCCTGTGGGACCCCCCCCCTTAGGCTTTGCCCGCCCACTTCCTGAATCCCAATAGGATCAGGAGTGTGCCAGAGTGGATTACAAGCCAGTAAACCTTGGGATGTGAGTGCCATGCTGGAAAGAGTCCCCCAGATTTGTAAGCTGGTGTTCCCTAGTGCCAGGGTGGCTGCTGCCAGAGCAGTGTGCAGTACCCAGGCAGAGAAAGGGGAGATGCTCTGGCTGCATCCTGGCTCCCTAAGCCTACAACATGTGACTTGGTGATTAACCCAAAGGGAGGGGATACAGGAGGAAGGTGGACATTAAAATGACATCTTGCTGGAGGTCCCAAGAAGAGCTTCCCCCTCCCTCCCTCAGGCACATAGGATTGACTGCAGAGCAGAGATGGTGGGCCAGGTGGGGCAGGGTGTGACCACTGGGATACATGGGAAGGTCAAGGTGTGACAAGGCTTCACATCTGGTCTGTAGCAGGCTGGAGAGAGATGATGCTGGTCAGAATGTAGTGTGTGGATGGGGATGTTGGTGAGCTAGAGACCACAGGGGAAATGTGAATGAAGAGGACTGTGACGTCTAGGTGGAGTGTGGGCGGGGACCCAGGAGCAGAGTTAATGTTATGTTGGAGTCTCAGCTGTGTACATCAAGCATTTGTGTTTTACATGTCGTTTTGAAGGCAATATATTTCTGACAAAAAGAAGAACAGGAGTACTTGTGGCACCTTAGAGACTAACAAATTTATTAGAGCATAAGCTTTCGTGGACTACAGACCACTTCTTCGGATGCATATAGAATGGAACATATAATGAGGAGATATATATACACACATACAGAGAGCATAAACAGGTGGGAGTTGTCTTACCAACTCTGAGAGGCCAATTAATTAAGAGAAAAAAAA